>NC_092760.1:34972799-35332723 GCF_047496795.1 Chiloscyllium punctatum | reverse complement strand
GGAGAGGGCGGGGGCGGGAGAGGGCGGGGGCGGGAGAGGGCGGGGGCGGGGGAGAGGGCGGGGGCGGGAGAGGGCGGGGGCGGGAGAGGGCGGGGGGCGGGAGAGGGCGGGGGCGGGAGAGGGCGGGGGGCGGGAGAGGGCGGGGGCGGGAGAGGGCGGGGGGCGGGAGAGGGCGGGGGCGGGAGAGGGCGGGGGCGGGAGAGGGCGGGGGCGGGAGAGGCGGGGGCGGGAGAGGGCGGGGGCGGGAGAGGGCGGGGGGCGGGAGAGGGCGGGGGCGGGAGAGGGCGGGGGCGGGAGAGGGCGGGGGGCGGGAGAGGGCGGGGGCGGGAGAGGGCGGGGGCGGGAGAGGGCGGGGGCGGGAGAGGGCGGGGGCGGGAGAGGGCGGGGGCGGAGAGGGCGGGGGCGGGAGAGGGCGGGGGCGGGAGAGGGCGGGGGCGGGAGAGGCGGGGGCGGGAGAGGGCGGGGGCGGGAGAGGGCGGGGGCGGGAGAGGGCGGGGGCGGGAGAGGGCGGGGGCGGGAGAGGGCGGGGGCGGGAGAGGGCGGGGGCGGGAGAGGGCGGGGGCGGGAGAGGGCGGGGGCGGGAGAGGGCGGGGGCGGGAGAGGGCGGGGGGCGGGAGAGGGCGGGGGCGGGAGAGGGCGGGGGCGGGAGAGGGCGGGGGCGGGAGAGGGCGGGGGCGGGAGAGGGCGGGGGCGGGAGAGGGCGGGGGGCGGGAGCGGGCGGGGGGCGGGAGCGGGGCGGGGGCGGGAGCGGGCGAGGGAGAGGGAGAGGGCGGGGGCGGGGGAGGGAGGGGGAGGGAGACGGCGGGGGCGGGGGAGGGAGGGGGAGGGAGACGGCGGGGGCGGGGGAGGGAGGGGGAGGGAGACGGCGGGGGCGGGGGAGGGAGGGGGAGGGAGACGGCGGGGGCGGGGGAGGGAGGGGGAGGGAGACGGCGGGGGCGGGGGAGGGAGGGGGAGGGAGACGGCGGGGGCGGGAGGGGGAGGGAGAAGGAGAGGGCGGAGGCGGGAGAGGGAGAAGGAGAGGGCGGGGGCGGGAGAGGGAGAAGGAGAGGGCGGGGGGCGGGGGCGGGGAGAGGGAGAGGGAGAGGGAGAGGGAGAGGGAGAGGGAGAGGGCGGGAGAGGGAGAGGGCGGGAGAGGGAGAGGGCGGGGGCGGGGGCGGGGGCGAGGGCGGGGGCGGGGGCGGGGGCGGGCGGGGGGGGAGAGGGAGAGGGAGGGGGAGGGGGAGGGGGCGGGGGCGGGCGGGGGCGGGAGGGGGCGGGGGCGGGGGCGGGAGAGGGCGGGGGCGGGGGCGGGGGCGGGGGCGGGGGCGGGAGAGGGAGAGGGAGAGGGAGAGGGCGGGAGAGGGAGAGGGAGAGGGAGAGGGCGGGGGAGAGGGAGGGGGCGGGGGAGAGGGCGGGGGCGGGGGAGAGGGCGGGGGCGGGGGCGGGGGCGGGAGAGGGCGGGGGCGGGAGAGGGCGGGGGCGTGGGCGGGGGCGGGGGCGGGGGCGGGGGGCGGGGGCGGGGGCGGGGGCGGGGGCGGGGGCGGGGGCGGGGGAGGGGGCGGGGGAGGGGGCGGGGGAGGGGGGCGGGGGAGGGGGCGGGGGAGGGGGCGGGGGAGGGGGCGGGGGGCGGGGGCGGGAGAGGGGGCGGGAGAGGGGGCGGGAGAGGGGGCGGGAGAGGGGGCGGGGGCGGGAGAGGGGGCGGGGGCGGGGGCGGGAGAGGGGGCGGGGGCGGGGGGCGGGAGAGGGGGCGGGAGAGGGGGCGGGAGAGGGGGCGGGAGAGGGGGCGGGAGAGGGGGCGGGAGAGGGGGCGGGAGAGGGGGGCGGGAGAGGGGGCGGGGGCGGGGGCGGGGGCGGGGGCGGGGGCGGGGGCGGGGGGCGGGGGGCGGGAGAGGGGGCGGGAGAGGGGGCGGGAGAGGGGGCGGGAGAGGGGGCGGGAGAGGGGGCGGGAGAGGGGGCGGGAGCGGGGGCGGGAGCGGGGGGGCGGGAGCGGGGGCGGGGGCGGGGGCGGGGGCGGGGGCGGGGGCGGGGGCGGGGGCGGGGGCGGGGGCGGGAGCGGGGGCGGGGAGCGGGGGCGGGAGCGGGGGCGGGAGCGGGGGCGGGAGAGGGGGCGGGAGAGGGGGCGGGAGAGGGGGCGGGAGAGGGGGCGGGAGAGGGGGCGGGAGAGGGGGCGGGAGAGGGCGGGGGCGGGAGAGGGCGGGGGCGGGGAGAGGGCGGGGGCGGGAGAGGGGCGGGGGCGGGAGAGGGCGGGGGGCGGGAGAGGGCGGGGGCGGGAGAGGGCGGGAGAGGGCGGGGGCGGGAGAGGGCGGGGGCGGGAGAGAGGGCGGGGGCGGGGGCGGGGGCGGGAGAGGGCGGGGGCGGGAGAGGGCGGGGGCGCGGGCGGGGGCGCGGGGCGGGGGAGGGGGCGGGGGCGGGAGAGGGCGGGGGCGGGAGAGGGCGGGGGCGGGAGAGGGCGGGGGCGGGAGAGGGCGGGGGCGGGAGAGGGCGGGGGCGGGAGAGGGCGGGGGCGGGGGAGGGCGGGGGGCGGGGGAGGGCGGGGGCGGGGGAGGGCGGGGGCGGGGGAGGGCGGGGGCGGGGGAGGGCGGGGGCGGGCGGGGGCGGGGGAGGGCGGGGGCGGGGGAGGGCGGGGGCGGGAGAGGGCGGGGGCGGGGGGCGGGAGAGGGCGGGGGCGGGAGAGGGCGGGGGCGGGAGAGGGCGGGGGCGGGAGAGGGCGGGGGCGGGAGAGGGCGGGGGCGGGAGAGGGCGGGGGCGGGAGAGGGCGGGGGCGGGGGAGAGGGAGAGGGAGAGGGAGAGGGCGGGGGCGGGGGCGGGGGCGGGGGCGGGAGAGGGCGGGGGGCGGGAGAGGGCGGGGGCGCGGGCGGGGGAGGGGGCGGGGCGGGAGAGGGCGGGGGCGGGAGAGGGCGGGGGCGGGAGAGGGCGGGGGCGGGAGAGGGCGGGGGCGGGAGAGGGCGGGGGCGGGAGAGGGCGGGGGCGGGGGCGGGAGAGGGCGGGGGCGGGAGAGGGCGGGGGCGGGAGAGGGCGGGGGCGGGAGAGGGCGGGGGCGGGAGAGGGCGGGGGCGGGAGAGGGCGGGGGCGGGGGAGGGCGGGGGCGGGGGAGGGCGGGGGCGGGGGAGGGCGGGGGCGGGGGAGGGCGGGGGCGGGGGAGGGCGGGGGCGGGGGAGGGCGGGGGCGGGGGAGGGCGGGGGCGGGGGAGGGCGGGGGCGGGGGAGGGCGGGGGCGGGGGAGGGCGGGGGGCGGGCGGGGGGGCGGGGGCGGGCGGGGGGCGGGGGCGGGCGGGGGCGGGGGCGGGCGGGGGGCGGGGGCGGGCGGGGGCGGGCGGGAGAGGGCGGGGGCGGGAGAGGGCGGGGGCGGGAGAGGGCGGGGGCGGGAGAGGGCGGGGGCGGGAGAGGGCGGGGGCGGGAGAGGGCGGGGGCGGGAGAGGGGCGGGGGGCGGGAGAGGGCGGGGGGCGGGAGAGGGCGGGGGCGGGAGAGGGCGGGGGCGGGAGAGGGCGGGGGCGGGAGAGGGCGGGGGCGGGAGAGGGCGGGGGCGGGAGAGGGCGGGGGGCGGGAGAGGGCGGGGGCGGGAGAGGGCGGGGGCGGGAGAGGGCGGGGGCGGGAGAGGGCGGGGGCGGGAGAGGGCGGGGGCGGGAGAGGGCGGGGGCGGGAGAGGGCGGGGGCGGGAGAGGGCGGGGGGCGGGAGAGAGGGCGGGGGGCGGGGGCGGGGGCGGGAGAGGGCGGGGGCGGGAGAGGGCGGGGGCGCGGGCGCGGGCGAGGGGGCGGGGGCGGGAGAGGGCGGGGGCGGGAGAGGGCGGGGGCGGGAGAGGGCGGGGGCGGGGGAGGGCGGGGGCGGGGGAGGGCGGGGGCGGGGGAGGGCGGGGGCGGGGGAGGGCGGGGGCGGGGGAGGGCGGGGGCGGGAGAGGGCGGGGGCGGGAGAGGGCGGGGGCGGGAGAGGGCGGGGGCGGGAGAGGGCGGGGGCGGGAGAGGGCGGGGGCGGGAGAGGGCGGGGGCGGGAGAGGGCGGGGGCGGGAGAGGGCGGGGGCGGGAGAGGGCGGGGGCGGGAGAGGGCGGGGGCGGGGGCGGGGGCGGGAGAGGGGGCGGGAGAGGGGGCGGGAGAGGGGGCGGGAGAGGGGGGCGGGAGAGGGGGCGGGAGAGGGGGCGGGAGAGGGGGGCGGGAGAGGGGGGCGGGAGAGGGGGCGGGAGAGGGGGACAGGGGGGAGAGGGGGACAGGGGGGGAGAGGGGGACAGGGGGGAGAGGGGGACAGGGGGACAGGGGGGAGAGGGGGACAGGGGGGAGAGGGGGCGGGAGAGAGGGGGACAGGGGGGAGAGGGGGCGGGAGAGGGGGACAGGGGGGAGAGGGGGCGGGAGAGGGGGACAGGGGGGAGAGGGGGACAGGGGGGAGGGGGGGGACGAGGGGGCGGAGGGGGGGACGAGGGGGCGGAGGGGGGGACGAGGGGGCTGAGGGGGGGACGAGGGGGGCGGTGGGGGGGGGACGAGGGGGCGGTGGGGGGTGACGAGGGGGCGGTGGGGGGGACGAGGGGACGGAGGGAGGGGACGGGGGGACGGAGGGAGGGGACGGGGGGACGGAGGGAGGGGACGGGGGGACGGAGGGAGGGGACGGGGGGGACGGAGGGAGGGGACGGAGAGGGGGGGGGAACGAGGGGACGGGGTGGGGGGAACGAGGGGACGGGGTGGGGGGAACGAGGGGACGGGGGGGGGGGAACGAGGGGAAGGGGGGGGGGAACGAGGGGACGGGGAACGAGGGGACGGGGGGGGGAGAACGAGGGGACGGGGGGGGAGAACGAGGGGACGGGGGGGGGAACGAGGGGGGGAACGAGGGGACGGGGGGGGAGAACGAGGGGACGGGGGGGGGGGGGAACGAGGGGACGGGGGGGGGGGGGGGGAACGAGGGGACGGGGGGGGGGGAAACGAGGGGACGGGGGGGGGGGGGAAACGAGGGGACGGGGGGGGG
The DNA here is from genome assembly GCF_047496795.1 of Chiloscyllium punctatum. NCBI lineage: Eukaryota > Metazoa > Chordata > Chondrichthyes > Orectolobiformes > Hemiscylliidae > Chiloscyllium > Chiloscyllium punctatum. The sequence continues at coordinate 35,327,798 of NC_092760.1, read as the reverse complement.
AACGAGGGGGGGGGAACGAGGGGGGGGAACGAGGGGACGGGGGGGGAACGAGGGGACGGGGGGGGGGAAACGAGGGGACGGGGGGGGGAAACGAGGGGGACGGGGGGGGGAAACGAGGGGACGGGGGGGGGAAACGAGGGGGGGGAACGAGGGGACGGGGGGGGGAACGAGGGGACGTGGGGGGGGAACGAGGGGACGTGGGGGGGGAACGAGGGGACGTGGGGGGGCAACGAGGGGACGGGGGGGGGAACGAGGGGACGGGGGGGGGAACGAGGGGACGGGGGGGGGGAACGAGGGGACGGGGGGGGAACGAGGGGACGGGGGGGGAACGAGGGGACGGGGGGGGGGGAACGAGGGGACGGGGGGGGGGGGGAACGAGGGGACGGGGGGGGGGGGAACGAGGGGACGGGGGGGGGGGAACGAGGGGACGGGGGGGGGGAACGAGGGGACGGGGGGGGGGAACGAGGGGACGGGGGGGGGGGAACGAGGGGACGGGGGGGGGGACGAGGGGACGGGGGGGGGGACGAGGAGACGGGGGGGGGGGAACGAGGGGGGGGGGGGGAACGAGGGGGGGGGAACGGGGGGGGGGGAGGGGACGGGGGGGGAGGGGACGGGGGGGGAGGGGACGGGGGGGGGAACGAGGGGACGGGGGGGGGGACGGTGGGAACGGTGGGGGGGGGAACGATGGGGGGGAACGGTGGGGGGTGGGGGGAGGGGTGAGCGGGGGGGGAGGGGGGAGGGGGACGAGGGAGGGGGAGGGGGGAGGGGGACGAGGGAGGGGGGAGGGGGACGAGGGAGGGGGACGAGGGGAGGGGAGGGGGACGAGGGGAGGGGGACGAGGGGAGGGGAGGGGGACGAGGGGAGGGGAGGGGGACGAGGACGAGGGTGGGGAGGGGGACGAGGACGAGGGGGGGGAGGGGGACGGGGGTGGGAGGGGGACGGGGGGGGAGGGGGACGGGGGGGGGGAGGGGGACGGGGGGGGGAGGGGGACGGGGGGGGGAGGGGGACGGGGGGGGGAGGGGGACGGGTGGGGGGGGGAGGGGGACGGGGGGGGAGGGGGACGGGGGGGGAGGGGGACGGGGGGGAGGGGGATGGGGGGGTGGGGGGGGGACGGGGGGGAGGGGGACGGGGGGGTGGGGGGGGGGGAGGGGGACGGGGGGGAGGGGGACACGAGCGGGGGGGGGAGGGGGACAAGAGGGGGGGGAGGGGGGACACGAGGGGGGGGGGGGACACGAGGGGGGGGGGGGACACGAGGGGGGGACGGGGACAAGGGGGGGACGGGGACAAGGGGGGGGGAGGGGAGGGGGGGAGGGGGGTGGAGAGGGGGGGTGCGGGGGGAGGGGGTACGGGGCTGGGGGTGGTACGGCGTGGTGGGGGGTACGGGGGTGGGGGGGGTACGTCGGTGGTGGGGTACGGGGGTGGGGGGGGTGGGGTACGGGGGTGGGGGGTGTCGGGGGTGGGGGGGGTGTCGGGGGTGGGGGGGGTGTCGGGGGTGGGGGGGGTGTCGGGGGTGGGGGGGGGGTGTCGGGGGTGGGGGGGGGAAGTACAGGGGTACGGGGGGTGTGGCGGGGGGGGGGGTGGGGATGTCGGGGTGGGGGGGGTGTCGCGGGGTGGGGGGGGGGGGGTTGAAGGTTGTCTGTGTAACGCGGGCTGTTTACAATTTTCCGATTGAGGAACTTGGACCTGGGCCTGAGCTTTCATGCCGAGCCCCGGGGCCGGGTAATCGAGTGGGCCGCGCACACCTTCACCGACTCCGGCGGCACCGCTGAGTCAAGGCTGGAGTTGCACACCCCGTTCCCCTTCCCCCGCTCCCACTCACATCACTCTCCTCGCCATCTCAGCCTCGGTCCGATGGGACTCCGGGCTCCGCTCACTCTCCTCCTCCTCCTCCTCCTGCTGTTCCCCCCGCTGTCCTCCCGCTACAGCGAAACCTGGCGGCACCAGGCACTACTACACCTCACCTACCACACACTTTGCTGCTGTTTATTACACAGTCCCTAATGAAAACTTAAATATAACTTATAATAATTTAGATTTATCAAAACATTTCTACCAGCAGTGATGATACCGCTCCACCCAATGATCCTTCATGCTGTTTATTGTACCATACTCCCTCTGCATGGGCACCCAAAAGTGATTGAAACCATGGCGAAGATTTAACTACTTGGGTATAGAGGGTCACATATTTGCAATTCTGTATAGTGGCGAAATTTTGGAGATCCACTATAGAAAAGTTTCCCGTACTTACAAATAACTATTTTATACTCTCCTGCATTGCGTACTAGTTTGTGTATAAATTGACTTGTGAACAGAACTCTAAAATGGAATCTACTGGCAACACAGGAACTGTCTGGATCTGCTGATTGCCACTTTGGGCTAGATCAGAGTGTGTGCTGGAGAAGCACAGTAGGTTAGGCAGCATCCGAGGAGCAGGAAAATAGCGTAGAATGGGTGAATGGGGGTGGGGATGGAGGTGATAGGTCAGAGAGGAGGGTGGAGTGGATAGGTGGAAAGGAAGATTGGCAGGTAGGACAGGTATTGAGGGCGGTGCTGAGCTGGAAGGCTGGAGCTGGGGTGAGGTGCGGGAAGGGGAAATATGGAAACAGGTGAAATCCACATTGATGCCATGTGTTCCAAGGCGGAAGATGAGGCGTTCTTCCTCCAGGCATTGGGTGGTGAGGGAGCGGGCGGTGGAGAAGGCCAAGGACCTGCATGTCCTCGGCAGAGTGGGAGGGGAAGTTGAGATGTTGGGCCACAGGGCGGTGTGGTTGATTGGTGCGGGTGTCCCAGAGATGTTCCCTCAAGCGCTCTGCTAGTAGGCATCCAGTCTCCCCAATGTAGAGGAGACCGCATCGGGAGCAACGGATACAATAAATGTTATTGGTGGATGTGCAGGTGAAACTTTGATGAATGTGGAAGGTTCCTTTGGGGCCTTGGATGGAGGTGAGTGAGAAGATGTGGGTGCAGGTTTTGCAATTTCTGTGGTGGCAAGGGAGGGTGCCAGGAAGGGAGGGTGGGTTTTGGGGGGAGCATGGACCTGACCAGGCAGTCACGGAGGGAACAGTCTTTGTGGAAAGTGGAAATGGGTGGGGTGGGAAATATATCCCTGGTGGTGGGTTCCGCTTGGAGGTGGCAGAAATGTCGATGGATGATGTGGATTATGCGAAGGTTGTTAGAGTGGAAGGTGAGCACTAGGGGGGTTCTGTCCTTGTTACAGTTGCAGGAGTGAGGTTTGAGGGTGAAGGGGCGGGATATGGATGAGATGCGTTGCAGGGCATCTTTAACCACGTAGGAGGGGAAATTGCAGTCTCTAAAGAAGGAGGCCATCTGGTGTGTTCTGTAGTGGAACTGGTCTTCCTGGGAGCAGATACGGCGGAGGCAGAGGAATTAGGAATGCGGGATGGCATTTTTGCAGGAGGTAGGGCGGGAGGAGGTATAATCCAGGTAGCTGTGGGAGTTGGTGGGTTTGTAAAAAATGTCAGTGTCAAGTCGTTCCTCATTAATGGAGATGGAGAGGTCCAGGAAGGGGGAGGGAGGTGTCAGAGATGGTCCAGGTGAATTTAAGGTCGAGGTGGGATGTGTTGGTGAAGTTGATGAATTGCTCAACCTCCTCGCGGGAGCACAAGGTGGCGCCGATGCAGTCATCAATGTAGCGGAGGAAGAGGTGGGGAGTGGTGCTGGTGTAACTACAGAAGATCAACTGTTCTACGTAGCCAACAAAGAGGCAGGCATAGCTGGGGCCCATACAGGTGCCCATGGCTACCCCTTTGGTCTGGAGGAAGTGGGAAGATTCGAAGGAGAAATTATTAAGGTTGAGGACCAGTTCAGCCAAATGAATGAGAATGTCGGTGGAAGGGTACTGTTGGGGACGTCGGGAGAGGAAGAAACGGAGGGCTTGGAGGCCCTGGTCATGGCGGATGGAGGTGTAGAGGGATTGGGTATCCATGGTGAAGATGAGGCGTCGGGGGCCGAGGAAACAGAAGTCTTGGAGGAGGTGGAGAGCGTAGGTGGTGTCTCAAACGTATGTGGGGAGTTCCTGGACTAGGGGGGCTAGGACAGTGCCAAGGTAGGTGGAGATGCGTTCGGTGGGGCAGGAGCAGGCTGAGACAATGGGTTGGCCAGAGTGGTCAGGTTTGTGGATCTTGGGAAGGAGGTAGAATCAGGTGGTGCGGGGTTCCCGGACTATGAGGTTGGAAGCTCTGGGTGGGAGATCTCCTGAGGTGATGAGGTTCTGTATGGTCTGGGAGATGACAGTTTGGTGATGGGGGTGTGGGGTGTCATGGTTGAGGAAGTGGTAGGAGAAGGTGTCTTTGAGTTGGTGTCTGGCTTCAGTGGTGTAGAGGTCAGTGTGTCAAACTACCACTGCACCCCCTTTATCTGCTGGTTTGATGGTGAGGTTGGGATTGGAGCAGAGGGAGTGGAGGGTTGCGCATTGTGAGGATGAGAGCTTGGAGTCGGGGAGGGGGATAGACAGGTTGAGGGGGGTTAATGTTGGAACAGTTAGAATTGAAGAGATCGAGGGCAGGTAACAGGCCAGTGTGGGGTGTCTAGGTGGATGGAGTGTGTTGGAGGCGGGCAAAGGGGTCCTCAGAAGGTGGGCAGGAGTCCTGATTGTAAAAGCATGGAGGCGGAGGAAGAAGTGTTCAACGTCACGGCATGTATTAAATTCATTGATGTGTGGATGGAGGGGGATAAAGGTGAGGCCTTTGCTGAGGACTGATCATTCGTCCTCAGTGAGGGGGAGGTCAGGGGGAATGGTGAAAACTCGGCAGGGCAAACACCTCATCTTCCGCCTTGGAACACTTCAACCACATGGCATCAATGTGGATTTCACCAGTTTCTTCATTTCCCCTTCCACCAATTCACCCCAGCTCCAGCCTTCCAGCTCAGCACCGCCCTCATGAACTGTCCTACCTGCCAATCTTCCTTTCCACCTATCCACTCCACCCTCCTCTCTGACCTATCACCTCTATCCCCACCCCCATTCACCTATTGTACTCTATGCTACTTTCTCCCCACCCCCAACCTCCTCTCATTTATCTCTCCACTCTGCAGGCATCCTGCCTCTATTCCTAATGAAGGGCTTTTGCCTGAAACTTCGATTTTCCTGCTCCTTGGATGCTGCCTGACCTGCTGTGCTTTTCCAGCACCACACTAATCTAGACTCTGGTTTCTAGCATCTGCAGTCCTTGTTTTTACCTATCTGATTGTCACCTTGGCCAAACCCAGGAACTGGTCCACCAGAAACAAAAACAGAAATTGCTGGGGAAGCTCAACAGATCTGGCAGCATCCGTGGATAGAAATGAGAGTTAACGTTTCGGGTCCAATGTCCTTTCCTCTGAACTGGAAGCTCCACCACAACATCCCCCAATCTATACAATGCATGTGCAAACAAAAATTCAGAAACTACATGCGGCCTGATACCCAGTGGAATTGCTGAAATGTTTGTTACATGGCAATATTTGTATGCAGCACTCTCCACCCCAGAAGTTGTTATTAAACACATTATAGGAGGGCACCTAGAAATCTTGAAGGAAATCAGGCAGAGTCAACATTGGTTTATGAAAGGGAAATCATACATAATCAATTTACTGGAGTAATATGTGCTGTGAATAAAGCAACAATGATAGATGTACTTTACTGAAATTTCCAGAAGGCATTTGATCAGTGGCTAGATAAAAGTTTAGTGAAAAATAAAACATTCATGATGTAGATGGTAACACAGTGGCATGGATAGAAGATTAGCAAGGAAACAGAGAACTGCAGGAATGGGCCGCCATAATGCACTATTATTTAATGCATTGCTATTGCTTAATCCACCCTAAACTACATTCTGTGGGTTACCATGAATCTGAAACTGAATTGGAGAAGCAACGTAAATATTATAACTACAAAAGCAGATCAAAGACTGGAAAATTGAGGCCACTAATTTACCTTTTGACTCCTGGAGCCTGTTGGTTATTTACAAGTCAGTGGTGTAAGGAAATACTCTCCACTTGCCAGGATGTGTGTAAAAGTACACTCAATAATCCCAATACCATGCAGCACAAATTAGCCCACTTGAATGACATCCCATCCACTACCAAAAATAATCACTGACATACAGTTGCAGCAATAGCACCTTCAAACCCACCTCTATCAAGAAGGACAAAGACTGCAAGCTCCCCTCCAAACCACACATCATGGCTTGAAACTATATTGCCACTCCTTTGCTATGTCAAAACCACAGAATTCCCTTCCTATCAGCTTTGTGGATGTACTTACCTGATATACACTGTAGTGTTTCAATCACCTTCTCAAGCGTCTTTAGGGATGGACAATCACTACTAGCCTAACCAGCAATGTCCACATTCTGTGAAAACATTTTTAAAAAGTGAAAATAAAACTAGAAATTGCCAGAGAAATTCAGCAAGTCTGGCAGCATCTGTGGAGAGAAAGTGGTGTTAACATTTTTGAGTCCAGTGTCCCTTCTTCAGTTGAAACCAATCACCTGCTCCTGCAGAAACCGGTGCCTCACTTCATGGTCCAAACCCAAAGATGTGCTGCTGCTTGAAATTCTTGTCAGGTGTCCACTTAAAGCTGCTGCGGTGTTCCTGAGCATTGTGTATCTGCCGTTGGCTGCTTTGCTTATTGCTGAGATCAGAGGCCAAATTGCCTGGTTCATTAGGGCTGCATACTGTCCTGCAAATCTCATTCTGTAGAAGCATGCATCTCCTTAAATCTAACTTCTGTGCACTATAAGGTGAAAATAAAATGTTTTATTCATTCATGGAATGTGGGCATCGCTGTCCTTCTCTCCCATCCCTTAATGCCCAGTGGACAGTTAAGTGTCAACCTCATTGCTGTATATCTGGAGTCACATGTACTGCAGACAAGAGGACAGCAGATTTCCTTCCTAAAAGACATCACTTAACCAAATGGTTTTTTTTTGACAATCAACAGTGGTCACCATTTGTCTAACTTTTATATTCCAAATTTTTTCTTTTAAATTCAAATTTCACTATCTGTCATGGTGGGATTCAAAATTACATGGATAACAAGACTTTCAATTTCAGTGTAGAATTTCCCCAGAATAAATTCACATGAGAACTAGGAGCTAATTTCTCTGTTAGTCTGCGAATATGATCATAGCTGGTCTTAAGCTCTATCAACATATACTAAGCTAAAAGCATTCTACAATGCTAACCAAATTAATAATTCTGTCCTCTTGTGCTTTTTCTGGAACTAGGAACAGGAGTATGCCATTCAATGGTGGACCCTGTTTTACCATTCAATGAGATCATGGCTGACTGTGAAGCAGAACTCTATATACCTGCCTTTGACCCATATCCCTTAATATCTTTGCTTAACAACAATTTAACTATCTCAGTAACTATCATGGTTGCCACAGGTAAATGCTCTTCTGGTCTCAAACTGATACCAAACAGAGATCCAGTTGTCAATCACGGAACATGTAACATGTAGTACCTATCTTCAATCTCTATTTTAACACAGTTATCCACTGGTGCTTCAAGAAGTGTTGCTTGGATAGTCAGAGCAAAGCCTGTGAAAACCTTTAGATATGAGGCACAGCCAGTTTTGAAATTTCAAAATTCTTTGCAGCTCACCAATTTGTTGATTTGCAAGACAATTACTTCATCACAAGATTTCAAACCTATTATGTGAAGAACATTCCATCTTTGCCCCTCCTTTAGTGCACATGGCATATTTTCCATGTTAACATCATAATCTGTTCCATCCAAGGCTGCAGCTTCTTGGAAAGTGAACATTCCCAACTGGCCTTTACATGAAATTTTAATCTCACTAAAGTTTGCATGGCAATATTATTTCCCTCCCCTTGGAGGATGCAACATTGCAAGCTCTGCAAATGGGGGTGACTGTACAATTTCAACTACCAGCAATGATAATTTGTACAAAAGAAGAAACATCTGCATTGTTTAAGAGATAATTCCCCTTACAGTAAGTAGTAATTGTTTCAATCGCCAATTAGATGCCTGAAACAGGAAACACAAACAGGTCTATAAAGGAGAAAGTTGTAAATATAGAAAGTCTGGATTTTGATTCCATATAGCACTTATATCGCCAACTTGAGTGAGTGATCCTTGCAATAAGTAAAAAAAAAATTGCCCAAGGACAACAGTGACTGAAATAGGTCATTTCTGGTGTCCTGGCTAATATAGGGAACAAATCATCATTAATACATTACTTATTAGTCCTTATTACATTGTTGATTGGGAAAGTTTACTGTGTACAAATTGGTGTGCATTTGTTATATTACAACAATGACTACACTCAGAAAAGTACTCATTTACATGAAGACTACTTTGAGATATCTGGTGACTGTGAAAAAATACTAAATGCAAATCTTTCTTTTTAAGTGTTATTAAGCCAGGCTTATGTGAGAGCACAATTTACAGATGTTCTTCCCTACAATGTAACGTGCACAATAATGATCAAACAGGGGGTATCCAGCAGAAGGACTTTTGATTTTAGTTGAGGATTAAATACTAGCAAGGACATGAGGGAGAACTACCCTGGCTTTCTTCAACTTGGTGGCTAAGGGATCTTTTATAACTACCTGAAACAGCAGTAGAATGATGGTTTAACATGCCACATTCCCTCAGTATTCTACTGGAGTGTCAACCTATATTACATGCTACACATCACTGCAGTTGGACTTGAACCACATATCCTTTTGGCTCAGGAGCATGAGTACTATCAACTAAACTTAGCTATGGTTTAGTAGTAGTACGCATGCTTTTATGAAGAGACTCAAGAAAGATGTTGATACAGTTCTTAGGACTAAGGGATCAAAGGGTATTGGGGGGAAAATAGGAATAGAATAGTGAGTTTGATTATCAACCATGATCATATTGAAGGGGCGAGGAGGCTTGAGGGGTTAAAAAGCCTATTCCCACACCTATTTCCTAGTTGCTATGCAAGAGCTCCATGAATAGTTGGATCGCACATCTTGTAAAAGCACTGAGCTGTCCCAGCAACCAAGTCCATATGTTTGTTCAGTAATTTCCAAATATATTGAAGGAGCTCTACAAAGACATAATTGCTGCTCTGCTGACTAGATTTGCTTGGTGCAAGGAGAGAACAAAAGGAGACAACCTGCAAGGCAGGTGGCCACTCTCTAGTCATCCTTCACCACCACTCCCTGAGTAAGCCTAGTTCTGCACACATGGGCTTGTCAATGTTTCTTCAGATTCATGGGACCTCACAGGAAGTGAGGAAGAGGATGGTGAATCTGGAATAAATGAGCTGAAATGTATTGAGGCAATTGAGGTGTATACACTTGCCATAGATGTACATGATGGGAATTCAGCTTTGCTGAACCTCAAATCACTTGCCCAATGAAAGTGAATATAATGATATTATTATCTGTATTACCATCAAAGGATTGGAACAATGAATGCTTAAACAGAACAGGGATTTTTACATGTAGGGAATGGCAAACTGTGAGGAACTTATTCAAAATATGTGCACAGTAGTAATGACTGGAAGTGAATCTAGAAGAATTATGTCTTTTTAATTAAAGCTTGCAGTATGCCATAGAATCTGTCTGACAATTTCTTGGTTTTACCAGTGCTCTATGTATTTTCAGTGTATCAATGATACATTTCTGCTTGCAGTAGCAATGCTTAAAGCTGGTATATCTGACTAATACAAACCACTGGCCCCAGCTGACAAGAACACCTTACAGAAGGAAAAACATAATTAAAAAGAAACCCTATTTAGATTTACATCATTTTGAATTACATTCATTGTAGTACAACAGGAAAATAAGCAAATGAGTTGTCCACAACAAGGTCTGACAAACAACAACAAGGTTCTGTGATAGCATTTCAACGATAAATACTGGCCAACACAACTCTCCTGTTCTTTTTCAAAATAAGATAGCAGACTTTACATCTACCTAGGAAGCCATCAATGATTCAGATTTATTGTGAAATCATTGTCAAATTACAGTACAGAAAGATGTCATTCAACCCATCAAATCTTCACATGTTGAACAATTCGGTCACTCATTCTAATTCCACTTTCCAGCACTTGATCTACAGCCTTGCAGGTTACATTGCTTCAGATGCGGATCAAGATTTCTTTTCAGATACACCACTGGTGGCATTGCTCCGGAAGAGTCCATAATGGTTTTACATTTTCTGGATACACTTCCAGTCACCACTGACAGTATCAGACTTTGGACAGTGAATGATCAGATCCAGGCAAAACTGAAATAGCTGTTGGTGATGGGGAAACCAACAAGGGCCTTCACAACCAGAATTGAAAGCCTTTTGGACCCAGCCTACGGTATTGTGTCTGGTGGCCAGGTTTGGATGCAGACATAGTTTTGTTGGTGGAGCAGTGCCCAGAGTGCCAACGAGGACAAAAATTACCGCCAGCAGCTACCCCACATTAGTGGGAATGGCTGGGTAAATCCTGGACTTGATTACACATCAAGTATGCAAGCCCTTTCATGGGCTCAACGTTCTTAGTTATCGTGGACACACATTCAAAGTGACTGGATGTGCATGGAGTTCATTCGTCAAACACCGGGCCGACGATAGAAAAACTGCACGCATCGTTTGCAATACGTGGATTCCCAGAGGTGTTGTTTACAGATAATAGGCCATCATTTACCAGCAGGTAATGGTCTGGCTTAAGGAGGGGTCCAAACTTTGAAAGCAGACTCAAAGAAACAGTCTACAGCTTCACTAGATACCAAACTGTCCCGGTTCCTGTTTGATTGTGGGATCACCCCTCCAGCTCCAGAAGACTCTGCACCAGGTTAATGCTGATCTTCCTGAACCTGGTGGGGGTTGAAGTGACATCACTGAATTGGTCAAAGCATTAAAGGAGACATGAGGGAAGATTTTTCTCTTGGAGGGTGCTGAGTGTCTAGAATTTGATGCCCAGTTTGGTGTTTGAAGGGGAAACAGACAACTCATTTGATGTTCTGGTGTTCCTCAGTGCCTTCACCTAACAAAGGAAAGCATCCCATATGTATTCACTAATCACTTTATCTATCCATGCTGCCACCTGTGGAAATGCACTCCAAGGTCTCTCACTTCCTCTACGTTCCTCAATACCCTCCCATTTATTGTGGATTTCGTCACATCTTTTGCCCTCCCACATATAGCTGCCTCTCTTTTCGTCTCTGAGCTCAAGCCATATTTGATTCATTTGGTGATTCCTTCAGTATATAATCCCTTCTCCGAGCTGAAATTGATTCTTTAAACAATAATGCTCATCTCTTTTTTAATCTCTTCTATATGCTGTTGAAATACTTTATATTTAGGAATATTTAGCTGCTATCCATATCATCTTTAAAAGAAGTTCCCATTATAGCAATGTTGTCATCTGTGTCCTCAGCATATCGGCTTTACTCACCATACTGCCTGACCTGCTGCGCTTTTCCAGCAACACATTTTCAGCTCTGATCTCCAGCATCTGCAGTCCTCACTTTCTCCTTTCAATCTTTTACCTAGCTCCTGCAATTCTACTTTCAAGGACCTCATCTCCATTCTTACCCAAGATACTGGTGCTAGTGCAGATCATGACCCCAGGCTGACCACCCAGAAGAACGTCCTGCAGCATCTCTGTAACATTCTTTTACCCTGGCACCAATGAGGCAATATATTATTCTGGATTCAAGTTGGCAGCCACAGAAATGCCTATCTGATCCTTTGATGAGACTGCCCTGTTCACTATTGTTGGTCCATGCTTCTTCCTCCCCTGACCAACATCCCTGTTTCCCAGATAAAATCCCTGTGGAATCATCTCCCTCTAAAAATGAAATATCAGTTGGCATACACAATGGAATGAGAGGAATCTTGCACTAGTTCCCTTCTCTGGCGATCACCCATCCCTTCATTGCTTCTACCTTGGGGTGTGATCACCAGCTTAGCTCTGCTAAAGATCAAACCTACAGCTATATTGCATGCCCTCAGTATTATATTGGAATGGAGAGCAGAGAGGTCCTCACCTTTTCATTAAGTTCGATACAGCAGCTGTGTGTAGTGATTTTACAATTTCCCAGTTACACCTCATGTAGACCCATCTTTCATTTCTTCACTTGACCCATTATCAGCTCCGCTTGCCTTGCACCATCACCCCTTTTGTCCTTTGAATTATCCTGCTTTTCACCCGATCACAGACACCCCATTATATTCTTTCCCATGTCCCACTTCCTTTCCCTGCATCTGCGCTTGTGCAGAACAAATTACATTTCTAACTTTTACCAGTGCTGGTGAAAGGTTCTTGACAAGAAACAATAACTCTGGAAATGTTGACTCCACAGATGCTACCTGGCCTGCCGGGTATCTCTTCTGTATTTGCAGAAGCTGGGTTGTTAGTGGAAGGACGTAGGCCCGACCTTTCACTTGGCTCAGTGTTGAATGTCAGTTGCAGTGCACAATAAAGTATCCCTCCACATTGTCAGGATGAGCACTGCTGTGGTGTCTCTCCCAGTGGCTGGCTAAACACAGCACACTAAAGATCGTAACTGGCTACAAAAGGGCACTGGTGATCCCCACAGAAAAAGGATGTCTTCATCATCTGTGTTGCAGGAAAATGGCATGCCAATTCCTTGCCATTTCCAGATGAAACTTGACCATTTTGGATGAGGTAATGGAGACCATGCTCCCTGACAGAGGTTAAACACCAAGCAGACAGTTGGAATCATAGAATTCCCACAGTGTGGAAACAGGCCATTTAGCCCATCAAGTCCACACAGACCCTCTGAACAGCATCCCACCCAGACCCCCACCCCATCTCTGTAACCCTGCATTTCCCTTGGCTAACCCACTTAACCTACACATCCCTGGACATTATGGGCAATCTAGCATGGCCAATCCACCTAACCTGCACTTCTTTGGACTGTGGGAGAAAATCTGCGCAGGCATGGGAAGAATGTGCAATCTTCACACAGACAGTGGCCCAAGGCTGGAATCAAACCCAGGTCCCTGGCGCTGTGAGGCAGCAGTGCTAACCACTGAACCACCGTGCCACCTAACCAATCAATAATACTCGTTTAATGTGCATTTTGTATTACTGGATACACGATCCTGTTAGAGGGCAGCAGACTGTAACTTGTTATTCCCATCCTTACTGTAGTGCCCTGACCTCTAGTTCAGCTGATATTAGTTAATTTAGAACAGGCCTGGAATCAAGCCTAAAATGTTCCTGCTCTGCATAGAACTCAATGGGAATCATTTTAACGTAACCCACTGGGTTCATGGTGGACAAGTGCTCATTTCAATGGAGACTGAATGGGGCAGAGTGTAAATTGTGCAGCCTATCAGGGTTAGTGAGGTGAACGTTGTCTCCAGTAGCTCAGTCCTAAAGCAGCATATCATCACCAACACAAGCACAGCAGGGTCAATGAGCCCAAAGAAGCAACGTACTCTCCAGCAGCAAAAACAGAAATTGCTGGAAAAGCTCAGCTCAAGCTATATTCTGAGGAAGGATCACTGGACCTGAAACGTTAACTTGATTTCTTCACAGATGCTGCCCGACCTGCTGAGCTTCTCCAGCAATTTCTGTTTTTCTGCTAAAGAGTTACATTGCTACTTTGGGATCATTGACCCTGCTGTGCTTCTGACTTACAGCATTAGGCAGTTCTTTCGGTTTTTATTTATTACTCTCCAGTATGTTGTGCATCATCAAACAACTCAGTAACTTCTCATAACTTGTGTAATGTAACCTCTGAAGCGAAGGAACTGAAGCTGGGATAATCTGTAAAAATCTGATAAACTGGGAGATCTTGTAAACCAATACAAAACATCTGACCTTCGGAAATGTTAATTTATTGTCTTACATTCCTTAGAGCAACAGGATAGCCAGACATCGAATTCTGACTAATAGCAACACGTTTATTATGTACAGCAGAAAGAATATGTAGTCCACATCGAGCACATCTGTTAGCCAACCTTACTGTTCACTCAAAAGCTGATACAACACTTAAAATAACAGGCAGTGTCCAGAGTATGTTGGTATAGGAGAGATGGATACATTAATAGCAGCCTGGGTCACACTGTGCACAGCTACTCTACCTATCAACTTTCAACTATTAATTTGTGTTTTTTTAAAACTTAGCTTTTTTTTATTGCATGTATACGCTTGTTTTAAGTCAAAATAAATGTGACATCATTAGTTGAATTAACTACTCTCATGGGCCCAAGAACAAGTCACACAGAGAATCTACTAGTAAGTTCTAGAAGGAATGGGAGTTCGGAGTGGAACTCAGATTTATTGCTTTCGTCCTATCACTTTGTTTTTTTTTTGCCTTCCTCTTTTTTTCTCATAACCTTAGTGCCTCTGATCATTGCTATGATCCAATTAAAGGTGTTTTTATTTTGGTGCAATTGCTGTCAATGATTGTAGCAAGAGAGAGATATGTGGATGTGAGATGGGCCCCGGGGAAAGAAAAATAATTGGTTTACATGCGGCTGAAATACATCTCATTTTATTTGCTACAAGGGAGTGGGCTACTTTTACAAGGCTTCCTACTGAGAATATAAGATATACACTGAATGCTTATAGGGGGAACCTACAGTGTGTGAATAGTTTTACTGGGGTTAAGCTAGCATGGGAACAAGTGTGGCCCATTTTACATTGCTGTAAGCTCTGTACAAGGTGAGGATGGAAGAATGGCTGGGGGAACATCCACCTTACAATATACAGGTTAATTCAAAAGTTTTGCGACGTGTATGGACACTGAGTTAAATACCATCACTTCAAACCAAGACTTATAGTAGTCAGCACAGTTGTACAATTACTGATTAAAGGGGCTGGAAGGTATTTTTCAATGTACAAGCATGCAGAAAAGAACCAGCATTGATATACAATTTTATACATTTTCTTATTTCTTGTGTAGTATGAATGCAACACCTATGAGTACTGCAAGGGCTGTGATGGCAGCCCCTCCCAGTATATATGGCTTCATGTTTTCAAAGAAATTGCTGGGGTGCCCTTCAGAAGTATCTTCCTTGTTATCCTGGCCTTCTGGCTGGGTGTCCGCTGTCTTCTTCTGTTCTGAGGTACCAGCGGGTGGTGTTACTAAGTCCCCTGTGGACTTCGGTTCACTGGCTGCAGTTGCCTCAGTGACTTGTTTCTTTGGAGCGTTGGTAGGCTCAGGCTGTTTGCCAGAAAATTCTTTCTTATCCCCTGTTGCGGTGCTTGTTTTCAATGTGGCAGACTTGGGAGACTCTTTAGCTTCTGCTTTAGATCTGTTTCTCGTTTCCATGACTACCTTCGAGCTTCCTTCCAAACTCTCCCGCTCTGATAGTGCTTCTCAGTATTTTCCAGTAGTTTCCTATCGACAAAGGCAAACTTTTCAGATGGGCTTTCTAAAATGCATTCATTGTAACTGAACAGGTCTCCTTTCCACTTATCTCTTCAATTCTCATATTCCATAGTCCCGACAGAACAGCCTTGAAAGAATAATAGAACCAACAATCAGAACAACAGTGCTTAGAGCAGAGAAGGTCACACAGAAATTTTACAGAGGTGATCAAAATTAGAATAAACCTTGACTGAATAGCTGGATGTGACAAAAGACCTGGTAACCATGCCAGGGGAGCTGAGAAGTAATTCTATTACACTTAGAGTCACACTGGTCTGAAACGCACTTTCCAAAAGAGAGATAAAACTAAATTCAGTCGCAGATTTGATAAGGATACTGGATAGACAGCTGAATAGTTAAAGAAAATTGCAAAGCATTTGGAATTAAGCAGGGAAATTGAGCTAATTAAATAGTATTTTGAAAGAACCAGCATTGATATAATGGATTGAAAGTTCTCATTTGTGTACATATCCTCTAAATGTAAAGATTAGTTCTAGATATTTATAAATACTTGCAAAGAGGTTTGACAATAAAATGTATTCTTCTTATGTCAATGTTTTCATTAAGTTAATTGTGATAGATTTTAAATCCTCCCCAATTCAGGTCGAATTGTGCCAACACTAAAGCGCAGCTCTGCAGGCATCAGTAATCCACTAACATTTTCAGGAAACATTCTTTATATGTGAGCCTAGGCATTAAACAGCAGCTGACAGTTTGACCAAAAGCCACTGACCGATCAATGTGTGACATTGAAGTTATAAGTGTACACTGTCCAATTGGGATTATTGTGTAGAAACCAGCAGCAAAAACTAAAAATAATTTTACTTACAGGAATTTTGGAGGTAGACGCAGTGAGGTTATTCGGGAATTAAACTTGCGGCTCTTCAAATCTGTGGATCACACCACGTGCTACCTCATCTGATAAGCCGCTGGGTGAGTCAACAAAGAGCTCTTTGAAAAGTGAATCATTCCAACCCACGTTTTGTACAAAACTGCTGCTGTACAACATTTAGATGTGACTATTTTGTTTTCAGATCAAAACCATTTTTAAAAAAACGTGAGATCCTAATTTTCTCTATAAAACTGGATGTGCAGCACAATATCAGAGGGATAATAAGACCATAAGATATAGGATTAGAAGAAAGGCCATTCGGCCCATCAAGTCCACTGTACCATTCAATCATGGCTGATGGGCATTTCAATGCCACTTACTTGGACTCTCCCTGTATCCCTTAATTTCTTGCGAGATTAAGAATTTATCAATCTCTGCCTTGAAGACATTTAACATCCCGGCCTCCACAGCACTCCATGGCAATGAATTCCACAGGCCCACCACTCTCTGGCTGAAGAAATGTCTCCTCATTTCTGTTCTAAGTTGACCTCCTCTAATTCTAAGGTTGTGCCCATGGGTCCTAGTCTCCCCGCCTGACGGAAACAATTTCCCAGCGTCCACCCTTTCTAAGCCATACATTATCTTGTAAGCTTCTATTAGATCTCCCATCAATCTTCTAAAGTCAAATGAATACAATCCCAGGATCCTCAGCCATTATACATAATTATTAATAACTTGGTCAGAGTTAGGAAATTGTGCCTAGTTTGGGGTTACCTGCTTTACATAGGATGTCAGAGCATCCTTCAAGGGTTCTGAAGAGATTCAGTACATTGGTGGCAGGAATGAGAGATTTCAATAATGAAAAAAGACAACAGAAAGTTGGACTCTTTTCATTAAAGTGTAGGAAGTTAGAAGGAGATGTTTAAAATTATATTGAGTGATGAGGCTGAGGGGTGACCTTACAGAGGTTTGTAAAATCATGAGGGGCATGGACAGGGTGAATAACCAAGATCTTTTCCACTGGTCAGGGGAGTCCAAAATTAGAGGGCAGCAGTTTAAAGTGAGAGGACAAGTTTTAAAAGGAACCTAAGGGGAACCTTTCATACAGAGGGTGCTGGGTGTATGGAATGAACTGCCAGAGGAAATGGTGGACGCTGGTACAATTATAACATCTGAATGGGCATATGGATAGGAAGGCTTTAGAGGGATATGGGCCAAATGCTGGCAACTTGGACTAGATTAATTTAGGATACCTGGTTGGCATGGATGAGTTGAACCAAAGAGTCTGTTTCCGTGTTGTACATCTCTATGACTCTATAAGGTTACTTGGACAGTTATATCTGGTAGGCCGTGAGTTGGTAACCAATTAAAGTCCATAATTCTGCAATCAACAGAGGCACAAAGGTAGCAGTCCAATGAAATTGTTTTACAAAAATTATATTAGGTTCTGGAGAGTCTATCAAAAACAGTGATGGAAGCCAAATTCCTAAAGGCTTTTTATACGGGAATGAATAGAAATGAAAAATAAAGCATTTGCTTTTATGAGTGTGGGGAAAAGGAGTACTACATTTTCACCAAATAGATGTTTGCATTTGTGGTCAACACCATGGCTAGGTAGAGCAACATGTATTCTGGAGTAGTGGTGCTGGAAGAGCACAGCAGTTCAGGCAGCATCCAAGGAGCAGCAAAATCGACGTTTCGGGCAAAAGCCCTTCATCAGGAATCAGAGCAACATGTATAAAACTGAAATGTGATTCAGGTTTGATGTAGAAACAAGTAGAATTATTTACATGATAAAAATGAATTCAGTCAACAGGAATGACTGCAAATTTCTAATAGGATTGGTAAAGAAAGAAGTCTATTCAAAATTAGACATGACGGCTATGTACTAATAACAAGAGCTAATAACAAGTATTAAAAATGCTAGCATCTTAAATGTAGCCCATCAAATTTCAGAAACAATAGCTATACATGCTTGACCTTGAATTCATCTCTTTACGGAATTCATTACCAGGTACAACTACAGTTCTGCATCCAAAATGTCGGTCAAGGTGCTTTTCCAGTTCACATCACTTGCTGTTGAGTACATCTGCAAACGTGCAGATGGACCATGACGCTCATTTTTAATGATGCAGCCCTGTCTCAAAACTGATAACACACGCTCCGAAAATGTACCCTTTAGAAAACTGATGCAGGCATGGTTTGTCAAATGACTTCCCTCTGTGATGCAAAATTCTTTGATTCATAAGATAAAATAATTAGAACTTGTGCCAAAATAAATGCATCATCCTCATTAACTAATATTGCAAGTATTAGTGTATTTCATACTGTTTATGTTTAGTAATTGAAACAAGAATATGATAAGCTATTTTGCTTTTCTGCATATTTAACAACAATGTTAACAATGCAACTTATTTTTGTATTTAAATTTTATGTTAATGTGGCACACATGGGATAGCAGTTTAATATCAAATGGGATCTGGGCATTTCCTACAGAGAAGATGGGGAGAAAGACCACTAGGAGAGTCAGTCTCCTCTGAAAAATGAAGTGGCTTTAATACTGATCTTCAGACTCTGGAGCTTGGCTCTGATCAGTAGTTTAAATATTGTCTTCCTGCTACCTGTGACAATCATAGCATTGTGAAATTACTTTATCCAATCTCAACACAGTCATTTCCACGTTAACTGGGTGAAAATTGTACCAAGTCAACTATAGGGTACCCTGCACCTAAACTGCACAGTCATTGGTTCCACAGCTGGATTCATGGGGCTATCTGTTTAGTCCTCCCATAAGATGTATGTCAGAAGTTTACTGAAAATCAGGGCAAGTGTCAGACTTGCACTGCTTAGGATTCTTTAGCAGTCACCCGGAACCAGCAAATCAAAGTAAGTTTAATTTTTTTTAAATGCTTCCTGTGGGTCTTGGAGGAACACAAGTTCTTTCTTCATCCCCTACCAAGTCCATGGGCATCAGGATTCCCTGTATCACCCACACTCCCACCTTAAATCCATCAACTTTGTGGTTTACTCTAAACCCAATGCCTTAATGACTTAACAGAGGGCAATTCTTAGTGAAGCAAACAACTAGAAATTAAATATTCCCATTGGGAGAGTTGCTTTTGTGGATGTGACTAGCACTGGTGCCACACCTGAAAATACATATAAGGCTCAAAGCCAAGTCCTATCAATTCTCAGGCCTAGATATTATCAAGACAGAGTTCAGGAAAATGGTATTGGGGTGGAAGTTCAGCCATGGTCCAGTTGGATGGCATAATGATCCACACCTATTTCGTTTGTTCGGGTCTCATTCTACAAGCACCCATTGATTGCATAGATTGAGATTTTAACCTTGATAAATCTAAATACTTTTTACACGCCCATTCATCTTTTATCAAAGGCAACTCATCCTTGTCAAAGCCTCTTTTTTTTTGCTGTGATAGGTGAGCTTTCCCAATATAAATATTGCGGATGTGCAATCCTACTTTAATGTAGGGCATTGTTGATGCTGATATCAGTTTAGTTGTTCATTTTGTGTTGCATCATCTGGGGTGGAAATGTGATGGCCTTGTGGCATTATTGCTGGACTGTTAATCCAGATGCATAGATAATGTTCTCAGGACCTGGGTTCAAATCCTGCCATGGCAGATGGTGGAATTTGAATTCAACTTTTTTTTAAAAAAATCTGGACTTAAGAATCTCAAGGTTACCATGAATCCATTGCTGATTATTGGGAAAACCCATCTGGTTCACTAATGCCCTTTAGGGAAGGAGACTGTTATCATTACTGGGTTGACACAGTAATGTGGCCAACTCATAACCATCCTCTGGGCAATTGGGTAATAAATGCTAGCCTGGCCAGTGACACCCACATCCTGTGAATGAATTTAAAGAAAAGTACAAAGTAATGAATCTAAAAAAAAAGCTCTGTTAGAACAGAAAAATATATTCTGTGCAAAGCAGATGGGGGGAGGGTGGAATATCTGTTTTCAAGAGTGAATGTTTGACATGTGGCTTTAACTGGTCCTTTTGCTGAATATCCATTATTATCAGGCTTGGGATGTGTCACTTTGCCTTGGAAATGTACCTCCCACTGACTGCAGCAGCAGCTCGCAACTCATCAAGTGAAATGAAAGGCTGTTAGCTTTGCTTGTGGGTGTAATTTGAATGATCTACCCTGGCTCCTGCTTCCTAACAAGGTTTCTAATGAGGCTGAGTCATACCGGACAATTTCCAGCCACAGTTCCATCAATTCTGTCCCACAATACAATGCAATCTTCTTTTCCTCGCTGCGTGTGCTTGCTCTTGGTAAAATGGAGCTTTTAAGACACAACCCAGTGAAGATGCAGGTGAACCAGGCTTACTGCCAATCATCAGCAATGCCTGCAAATTCTGCAGACCCACTTGGCTCAGGGACCTCATGTGACACATTGGATTGACTCATTACCAGTGTCCCTTCTCATCCGAAGGTAAATTGGTCATAAACAACACAAACCAACACACATCCCCACAGTCACAGCAATAAATGTGCTTTTGAAACCTTACTAGCCAGATACTTACAGTAGTAATTCCATTTACATTTGCATTTCACCCACTGACTGTTAGAGCTGAGCCTTATTTTGTGTGCTGGTCCCAACTCATGGAGGTGTCTCTGGTAATTTGGCATTAAATCAATGCTCCCCAATTCTTCTTGGAATGGTTCTTTCTATCCACCTTCACCAACAATGGCCTTCAGTACAACACAGACAGGTGGCTTTAGTAGTTGACTCCTTGGAATTGGGACTCTAAAAATTACTTTGGATATACATGCCACACATGCACCATCACAGTGCTGAAGGGAGAACAATTTGTGGAAACAGAAGTATTCTTATTGAAGTAATAAATTGGTCAAGGATATAAGTCTGCTACAAGTGTTTAATGAGTCAATGCTCATAACACAGGGGACTCAGAGCTAATTCGAAATTGTGGGCTAAAAATGGCTCAGTTCTCATCAACCAGCCTTATTTTGGGAGTTTACTGGTTAGCGGCAGTCCCAGCTCCTCACACAGGCCCACTCTGCTTGAATAAAATAATGGTCAAACTGACAAGGTTAACATCACTCTGCCAGTGAATGCATCAGATTGCAAGGTACAACATGGCACTTTTTGAAACCCTGCTTCCCCTGCAAAATGGATAGGGCCCCAGAAAAAGCACAGTCTTAAAATCTCATTGTCGGTCAATAATCTGCTAATACATTATGTTTGCCTAACTGTCCAAAGGAAAGTGAATTTGACAAACTGTGAATGCTCCAATATGGTCCATTAAGCAATTCTCCCCAGGAGCCACAACCTTCAAATACTGTGAACACATATAAAGTCAGCATCCCTCCTGTGCTCATTGACATTCATTATTCACTGAGTGAAAGGCAAGGATCTCTTGCACTGCCTTTTCTTCCTGTCTCTCACTTCCAGCCCTCCACAAATCTCCATTAAGAGCAAAAGGTTCTGGAGCTGTGCTATTGATCTAGAATCGACTTTCAGAATATGGCCCAGCCATTGAAGGTCAAGTCTACAATAGGAAAACCTGTATCTGCAGCTGCTGTTTTCAACAGATAGGCAATTCATTTTCGAAACATATGGGTTTGCCTCTCCATGTGCTAAAAGATGGATAAAAATCATCTTCCTTTACTTCAAATGCAATTATTAGTATTCTCCTACAAATCATTACAATTGTAAAAAATAAATAATTCAAGTCTGCACAGTGGGGGAGAAAATTCACAAGCATACTGTGAAATGAGGCAATTATTTTTAAACATAATTTGCATTAATAGCATTTAAATGTGCATTTTTGTAATGTTTGTAACAAAGGGATGTAGCGTTTGGCTGCTTTTCTTTTTCAGTAATCTTTCTCTTATTTAAAGCTTAATTCATTAAATAACTTAACCATATTTAGGCTGCTTCGCTGCAGCCTGACCTCTGTTAGCTAAATTACATCTATCCAAATCTGAAGGCAAGACAATGCAGTTTTCCATTATTACCTGGAACTAGCAGATCAAAGTCTTTGGCCGATTCATTATAATTAAGCCATCCTACCTGCTAATTTCTGCTTAGCTTTTCCTTCAGGCTGTCTGAAATCACTACCATTTAGCCTCTTCTGCCGCTGCAACCCTGTGACGTCCACAGTCCTTCCACCTCACTGCAAAAAGCTGGGCCTAATGTCTGAAGATGCTGGATCAATATAACCAGGATAGAAAGGAGGCAGTATATTGGAGAACCAGCTATGAGCTGGAGAATTGGAATATACCACTTGCATCAGCCTGCGGGTGATAGCACAACCAACCAATTTTATAAATAAAACATGCATTTCTGTCATTGTGAATGTGAGGATACACTGAAAAAAGATTGTCAAGAAAATTATTCAATTTCACGACAGTATTTGAATATGATAATGATCCTTATTCTGACCCACTATTTGCTTATCTTCAAGGTCATTGCATACAGTACCAAGACTGCAGAATTGCAGCTATATCCCAGTTGATTTCTGGGATTGTGGATGAGTCATCCTCCAAGCAGTGAATTGCAGACAGCAATGCAGCATATTTTAAACAGTAAATTAAACCAGGCACATATAGTTTATCGCACTCATCAGTATTGCGTAAGGCAACGAAAACAATGTGCAGTGTTAACAAGATCCTTTTTTAATGAGACTGAAAGGTGTCATTCCAGTAAGGAATGGCTGCAAGCTTAAAATTTGCTGCTGACAGTGCATTTTGCTCTATATGGGGGAGACCAAATTTAGATTGGGTGATCACTTTGCAGAATACTCCATTCAGTTTTCACAGGCATGACTCTGAGCTTCCAGTCACCCATCACTTCAAATTCTCCATCTCGCCATCAGACTGACCTCGCTGTCCTCAACCTCCTGCAGAATTCCAATAGAAAGCAAGACAAACTCAAGGAAACAAACCTTCATCTTTACAGTCTTCTGGACCCAACAATGAATTGAACAATTTCACATTTTAGTTCTATAACCTCAACAGGTTTGGTTAAGCCTCAGTGGGGTAGTATGTTGGAAATCATGTCCGCTGTTCTTAGAGTCAACACAGAAATTCATAGAAGTACTCAAAATCCCCCAACTTCCTGACTTTCAGACCAAGTTAAGGGATGGACCAGATTACTGTACTTAACAAGAATTGCTATTTTTTATAAGTATATAGATCCGAGCTACAGGTAAACAATTATGAACCATCATAGCCTAGCAGGACGTTTGAAGAACACAGCAGGCCAGGCAGCATCAAGAGGTGGAAAAGTCCAACATTTCAGGTGTAACCCTTCTTCAGGACTGGGGGTGGGTATTGGGGGAGCTGCAGATAAAGGGAGAGGCGGGGCAGGGTGGTGAGGTGGGGATAGGTGAACACAGGTGGAGAGTACGGCCTGGTTGTTCGATGAGAGGAATGAATCCAATTGGTGGCTGGGAGGAAGGGTCGATGAGAGGAATGGAAGGGAGAGGAAGGGGCTGGGAAAGGGAATGGGAAGGGAGATTACTTGAAATTGGAGAAGTCAATGTTGAGTCATCCGGACAACACCTCATCTTCCGCCTGGGCAGCTTGCAGCCTGGAGGATTTATTGTAAATTTATTGGTTGGTAATAACTACTAACTTGCCCTTCTATTATAGATTACTTACAGGTTGAAAGCAAATAGGGGAAAAATTTACAGTAGGAATTTTTTAAAAAATCAAATTAAAAACTAAGTAGCTCAACTAGAGATGCAGGGCCAAGCAAGGTATTGTATCTGCATGATGTGGGACCTGGTGGACCCAATTGTGGTCAGTAATTGTGGTTCAAGTCTATGGCAAATGCTTGTTGCTTGAGGAATTCCAGCTCAGAGGCGATGAGCTGGAGTCAGAAATTCAAACACTGCAATACTTCAGAAAGGGGGAGAGTTACCTGGACAGTGTATTTCAGGAGGCAGTCACATTCTATAGAGTAACTACCATGAATTGGGTCAGTGGTCAGGGCCCAGAGACTGTGACTGTGACGAGGTAATGCTGAAGGAGTCTGAGTCCTTGAGTTTGTCTAATAGATTTAAGGCTCTTTGTCCAAGTGTGAATGGGAGCAGGTGCTGTAGGGAGTTTGAACAAGCTGACCACAGCACTGTACAGGGAGCTATTCAAGAGGTTGAAGGGGAGAAAAGAGAAACGTAGCTGGATTCGGGAATATATAATCACGAGAATTGACTCAGTGGCCGGGATCAAGAATCCCAAAGGCTGTATCACCTGCCTGGTGCCTGGGTTTAGGATATCGCATCTGGGCTGCAGAGGAATTTGGAGTAGGAGGGGACAGATCCAATTGTTGTTGTCCACGTAGGTACCAACGATACAGGTCGAAAGAGGAAAGAGGTTCTGCTGACGGAACGTGAGCAGCTAAATTAAAAAGTGGGACCTAAAAGATAATAATCTCTGGATTACTACCCGAACTATGCACTAATTGGTACAGGGTCAAAAGATTAAAGTGTTAAGTGCGTAGCTTAAAGATTGGCGTGGGAGAAATTGGTTCGAATTCATCGGACTTTGGCACCAGAACTGGGGAAGATGGGAGCTGGTCCAGTGGGACAGGCTCCACCTGAGTCATACAGGTACCAGAATCCTGGTGAATTGCATAACTAGCGCTGTGGATAGGGGCTTTAAACTAAAGTTGGGGGTGTGGGGTGGGGTGGGCGGTGAAGGTCAGTTGCACGGAAAGTGACGGAAAAAGTTAAAGGAGAAGAGGGCTGAGTAAAGGTTATTAAAACTTCCAGAACAATAATAGAACAGAGATTACGGAAAAGGATCTAACTTCATGCACAACACGTAAAGGGACAACCACCAGAACAGACCCCTTCTCCCCCAGTACTGGTGCCAGTGCCCCATGAACTGAAATCCATTCCACCCACACCAAACTCTGAGTGACACACTAAGCTCCTTGACTTTATTTACCCTATGTCTGTTTACCTGTAGTTCAGGTAGTAATGCAGAGATGATTATTTTTGACGTTCTTCTTTTTAATTTAGCTCCTAACTCAATTCAAATTCTTTCAGGAGAACCTTCTTTATCATCCTATCAATATCACTGGTGCAAACTGAATCCCTTCTTCCCCGGCTCCCCCCCCCCCCCCCCCCCCCCCCCGCCACCACCACCACCACGACTTCCAATTTGCTATCTAGTCCTGAGGAGCTGTTTTTAAATGAGCACTGTGCTGACAACACAGCCTTCAGGACTCCAAACAGAGGACAGCAACTATCCCCTGATTCTACTGTCACATACACAATGACAGTCCTACCTCTTTCCCCCATTTCAATGGCTCTCTGACCATAGTGCTGTAGTCAATTCATTCATCATCCCCGCAGTTGCCCACTCACATCCACACAGCATGCAAGAACCTTGTTCACTGTTGGGCAATTGCAGGGCCCAAGACTCCTCAGCTGCAACCTGATGAGTCCCCAAACCTGCCTAACCTGCAGGGACACCCTACTGTCCCTGATTATAGAGTAATTTTGAATTTCCTAGTCTGCGGGGTGTGGCTGCCCACTGGAGCAGTGTCCCAATAAATTGCCCCTCTTCTGGTGCACTGCAATGTCTGCGGCTTGGATTCCAGCTGCTCAACTCAGATCTGAGCTTCTTTCAGCTGTAAGCACAATACCACAGATGCATTCGCTCTGGATCACGTTGGTGTCCAGCAGCTACCACATGCTGCAGCGGCACCACATCCTGTCATCAATATCAAGTTTAATAAATTAAATACCCTTGCTTCCCTGCTCTTTAACCTTTGCTTTAATGAATTCTTTAAAAATCTTTTTTTTTAAATCTCCCTTGTTCGGGAGATTTAAACAATCCTTGGATAAGCACATGGATGATGATGGGATAGTGTAGGGGGATGGGCTTAGATTAGTTCACAGGTTGGCACAACATCAAGGGCCGAAGGGCCCATTCTGTGCTGTATTGTTGTATGTTCTAAAATCACCAGTATCAATCTTATACTTAACCAGCTACGTTTTAAGAAAAGTGGGAAGAAAAGAACTGGAAACCTAACAACTTTACCTTTACTTTAAAGACTCGAAATATTTACCATTTCTATTCATCAGTCAGTTTTTTTTCTCCTGCACTCACACTGGGTTGTCATTCATGATGTCACTCAACCTCTGGGCTCAATGGATCTCTGGACTCTTCACTTGCTGTCATAACGCTCACTCAGTCTATATCTATCTGGATTCTCATTTCAAAACTGCCTCCCATTGCCTTTCCTTGCCTTTTTGCACTATGCACCCTCAGCCATAGATGCTAAATACTCATATTACTGCTGTCTTCTCGTCCCATTTAGCACAGACACAAAAGTCAGGCAGCATGGTATGGTTGTCAGTGGTCAAGGAGGATAGCCTTTGCTCAGCACACTAAGACAAAGGGCGGTCTTCGATAGCAGACCAGGTTCTGCTCAGGGCAGATAGTCAGCATCCTAAGAGGTGAGGAGCTAAATGACAAGCTGTATTTGACACGTCTCGAGAACTTCGCGGGCCTGGTATTTCTCTTGGAATGAGAGCGAGGCTGGTTTAACAGGAGATGATAGTGGATGGCACTGCCCTTGGTGCAGGTTGGGAGGTGCCTCAAGCAGGTCAGTAGGCAGTACAGAGGCAATACAAAGGTAATGGTGTCAGGGTTTGGGGTGGGTGACAGCAAGTGAGGAAAATCAAAAGGACTGCGAGAAAATTATTTTCCACCTTGTGGTCTGGACCTTCCACCTTCAGAATTTTGTTTACCCTATATATATTATTTTCATGCCCACCGTTTATGTGTTACACAATTTGTCTTTGTCAATTGTGATTGAGTGCAAGGGGTATAGGGAGGGAATTTGAAGGCATTCAGTTTAAGTTGCGCTTGAGTAGATTAGAATTCCCTTCTTCTGTGTTTCAATAAATAGGTGTTTTCTGGTTATGACAAAACTTGGTGCAAATTGCTTTTGTCCTGAGTGGCAGTCAGTCAGGCACATTGGTCATCTGAGTGGCCTCAACACCAGGATCTCAACACAACACCCCTGAAAACACTCCATAGTGATTCGAAAGCCTTACCTGAAAATTGGGTGCCTTCTCCAAATTTCTTCAATGGATATGCAGGGTCAAAATGATGAAGTCTGGCGTCACCTCAATAGGTAAGGCTGTGTGATATCAGGCTGGTGTTACTTCTGAGGCTTCTACTAAATACAGGAATCCAAAGTGGTGTTCCACAAATTAAATGCGCACCTCAAGTCGCATCAATTTGTTTGATGCCAGTAGGTGGCGCTCTATTAGACGCTGCAATATCAGTTTTAACATTACTTAGAAGTGTGCAGCACTTGATAAAAGTCTTCATTCCTGTGTGTCTAACAATGGAATATCACCTTTATATCCTTAAGCAATGCTTCCACTGCCTGCACCATTCTGCAAAAACTCAGTGAACTGGAGATCTGTCTTATGAGAGAATGACTTGTTGGGCCGAAGGGCCTGTTTCCACACTGTAAGTATTCTAATCTAATCTAATCTCCTACAGCAGCCATCAGGTTCAAAGCAGAAATACCTGGAACAGGAAGAGGAAGAAGTGGAGCAGGAGGCACCAGAGAGTCAGGAACAGGAAAAGGAATGGAGAGATAGAAATGCACACATTTACCTGAATTCTACAGAACCAAAGTCGAAAAGTAGCATTGGAAAAGCACAGCAGGTCAGGCAGCATCCGAAGAACAGGAGAATCGACGTTTCAAGCAAAGCCCTTTATCAGGAATGTGTCTATACAGAATCAAATCAATCATAAGCTGTGCCTGTAATCTGAACCACATCCCCCCCGTTCACCAACAGTCCTTATCTATGTCCCCTCTCAATAACCATCTCCTTTTTTGAACGACACACAAATACAAAGTGTTGGAAAAGCCACAATCTGATCCAATTTTGTAAATTTGCTCACTTTTGAAGAAGGTAGTGGTATGTTTTCCCAAACCTTTGTGAAGTCAAATTTAAAAACAACTCATAGCAAATTCTTTACGGTTAAAACAAAGTAGGGTCTATTTACTGCATTCAAAATCCAGAGACATGGTTTACATGGCACAAACTCACACACATAAGCGTACAAAAAAAAAGGAAAGAATTTACAGTTACAGAATCAAAAGATATATTTGCATTAATGCATGTGATCTAGAGTTCAGTGAACGTTTGCAGTTATTTAGACCCCCTGTGCCATTGCTATCCTCCTGCTTGCCTCCTGCTCATGTGTCTGTCAAGATAATCTTTCCATGTTGTTAATGTGCCTGCTTCCAGCAGCTCCACTGGCGGTGCATTCCAGGCATCCACCACCCTCTGTGTGAAAATCTTATCCCTCTGTGTGAAAACCTCTCCCCTAAATCTTCTCCCTCTCACCTTGAACCTGTGCCCTGCTACAGTTAACCTTTCCAACCTGGGAAAATGTCGCTGACTATCCACCCCATCTATGCCTCTCAGAATTTTGTAGACCTCTATTAGGCCACTCCCTCAGCCTCCGTCTTTCCAGTGAAAATGATCCATGTTTATCCAAACTCTCCTCATAACTAAAACCTCTCCTCATAACTAAAATCTTGCCAAACCTTCTCTGCACCATCTCCAAAGCATCCATGTTCTTCTGGAAGTACGGCAACCAAATAGCTCACAATATTCCAAGTTTGGCCTAACTAAACTTTTGTACAGCTGTAACATAACTTGCCAACTTTTATTTTATAGCCCCAGCCAATGAAGGTATGCATAGTGTATGCCTTCTTGACCATCTTGTCCACCTGTGTTGCCACTACCAGCGATCCTTCTTCAAAGACCGCAATTTCCCCTCAGACTTGGTTGACGATGCTCTCCACAGTATCTCCTCCACTTTCTGCTCCTCTGCCCTTGAACCCCACCCCTCCAATCGCCACCAGGACAGAACCCCACCGGTGCTCACCTACCACCCCACCAACCTCCAGATACATCGTATCATCTTTCATCATTTCTGTCACCTCCAAACAGACCCCACCACCAAGGATATATTTCCCTCCCCTCCCCTATCAGCATTCCGGAAAGACCACTCCCTCCGCAACTCCCTCGTCAGGTCCACACCCCCCGCCAACCCAACCTCCACTCCCAGCACCTTCCCCTGCAACCGCAAGAAATGCAAAACTTGCGCCCACACCTCACCCCTCACTTCCCTCCAAGGCCCCAAGGGATCCTTCCATATCCATCACAAATTCACCTACACCTCTACACACATCATTTACTGCATCCGCTGCACCCGATGTGGCCTCCTCTACATTGGGGAGACAGGCCGCCTACTTGCGGAACATTTCAGGGAACACCTCTGGGACACCCGGACCAACCAACCCAACCACCCTGTGGCTAAACACTTTAACTCCCCCTCCCATTCCATCAAGGACATGCAGGTCCTTGGCCTCCTCCATCGCCAGACCATGGCAACACGACGCTTGGAGGAAGAGTACCTCATCTTCCGCCTAGGACCCTCCAACCACAAGGGATGAATGCAGATTTCTCCAGCTTTCTCATTTCCCCTCCCCCCCCCCCCCCCCCCCCCCCCTTATCTCAGTCCCAATCCTCGGACTCAGCACTGCCTTCTTGACCTGCAATCTCTTTCCCGACCTCTCCGCCCCCACCCCCTCTCCGGCCTATCATCCTCACCTTAACCTCCTTCCACCTATTGCATTCCCAATGCCCCTCCAAGTCCCTCCTCCCTACCTTTTATCTTAGTCTGCTTGGCACACCCCCCTTATTCCAGAAGAAGGGCTTATGCCTGAAACGTTGATTCTCCTGCTCCTTGGATGCTGCCTGACCTGCTGCGTTTTTCCAGCAACACATTTTTCAGCTCTGATCTCCAGCATCTGCAGTCCTCACTTTCTCCTACTACCAGGGATCTGTGGACTTGTACTCCCAGATCCCTCTGTATGTCAATGCTGCTAAGGATTCTGCCAATTATTTTATAATTTGCAAATCAATTTGATCTTCCAAAATGCATCACCATGCATTTGTCCAAATGAAAATCCACCTGCCATTTCTCTGCCCAAATCTGCAATCTATCTCTATGACTAGAAGACATAGGAGCAGAAATTAGGCCATTCAGCCCATATGCTCCACACTTCAACCATGGCTGTTAGGTTTTGCAATTTGTTTCTCCCACTTTCTTCATGTAACCCTTGATCCCCTTGACAATAAAGAACCTATCTATCTAGGTCTTAAATATACCTGGCCTCCACAGCCTGTGGCAACGAATTCCAAAGATTCACCACTCTCTGGCTGAAGAAATTACTCCTTATCTCTGTTCTAAAAGGTCTTCCCTTTACTCTAAGGCTGTGCTTTCGGGTCCTAGTTTCTCCTATCAATGGAAACATCTTCCAATATCCACTCTGTCCAGATCATTCAGTATTCTGTAAGCCTCAATTCGATCCCACCTCATCCTTCTAAATTTCATTGAGTATACAGCCAGAGCCCTCAAACATTCCTCATACGTTAAACTTTTCATTCCCCGGATCATCCTCAAGAACCTCCTGAGTACGTTCCAGCGCCAGCACAATACTTCAAATGTGGTCTGAGCAGAACCGTACAGAGCCTTAGAAATACATCCTTGCTTTTATATTCAAGTCCTCTCAAAATAAATGACAACATCGCATTTGCCTTCCTGACAAATGACTCAACCTTCAGTTTTACTTTGAGGGAATCCTGGGCTAGACCTCCCAAGTCTCTCTGCACTTCAAACTTCTGAATTCTCTTCCCACTTAGGAAATAGTCCATGCCTCTATTCAGCCATATTATGATCACTGTCTTGTAAATGTTCTTTCACCTTAAGCTCTCTTATCATGTCTGCCTCATTGCACAACACTAACTCCAGTATTGCCTGTTCCCTAGTGGCTCCACCACAAGCTGCTTCAAAAAGCCATCTCATAGATATTCCACAAATTCCTTTTCTTGAAATCCACTACCAACCTGATCTTCCCAGTCCATCTGTGCATTGAAATCCCCCACGATCACTGCAACTCTGCCTTTCCTACACATTTTGTCTATCTCCTGGTGTATCTTGCGCCCCAGTTCCTTACTACTGTTTGGAAGCCTGTATATAACTCCAACTATGGTTTCTTTTTTCACCTTTGTGGTTCCTCAATTCTACCCACACAGATTCTACACCATCTGACCCTATTTTGTTTTTTACAACTGATTTAATTTCATTTCTCACAAATAAGGCAACCCCACCCCCTCTGACTATCTGTCTATCTTTTCGGTAGGATATAAAATCCTTGAATATTCAGCTCCTAATCCTGATCCCCTTGCAGCCACGTGTCTGTGCTGCCCACCACCTCATACCTGGTAATTTCGATCTGTGCCACAAGTTCACTTACATTATTCCTTATATTGTGTGCATTCAGATATAACACCTTCAGTCCTGTATTAACCGTCCCTCTTCACATTGTCATTCGTTTGTCCAGTGTGCTTGAAGTTTGATGGCTAACCCTTTCCGTACACTCTGTCCTATTTGTGTTTGCGCTGGAGATTTTAATAACGTCTCCTAAGTGGGACACCACTTAAAAGAATCACTGAGGCTAGTAAGGGCACAGAATATACTCTGGGTCATAGAGTCATAGAGATGTACAGCATGGAAGCAGACACTTTTGTTGAACTCATCCATGCTGACCAGGTATCCTAACGTAATCTAGTCCCATTTGCCAGCACTCGATCCATATCCCTTTAATCTCTTCCTACTCACGCACCCATCCAGATGCCTTTTAAATGTTGTAATTGTACCAGCCTCCACCACTTCCTCTGGCAGCTCCTTCCATACATGTACCACCCTCTGTGTGAAAAAGTTGCCCCTTAGCTCCCTTTTAAATCTTTCCCGTCTCACCCTCAACCTATGCCCTCTAGTTCTGGACTCGCCCCACTCCAGGGAAAAGATCTTGTCTATTTACTCTATCCATGACCTTCATGATTTTATAAACCTCTATAAGGTCACCCCTCAGCTTCCGAAGCTTCAAGGAAAACAGCCCCAGCCTGTTCAGCCTCTCCCTGTAGCTCAAATCCTCCAACCCTGGCAACATTCTTGTAAATCTTTTCTGAACCCTTTCAAAGTTTCACAACATCCTTCTGATAGGAGGGAGACCAGAATTGCACACAATATTCCAAATGTGGCCTAACCAATGTCCTGTACAGCCTCAAATGACCTCCTGGGTGGTCGCCTTCAATGTCCATTATAAAGAGTCACTCGATATCATCATTACTGACCAAGCTGATCAAGTCCAGAGGACCTCTTTGCCAGCTTGGACCTGGTGAAATAACTGACACAAACAAAAACAAAACCTACTAGACCCTGTTCTCACGGATCTATCTATTGTAGGTGTATCAGTCCATGACAGCACTGGGAGGAGAAACTACAGCACCGCCCTTGTGGACACAAATTGGTCTTCACATACTAACAACATCCCTCATTGTGTTGTGTGGCACTAACTTTCTGCAGAATTGGACAGATAAAGAGATCTAGCAGGTTAAAACTGGCTATCTTCAAGGCACCACAGTAGATTGTATTCAACTACAACATGCAAACTCATGGAGTGGCAATCCTCATCCTAATATTTCCATTATGCAAGGAGATCCTAGCTTTGTCAGAAGATAATACAAGGTTCTTAACAGAGCCTATCCAGAAATGAAACACCAACCTGGTGAGCTACTACAGGACTGCATGCATGCTAAATAGCAGACACAGTATTCAATAATTGAGCTAAACAAGCCCATGACTACTGGATAAGATCAAATTTCAGCAGTCTCGTTTCATCCAGTTATAATGGACAAATGAGAGACTAATGGGAGGATGTAATGCCACAAATGTGCCCCATCCATGTTTTTGCATCAACAACCTTTCCAATTGACTTCCACTACATTATTTTAGACTGCCACTTCAGAATAAACCTGGAGTATCTCCTTCCACACCGTCCCTTCAAACCCCTCCTGTGTGGTTACAGAATGTTTCTCGTCTTATGGTTCAAGAGGGAGCAGTTTTCCTAGCAGGATGTCGATGTCTATCACTTACATCCACTGCCACAAGAGAAATTCTAGCAGTGCCGAGTCATGGTCCTTGGGTGGCCATTAATTTGCCGCTTAAAGTTCTCAATTGGCCCACAATTGAGCAAGATTGTCAACACCTCCCATCGCCATGGCAATATCCTATCTGCAGTAGGAAAGAGATTTACATGCAGAATCACCATCCTGTCAGGTTTTACATCCAAATGGCCTCCCAGAGGAAGAAACTCTGGCCTCAGTCTCTGTATCGATCAAAGTTTTGTGGGTATGCCTCCTATGAGGGTGGTACGGTGGCTCAGTTGTTAGCATTGTTGCCTCATAGAAGAAGGGACTCTGGTTTGATTCCAACCTCAGGCGACTGTCTGTGTGGAGTTTGTACATTCTCAACATGTCTGTGTGGATTTCTTCTGGGTGTTCTGGTTTTGTCCTGTTGTCTAATGATGTACAGGTTAGGTGAATTGACCATGCTAAATTGCCCATCGTATTCAGGGATTGTGTAGGTTTGGTGCATTAGTCAGTGGAATGGGTCTGGGTGAGATACGCTTTTGAGGGTTGGTGTGGACTGGTTGGGCCAAATGGCCTGTTGGGATTCTCTGAGCTGTATCCTCTGCTGTTGTCCTGTCTCTGCAAGTTTGTAACCAACAGTGCTGCTGCAGGTCATCATGGTTCTCATCTGAGGTCCAACGTAAGAGTGAAATGGATGTGGCAGAGCAAACTCACAGTACTGGGAACAAGCTAATTCCCAATTACAGTTGAGTCCTGAGTATTGGTGTTGATCTGTAGTCAATAGACAATAGACAATAGACAATAGACAATAGACAATAATAGACAATAGACAATAGATGCAGGAGTAGGCCATTCTGCCCTTCGAGCCTGCACCGCCATTCAATATGATCATGGCTGATCATTCCTAATCAGTATCCTGTTCCAGCCTTATCTCCATACCCCTTGACTCCACTATCTTTAAGAGCTCTATCCAATTCTTTCTTAAAAGAATCCAGAGACTGGGCCTCCACTGCCCTCTGGGGCAGAGCATTCCACACAGCCACCACTCTCTGGATGAAGTAGTTTCTCCTCATCTCTGTCCTAAATGGTCTACCCCGTATTTTTAAGTTGTGTCCTCTGGTTCGGCACTCCCCCATCAACAGAAATATGTTCCCTCCTGCCAGAGTGTCCAGTCCTTTCATAATCCTATACGTTTCAATCAGATCCCCTCTCAGTCTTCTAAACTCAAGGGTATACAAGCCCAGTCGCTTCAGTCTTTCCGTGTAAGGCAATCCCTTTCTTCAGGTCATAGCTCCCTTTTTTTTAAACAGCCCCCTCTTGATCAGTCTCAACAATTTTTGCATTTTTCTTATTTAGCATACAACAAACATGCAATTATAGGATGCACAGTGGCTCAGTGGTTAGCACTGCCATCTCATAATGCCAGTGACCTGGGTTCGATTCTGCCTCGGGTGACTGCCTGTGTGGAGATTGTACATTCTCCCCATGTCTGTGTGGGTTTCCTCCCACAGTCCAAACACGTGTAGGTTAGGTGAATTGGCCATGCTAAATTGGCAGTAGTGTTCAGGGATGTGTAGGTTAGCCATGGGAAATACGGGGTACAAAGATGGGATGCTCTCAGGAGAGTTGGCATGGACGTTTTGGGCTGAATGGCCTGTTTACACGCCAAAGATATTCCATAGATTCAGTCTTCAGTTAAGCCTCATTAAACAGATCAAAAATTAAAGAGAGCAAATTCTGAGGTTCAGTTGACTGAGAGTTAGGTTTAATCACCTGCTACATTAGAAAAATCAAAACTCATGGCATCAAACACTCTCACATACACAACAGATAAGAAGTCTACAATAATGGGAATAGAGATATCTGGGACAGGGATATCTGAGCCCTTTCCTGAAGAAAGGCTCATGCCCGAAACGTCGATTCTCCTGCTCCTTGGATGCTGCCTGACCTGCTGTGCTTTTCCAGCAACACATTTTCAGCAATAGGGATATCTGGGACAGATAGAAGGTAAAGGCATGCACAGTTTACAATTTTTTAGAGGCTTTGATTTGCGAGAATGAATCAACGCCAACCCAATTAATTAACTGCTGGTCTGTTTCCTCAGATTTGGAAAAAGCTGCTGTCATTCTGCGGTTCTCAGTGAAATCTTATTTTTGTTTTAAGTTTTTCATTGAGATTGAGGAGGATTGAGAGAGAGAAAGAGACGTCCCAGTATCCTCATTGTCAATTGTCCATTTCTCGTTTTCTGCTTCGCTGCTCGAAAGCAGCTATTGACAAATGGGACATTTATATATTCCACCTTGTCTTTTGCAAACCAAACACTTTGCAGGAACCTTTTATCTCGGATATATGAAGGTACCATGCACGTAAACAAGCGATGCATATTTCTCCATGCCTCATTGAATTTCAGTGCCTCTCACTTAAAAGTAACAGTTCCAAGGCAGTCAGTTTCCTATATGTCATGTGGGTTGTCAAGTAACCATAGGATCCATTTTAGGTCAGCAGTGTTCATTTTTAATAACCGTGTTTAGCCCATAAAAACCAATGGTATTAAAGTCAAATGATGAATGTTGAATATTAATAGTCTATTTTCATTACGATCGTAATAGTACTTTTTCCCAAGGTTGATTCAACCCCTTCAGTTGCTGCCTTGAAACCTGAGTGCCTGACGTTAACTCCAAATGTGAATTAGTAACACAGTAATTGCATAATTAATGTACAGTAATCGACATCCTGTCTCTCCTGAAAGGGTTGTGTGCAGCGATGTCAAGTTATATATGAAAGCTGAAGGATGGGAGCTAGCTTCCTGAACTGCTGACCTATTTCTCATTTTAAGCCACCCACTCAGACTCATGCGGACGTGCTGTTCCAGGTTAAAATTCAGCCTGGTTTAGTAGCATTTCAACTTCAATTCTGGGCATGGCAAATTTGAAAATCCACTTCAACTGCACACAGGTTGAGTGGACCATTTACTCCTGTCCAGTATTACTGTCTAGTAACCTCAATGCTCTGTTAACAAAGGTGTGGTATACAACAGATTAAAGAGTCATAGAATCATAGAGATGTACAGCATGGAAATAGACCCTTCGGTCCAATTCGTCCATGCTGACCAGATATCCCAAACCAATCTAGTCCCCCCTGCCAGCACCTGGCCCATATCCCCCCAAACCCTTCCTATTCATATACCCATCCAGATGCATTTTAAATGTTGCAATTGTACCAGCCTCCACCACTTCCTCTGGCAGCTCATTCCATACGCATACCACCCTCTGCGTGAAAAAGTTCCCCTTAGGTCTCTTTGACATCTTTCCCCTCTCACTCTAAACCTTTGCCCTATAGTTATGGACTCCCTCTCCTCAGGGAAAATACTTTGTCTATTTATCCTATCCATGCCCTCATGATTTTATAAACCTCCAGCCTATTCAACCTCTCCCTATAGCTCAAATCCTCCAACACTGGCAACATCCTTGTAAATCTTTTCTGAATCCTTTCTGGTTTCATCACATCCTTCCAATAGGAAGGAGACCAGAATTGCACGCAATATTCCAACAGTTGCCTAACCGATGTCCTGTACAGCTGCAATATGACCTCCCAACTCCTGTACTCAACACTCTGACTAATAAATGAAAGCATACCAAACACCTTCTTCACTATCCTACCTATCTGCAACTCCACTTTCAAGGAGCTATGAACCTGCATTCCAAGGTCTCTTTGTTCAGCAACACTCCTCTGGACATTACCATTAAGTGTATAAGTCCCGTTAAGATTTGCTTTCCCAAAATGCAGCACTTCGCATTTATCTAAATTAAACTTGTTGAGAGTCTTTAAAGGAAGGTGCTTATATTCTGATGGATAACATCATGCCTTTTGTTTTCAGAAGAAAATGAGTATGCAATTCTTTATAGTCAAAATTACAATGACAGCAGTGCATTGGATTTTATTTTAATACCTCAAACCATTAACAATGCAATTTCACTTCTTTTTCCTCTTTTTCATGCTCCAATGTTTAAGTGCCAAACCGACAACTTCTGGAACCCTCATATGGGAGAAAGCATAAACTGCATAAAACAAATATAAATATTGAAACATTTGACTCATAGATGGCATTACATACTTCATCTGTGTAGCACTGAAGATCTTTACCCACTTTCAGAACTGAGGCTCAATGCTGCCACACACTGGACATAACTCTTCCTAATCATCGCTAACTTCAGTTAAATGACTCAGTCGCACACCTGCTGAAAATTGCACTCAGCGTCTGCAGTAAGAACCAATTTCTCTTCATAAGACTATCCTGCCATCCCAAGTTTCAGCCAAGTGTATCCACGCAGCTTTCTCTCTATGGCAAGTATATTTTCTCTTAAGTCGGACAGCCAAACTTTGCATGCAGTATTTCAGGCGCGATCTCACAAAGGCCCTTATAACCTTAGGAAAACATTCCCACTTCTGAACTCAAATTCTCTTGTAATGAAGCCAACATACCATTACCTTTCTAACATACCATTTGCTTTTCTGAAGATAATCGGGTTGGGTGGGTTGTATGGCGGAATGGAGAAATAATGTAAAAGTGGGCAGTAGTAGTGGAGACTCCAGAATCTTTAGAAGTCTACACGAAGAATGATGGAGGTAGGAATATCAAACTTACAAATTCCAGAAACAAGGTGCAATGGATTGTTTTAGACACAAGGGTAGTTAAGGAGGATAACAAATATAGAAGTTACAATGAAGACAGGAATGTTCAAAAGAGCATTTCTCATTGTGATTCAGTGACATAGTAAAAATACTGCAAATGAGGGAAAAACTGTATAAAACAATAATTTTTTGGAGTGTTTTTAAGGAGTGTGAATTATAATACATTATAAGAGTTCTCCTTGATATGTACTCATAATTGAAATCTAAGGCAGTCTTGAACTTTACAATGAACTAGAGATTGTTGAAATAATAAGTGTTTGGCATGAATTAGAAATTCAAGCTGCCTGGAGAGAGTTTTAGCAATAAGTTGGATCATGGAATTAGGCATTCCATTTGATATCAGAGAAGGTACTGAGATGCCAAAAGATGATATTTGAAGATGAGCAATCATGAAGCTATCAAAGATAATAATGATGGCTGTTTATGATTAGATAAGATTACTTACAGTGTGGAAACAGGCCCTTTGGCACAACAAGTCCACACCAACCTTCCGAAGAGCAACCCACCCAGATCCATTCCCCTACTTTTACCCGTTCACCTAACACTATGGGCAACTTAGCATGGCCAATTCACCTAACCTGCACATTTCTGGACTGTGGGAGGAAACTGGAGCACCCGGAGGAAACCCACGCAGACACAGGGGAGAATGTGCAAACTCCACACAGACAGTTGCCTGAAGTGGGAATTGAACCCGGGTCTCTGGCGCTGTGAGGCAGCAGTGCTAAAACCACTGTGCCGCCCATATTTATAGTTTTACATTATATACAATAAACTGTCATTGAATTTTAAGAAAATAATATTTTAATTGCTTCAGTGACTTTCATGGGCACTGAGCAATTGAGTGATTAGGTTGCGGGAGGAAGGGAGATTCCCTTTGTGGAAGGCAAATATTCTGAAGAAAATATTCTAATCTTAGTTTGGAATCTTCAGTAAAGTTTGTGATTTCCATACCTAAAACATTATAGGAGCACTAAAAAAACTGCAGCATTTCAATAAGACTTCCCCCATCATCTAGTTAGATGTAGTGCTGTCAATTAATTCAGCCTTGTCAGAACTGTCCACATTTCATGTACAAATTTATATTGGACAGGTTGGATAATGAGTGGATAAGATGAAAAAGGCAGAGAGAGAACTGAGCACTGTTCAAAATATTATCATATGATGAGCCATCAACATATAGCATAATATAAAAGGAAGTTAAATTGCCATAAAAATAATTCTGATGCAAGCCTGAAGGCTAGAAATCCATTTGAAATTTCTAAGATGTCAGAAGTTTTTGAGATATTCAAGGTGATGATAACTGATTATAGAATCCTAAAATATTCAAAAGCAGAGATCCAAACATGAAGGTCATAAGCAAGAATGGAAGAGTCAAATAGTGTATTTATGATCATGGATTACGATCAGGGATTTTAGTAGGACTTCAAAGATAGTAGACAATTTGACAGTTAATGGTAACTTCAATAAGTTTAGAAGTGCTAAAGCAAAGACAATAGAGCAACACTTGGCAGTATGCAAGAGACAGGGTGAATATTAGCTAATTTCCAAGGAAAAAAGAAATAGCCTGAAACTTTGAGAAACTGAAGTGATACAATAGGTCCAAAAGCAAAATATTTTATGTGCCACCAGAGTTGTATTAATCTTTGAGGTTAGATGTGCAATGATGAGGAGCTCATGAGTTCCAGGATTGAAGCACACAATGTAGTGGAGGTCTATGAGATTCACAGTGTTGAGATGAATTGAACAGCAGTTCTTATAGGGTCAGGATTCATTGTGCAGAAGAGCAACATGTCATAAAAGAAAGTTTGAAAGAAGTTTAATCCTGGGGAATCAGGTCATTCTTTTTCCTGTTCCAAGATATTTACTTGCCAAATAGAGGTCCTCCCAGGAGCTGGATAACAGCAAATGTTGTCTGAAGGTTACCAAACATGACTGCATCCATCCCCAGCCTCTTCGACAAATACCATGGACGAAACATTTGTGTTAGACTCTGGGACAGTATTGTAAAGTGCTCTAAAGTCTAGAACCACAGAATGTAGTTCTGGAAAACACTTCCATCCTCATATTAGTTAAATGGAAGCATCATTTAGGAAACACTGATTCAGGTGTGCTAACGATTATTGAGCGCTGGTCAACCAAAATATTATCAAAGTATCAATGACAAATCAAACATGAACTTACTCTGTAAACTGACAGGCAAAATTAGGCTCAGTTCCGAGGAAAATACTAAGCTATTGTGTTATATTGTATAGCAGGAGTCACAGCAACGAGTCAAAAGCAGCAACCAGTTCCAATCAAGTACAACAGAAAACAAATTGGCTACAAAACTGAAAACGGAGTGTAGCGGTTAAAGTTTATTATGAACATTGGCACAAGACAGGAAGCAATGTCTCACAGGGATTGGTGTTGGGTCTGCAGATGTTTACTATTCTAATTTGGACTTGGAATTAGGAGTACAATATCCAAATTTGCAGATGATGTGACATGCTGAGGGAGACTGTGACAGACTAAAGATGCCATTAACAAAGCTGAAAAATGGATGTGTAAATAAAGTTCAAATTTCAATACAGACAACTAGAGTGATGTATTTGGTGGAAGGAGAGATTCTGCTTTACACATGGAAGACAAAGAGTCGAAGAAAGGGCAAAGATCTAAAAAAAATCAAAGCTACATTGGTTCATAAAGCCATTAAAAAATATAAACAAAGCCCTGGACTTCATTTCTAAAGAAACTGATTTCAAAAGTAGAGACAATTGGTACCAAAAATGATAAAATGTTGGTGAAACAACAGTTGTTTACAAGGTAAAAACAATGACTGCAGATGCTGGAAACCAGATTCTGGATTAGTGGTGCTGGAAGAGCACAGCAGGTCAGGCAGCATCCAAGTAGCTTCGAAATCGACGTTTCGGGCAAAAGCCCTTCATCAGGAATAAAAGCATCCCAGTTGCCATACAAAGAATATAGAAGCATTCCAAATGCACAAGACTAGTATACAAAATCAACACTAGAAATGAAAGGATGCAATTATGCCAGGAAAAACTGATCAGGCTGGAGTTCATAGTTGTAGAAAAAAAAATCAGAAATGGCCTGAGACAGTCATAAAAATATGAACAATTTAAATAAGTAAATGCAGACAAATATTTATCCTGAAGTGGAATTCCAAAACTAAGGGTTAAAAATGTGAGATATTTGTATATGTAATACAGAATTCAGGAGAAATCTGTTCAAGTATTGCAAATATGGAAGTTATGACCAACTAGAATCATTCAGAGGAATTGTTATAAGATTAGTTTAAAGAGAATCTAGATGAAAACATGAGGGAGAAAGGAATGGAGACTATATTGATAAACTGATCAAAGTAAGGTGGGAACAAACCAGCATAGAGCACTAATACAGGCACAAGCCTGTTGGACAGATTGGACTGTTTCTATGATGCAAAATTTAATGGAATCCTGCCCTGCTCTCCGTCTCCTCCTCTTACAATATGTCATGGAACGAATCAGGGAGCAAGCTGTCTTGGATCTGGTTAAGGGTAATAAAGCTGTTTTAACAAATAACTTCAAGTAAAAATCCCCAAGGGTGTAGTGATCAAAACACAATAGAAATCTAACATTCAGTTCGACAGTGAGAAATGTGGTTTGTAAACAATTGCGTTTAATTAATACGAAGGGAATTACAATAAAATCAGGATAGAGTTAGCTAAAGGGAACTGGGCGGATAGATTAGCAGGAATGACAGTAAAAATGTAGTGGCAGACCGCGAACCGACAATTCCACGCAGGACAATTCAGCGCTTTTTTTTATTTCTAAGACTGGAGAAGTTTTAAAGTAAAGTGTTTACAGTAAAAATTAGTGGTGATAATGTTTCCATAAGTCAATAAGTTAGAGTACTTGCAAACTATAAGTTACCAAATTGAACTACAGAAGTAAATTAGTATTCACATTTCTAGAAAGATATTTTTATTTTTAGTATGCACTTTCAATAAATCTTTTATTGAACTACAGAAGTAAATTATTCATATTTCTATAAAGAAATTTTTATTTTTAGTATGCTATTTCAATAAATGTTTTATTTTAATTTTTGTATATCAATAAAATGTTTCAACTCAAAAACTGATTTCATTATTCCTTTCCTGAATTGTTCTTGTGTTTGCCTCCTTGTGCTGAATTGTTATGCACTGAATTATCCTTGTGCTAAAATGTCAGCGCTGAATTGTTGGGGTGCCGTGGCAGACATAAGGAAGTAATTCATGACTAAAATAACTCAACAGGACTGAAATTGTATCCTTAATTTGTAGGGGTTCCCTTGTAAAGGTTTGCAGTCTAGCTGAGGTCTTACGTAAACTTAAGGGTTGGACACCAGAGCAAATTTTGCTATAGACTGGTTCCACAATCACTGATACAGCTGTGGCGGTATCAATCTCCATTAGAACTAGGTGACAATTTAACCAGATGTTTATTTTCAGTATTATGAATAAATCTAACTATTCCAAGCCAGATGCATGTGTTCTTTCCAGAATGTGCATCGCCTGAATACCAGCCTAAGAATGACCTTATGCAATTCAAGGGACTCTTGCTGTCTCAAGTCTGCATATTGGCAGCAACTACAACGGCCTGCTAGCTCAGATCTTCGAGAAAATTTTAACCATTTGTCCGTGGCTTGGCTTGTTTTGGGGTTTTGTTGCGGGCTGACCTAGAGTCCATTTGTTCAGGATGTTCCTGATGAGGCTATGCAATTGCCTTCACTCAAGTGGTGTTCCACAAGCTCAGTGAGCCTGGTGAGGATGTCCATTTATGTTGGGATACCCTGTAACTCATAAGCTCAACTTGCCACATTTTCTAATGACAAAGCCAATTGTAGTGCCTGTTTGAAGTCCAGTTGTCTTCAGCTAGTAGGCAATTTCATATGGTTGCATCATTAATCCCACATACCAAACAGTCTCTCAGCAGCTCACTTAGATTTAAACCAAAATCGTACGCCTCTGCCAGTCATCTTAACCTTGTCAAAAATCATGGCACAGATCCCCCTGGTTCTTGAATTTGAGGAGGCTTGGGGTTTTAAGATTCCTTAGCAAAATCTGTCAACTATTGAAAGTTTTTAGTATTGGGTGCCTCAGGGAAAGTTAGGGTCCTAAAGGTTGAAAAAGCTATGGTTCCACATGCTGTCAAGAGAATTACACATTTCTTTTCATCTGCCCAAATGTCACTTTCCCAGAAAGTGTAACACATTCTTTCCACATAATGGGCCAGTCTTTGATGGCAGGATCAAATGAGTCAAGCTTCCCAAATAGTGCATTATGCCAGAAATGCTTACCCAAAATCAAAGACGACTGTTGTGAGTGAATCTATACAGGGGCGTGTTTTTCTTCTTGTTGCGACTAGAATAACTCCATGATGGCCAGTATCCCATCACCAAGTCACCTTTTTACTGATGAGTATACTATATTATACTGATCCAGCGAGCTCAGAACCAGCTCCTAAAGTAAACAAAAC
Source organism: Chiloscyllium punctatum (assembly GCF_047496795.1). Classification (NCBI taxonomy): domain Eukaryota; kingdom Metazoa; phylum Chordata; class Chondrichthyes; order Orectolobiformes; family Hemiscylliidae; genus Chiloscyllium; species Chiloscyllium punctatum. The sequence goes on along the minus strand of NC_092760.1, from coordinate 35,284,383 downwards.
CTCTGGGTTCCTGTTTTGTTCCCCCAAGATCAATGCAAGATTTTATTCATTTCCATTCAGGTCATATAGCCATTACATTCTTGCCAACGTATTCCTTCTCCCTGGGGTAAGCCTGATTGTCCAAGTCTGAAGTCAACACTGACTTCACAAAAGCAGACCTCAAGCCCCACTAACTACTATCCTCCAGTGAGAGCCTGTCAAACAGGTACTCTCCCAGCCCATTCTCAGGAGCTCCCAGACATTTCAGGTTGGTCATGTAGTCCCCAAGTCGCTTGATGATCTCAACCTTCTCATCCAAATAGTGGGTCTCCAGGAAGTAACACAGATGAGGGGTCAATGTTCCTGTTCTTCTTCTTTTTTTGTTTTTTTTTTTTTTAAATTTAACCCCTATACTACCGCCTAACTGCGGTATTGCTTATTTTTTCCCCAGCACCCATGGTGTGTGTGTGTGTGTGAAACACAGTGAAAGACACAGTGCACGAATCTTTATTCAATTTCCACCACCAGGAAGATAGGAAAACACCCAAGTGGCCAGTGACAAGCACTGCCCTTCACATCAAAGGGCAATGCTGTGTGATCAAAACAGTGAAGGGGAGGGGAGGGACTAAATCAAAATAGAGTTGGAGGGAGAAATAATGCACTCCACTCCCTGCGGCGCCCACCTCTCCCTGAATAACTCCAGGGTGTTGGTGGACACCGCGTGCTCCTTCTCCAAGGACACCCGGGCTCTAACATAACCCCGGAAGAGGGGCAGGCAGTCGGCCCTAACGACCCCCTCCACGGCCCGCTGCCTGGACCTGTTGAAGGCCAGTTTGGCCAGGCCCAGGAGCAGACCCACGAGGAGGTCTTCGGACCTGCCCTCCCTCCTTCGTACCGGGTGCCCGAAGATCAGGAGCGGGGGACTGAAGTGCAGCCAAAAACGGAGGAGAAGGTTTCTGAGAAAATCAAAAAGGGAGTGCAAACGCCCACACCCAATATATACATGGTCCACGGACTCCACAGCGCCACAGAACAAGCAGTTGGGCTGGGAGTCCGTGAACCACCGCAATCTGCGGTTGCACGGGACTGCTGCGTGCAGCACCCTCCACCCCAGATCCCTGAGAGAAAAGGGGGAGGACTCCCGCGTAGAGAGCCCTCCACTGGAGATCTCCACCGCCCGGTGGCAAATGGGCACGCCAAGGCGTGTCTGGGCGGTGGATGAGGGAGAAGAGGTGAACGGTGTGCAGCAGCAGTCGATACAGGGCCTTCCTTTTAATATCCTTAAAAGAAACAAAATTAAAATTCCGGAGGCGGCTCAGGTTGTGGGGCACAGGCTCTTGCGGGAAGTACGGGACCTTGGGGCCAATGTGAAATTCCGTCCGGGCCGGGGTGAGCGCGGACGGGATCCCACCGCCCACCTGAGCGTCCTCCAACTGGTGCACTACGTCGGGTCCGAGCACCGCCGTTTTAAGGCGTCGGATGGCGGTGGCCACGTACCGGACGTCTACCGCTGCCCTGCTCGCTATGTCCTGCGGCAGCGTCCAGCCCAGGCCCCCAGCACGTCCCCGACCCTGGTCGCCCTCGCCGCCACGGCCCTCCCCTCCGACAGCCACTCGAACCCGCGAGTACGGAGGTGCGGATTCCTGAGCAACGGCTCCCTGACGACAGCCGCTACTCCAGCCGGAGGGTAGGCGCGACGCGATTCGACCATGTTCCAGACAGTGATCAGGTCCTGGTAAAAGACAGGCAGCACCTTGAGGGCGACCTCCAAAGCGTTACGGTCGACGAACAAGAGCTGCATGTTGTAGTTGAGGTTACACACTTGGCGGAAAAAATACGTCGCCAGGGCGCACCACCTAGGAGGAGGCTCGACGTAAAGGTATCACCTCAATAGGGAGGCTCAGAATCTGTGCGGCGACCCAGTGCATCTTTTTGTCCCAGAAGAAGTCGACCAACGTTCTCTGGATGTCAGCGACAAAGCCAGGAGGAGGGACCAAAGTGACCAGCCGGTACCACAGCATGGCGACCACCAGCTGGTTTATGACCAGCACTCGACTCCTGTAAGACAGCACTCGGAGCAGTCCTGTCCAGCGGCCTAGGTGAGCCGAGACTTTGGCCTCCAGCTCCTGCCAGTTGGCCGGCCAGGATTCCTCAGCGGGGCTGAGGTAGACCCCCAGGTAGAAGAGATGGGTGGTACTCCAGCTGAACCCCCGTAACTCCTCCGGCAGAGAGTCCACCCGCCACGGACCGACCAGTAGTCCGGAACATTTGGCCCAGTTGATCCTGGCGGAAGACGCCGCCGAGTACACGGCCTGGCACTCGCGCATCCTCCCCAGGTCAGCCGGGTCGGTGAAAGTGAGGAGCACGTCGTCGGCGTAGGCCGAGAGGACCACCCCCGTGCCCGCGCCGTGCAGAACCAGCCCCGACAACCTCCTCCGCAAGAGGCGCAGGAAAGGCTCCACGCACAGGGAATACAGCTGGCCGGACAGGGGGCAGCCTTTACGCACTCCTCTCCTGAAGCGAAGGGGCGCTGTCAGGGACCCGTTAACTTTAACCAGACACTCTGCGGCGGCGTACAAAAGTCGGATCCGGGCGAGGAACCGTGTCCCGAACCCGAATGCCCGCAGAGTCCCGAGCAGGTACTCGTGATCGACCCTGTCGAACGCCTTCTCCTGGTCGAGAGACAGGAAGGCGCTCGGCAGACCAGCCCGTCGACAGAAAATGGATCAGGTCCCGGACCAGGTGGACGTTGTCGTGTATCCTCCGGCCCAGGACCGTGTAGGACTGGTCCGGGTGAATCATGTGGGCCAGCACGGAAGCCAGGCGAGAAGACAACACCCTGGCGAAGATTTTGTAATCCGTGCTGAGGAGGGAGACCGGACGCCAGTTCTTCAAGGAATGGAGGCCCCCCTTCTTTGGCAGCAGGACGATGACCACCCAGAATGTCCTGAAGAACTCCACAGTCAGCCTGTCCAGCCCCAGGGTTTTGCCCCTAGAGTGCGCCAGTCAATGCCTCTAAAGTGACGGGAGCATCGAGCCTTCCGGCGTACTCCAGGCTGAGCTGCGGCAGGTCCTCCCACAGAACTCTGCGAGCATCCTCGCTGGACGAATCCGGAGAGAATAGAGCCGTGTAATAGTTCCGGATAGGAGCGGGGCCCTGAGCCTCCGCCACCCGACGACCCTCCAGATCCGAGACGAGGGACCCGTCGTCGGCCAGCAGCACAAGGAGCTGCTGACGGGTGCCACGCCTTTTTTTCCAGTGAGTAGAAGGGGGAGCCACAGTCCAGGTCCTGGAGGAGCTGGATCCGCGACCTCACGTACGCGCCCCGAGCCCCGACGAGCTGCAGGTCCCGGAGCGCGGCCTTCTTCTCTTTGTACGCCCCACGCACGGCTGGGTCCGCGTCGGGCTGACTGAGGCGTGACTCCAGGTCGAGCATCTCCCTCTCCAACTCCCCGATCCTGGATTTCCGCCTCTTGGTCGACCCCCTCGCGTACTCCTGACAGAAGACGCGGACGTGAGCCTTGCCCACGTCCCACCATAGCCTCAGGGAGGGGAAGCTTCCCCGCTTCCTTCTCCAGCCGGCCCAGAAACGATGAAACGAGTCCCGGAACCGCTTGTCCTCCAGCAGCAGGTTGTTAAAGTGTCAGTACGCGGAGCCGAGCCTGGCGCCGAACGGAAGGAGTTCCGCCCACACCAGGTGATGGTCCGTGCACGACACCTGCCGCGTGGAGGCCTTCGGAAAACAGGAGGCGTACGCCCGCGAAACGTACAGGCGGTCGATTCTGGACGCTCCGACCCCAGGCCTCACGAAGGTGAGGGCGATGGAGTCGGGATGGAGATTCCGCCAGACGTCCACCAGGTCGAAGGACTTGATCAAGTCCCCCAATGTCTTCCCCAACGCCCAGCCAGTGTGGGCACCGCCGTGGTCCCTGCCCTCGAGGACGCAGTTAAAATCTCCCCCGAGGACGACGCACTGGTTCTCGTCGATGGAAGTGAGATGAGCGGACACTTCTTCAAAGAAGCTCGCTTGCCTCGGCCTGGCCAGGGGAGCGTATACGTTCACCAAGTGAAGCACCGTGCCCCCCAGCCGAACCGTCAGGTGAAGCAAACGGCCTGGCACAGGCTCCCTGACCTCCAAGATCTCTGGCTGAAAATGCGGGGCCAACAGGATAGCCACCCCACCAGATCCACAGGTGAGGTGACTCATGTAGACCACCCCCCCCTCGCCACTCCACGAGCCAGGTGGCTTCGTCTCCCGGGTAGTGTGGGTTTCTTGCAGGAAGCACACCGATTACCTCCCATCCCGAAGGACCGAGGGGGTCTGGAATCTGCGCTGTGACCCCCTGCTGCTGTTGATGTTGAGGCTGGCTATAGTCGTCCCCATGTCAGAAGCATTGTGCAACCACCACCAGTACAGTTATATACATTTACAGGAAGGACGAGGGAGGGGCACAGAAGTCCCGCGCCCTCACCAGGAGTGCCCCCAGGAAGTTCCTGACTCGCATTCGCTCATTTACATCAAGCCCAGGCGCCTGGCGAGCAGCGTGGGCCGACCAGCAAACTCTTTCAAAAGAGCTCCAGCAGTCGAGCGCCAGTTGGGCTCTATCCTGGCGACCCCAAGTTTCCTCGACAAATTCCCAGAGTTCCTCGAGGGGGATGAGGGGGAGATCGGTGGGGGGCACCTGGGACTCGAAGATGTCACTGCAGACAGAGTCCGCATTGTCCCCGGTGTCCGCCACCGATCCCGAACCCTCCTCCGGGAGGTCACCCTCGGTCACCGACCCCTTCCCCACCGAGAGGATGGGGGCTGGTCCGGCGCCGCCAACCGGCCTCGAACCCCCGGCGACCCCACCCCCCGGGTCACCGGCAGTACCTTCCTCGGCGCACCCCATCCCGGAACGCCCAGAGTTCAGGTCATCAGGTGGCGGAGGCTCAGGGTCCCGCTCCTCTCCCGACACCAGGAAGCCAGGACGCCTGGCTCCTCGGGGAAAAGGTCATCCCCCAGGAAAAGGTCATTCCCCCAGGGGCAAGGCCCCTGGAAAAACAGTCTGGGAGGAAGGAGCGAGGATAACACCTTCCTCCCCTCCGCCGCTTGGCAACCCAGCAAAGGGTCCTCTGTCATCGCCCGCACCGCAGCCCTCGTGGTTATTAAAGTCCTCCCCAGGGACTAGAGGAGTCGAGGCAGCAGGAAGCCCTGCTGTAGCCCCTCGGGAATCCTGGCAGGTCGGGCCACAGTGCAGGACAGGTGGGGTGGGGTGGGGTGGGGTGGGGTGGGGAGGGGAAATGGGGGGGAAAGATTGGGGGGGGGAATGGGATGGCAGGCACTGTTGGCTCGTTCCCTGGAGAGGAGCAGCACTGCAGGAGGCTCTTGCCTCTCCAAGGGGCAGCACCTCTTCCCCAGAGAGACAGGGGCGAATTTATGGGCCTTCCCCTCCCCGCCCACCTTGGTGGTCATGGGGCCTGAGGTCCTCCCCACCCCAAGCCTTTCCCAGAATACGATTGGCTGGGGGAAGGCAGGGGGCGTGGCCAGGGTGGGGTGGGTCAGCCATGTCACTTCCTGCCCTGCCCCTGGTTTATCAGGTGATGGTAGGCGGGGTAGGGGCCCAGTTCCCTCTCCGGGGCCCGGAGATATGGTTGCTGCAGGAGGTTGGGCAGCGGTGGTTCCCCCCAGGTTAGTGCCAGGGTGTGGCTTGGGCTCGGGGGCCCCTGGGCCAGGTGTTGCAGTGCCAGGGGTGGGTGTTGAAGCCCCAGGGTTTCTCTATTGGGGTGGGGGATGGATGTGGGGTCAGAGTCAGGTACGGGTTTGGGGGTCAGGGTTCCTGCGCCGGGGCGATGCTGGCACGGCCGCAGGGCATTGTCATGTTGGGGCGGGGCAGGTCAATAGACAATAGATGCAGGAGTAGGCCATTCAGCCCTTCGAGCCTGCACCGCTATTCAATATGATCATGGCTGATCAATCCCAATCAGTATCCTGTTCCAGCCTTATCTCCATAACCCTTGACTCCACTATCTTTGAGAGCTCTATCCAATTCTTTCTTAAATGAATCCAGAGACTGGGCCTCCACTGCCCTCTGGGGCAGAGCATTCCACACAGCCACCACTCTCTGGGTGAAGTAGTTTCTCCTCATCTCTGTCCTAAATGGTCTACCCCGTATTTTTAAGTTGTGTCCTCTGGTTCGGCACTCCCCCATCAACGGAAATATGTTTCCTCCTGCCAGAGTGTCCAATCCTTTCATAATCCTATACGTTTCAATCAGATCCCCTCTCAGTCTTCTAAACTCAAGGGTATACAAGCCCAATCGCTTCAGTCTTTCCGTGTAAGGCAATCCTGCCATTCCAGGAATTGACCTCGTGAACCTACGCTGCACTCCCTCAATAGCCAGAATGTCATTCCTCAAATTTGGAGACCAGAACTGTACACAGTACTCCAGGTGTGGTCTCACCAGGGCCCTGAACAGCTGCAGAAGCACCTCTTTGCTTCTATACTCAATTCCTCTTGTTATGAAGGCCAGCATGCTATTAGCCTTCACGACCTGCTGTACCTACATGCTTGCCTTCATTGACTGGTGGACAAGAACACCCAGATCTCTCTGAACAGCCCCTTTACCTAATTTGATACCATTGAGGTAGTAATCTGCCTTCCTGTTCTTGCCACCAAAGTGGATAACCAGACATTTATCCACATTAAACTGCATCTGCCATGCATCTGCCCACTCACCTAACTTGTCCAGGTCACCCTGTAATCTCCTAACATCCTCATCACACTTCACCCTACCACCCAGCTTTGTATCATCAGCAAATTTGCTAATGTTATTGCTGATACCATCTTCTATATCATTAACATATATTGTAAAAAGCTGCAGTCCCAGCACGGATCCCTGCGGTACCCCACTGGTCACTGCCTGCCATTCTGAAATGGAGCCGTTAATCACTACCCTTTGTTTCCTATTAGCCAACCAATTCTCTATCCAATCTAGTACTTTGCCCCCAATACCGTGCGCCCTAATTTTACTCACTAAAAGGTCGTGGGCTGGGTGTTGGGGAAGGGGATAGGGTGGTCTCCCCGTGGGCGGGCTTGACGCGACACATCTTTCTGAGCACCTTCTGGCTGGCTGGACGCTCACCCCCATCCCTGCCGGAGGCTGGAGCATCGGAAGCCTCCGGTGCCGGGGCCTGTGGTGTTGACTTCAGGGGAGGGGGAGTGGGTGCGGCAGCACCACCATCAGCCGTCGGCGTGGGCTGGGAAGCCTTCTGGGTGGGGCAGTTTTTCCTAATGTGCCCCACCTCGCAGCACAGGTGGCACCGCACGCCGTCCGCTGTCCAGAAGGTGTGGTAGGCTGCACCCTCATGGAGGAGGGTGAATGAGCCCTCGGTGACCTCCTCCCGGGCCAGGCAAATAAACACCTGGCATCGAAAGGAGTATATTTGCCGGAGGGCGGGGTCTTAAGACTGAGCAGGAGCGGTTGGATCCCTGACCGGATCTCCCCCAAGGTGGTGAGGTGGGGGAGAAGGAGCTCGCTGGCAATGAAGGACGGGACGTTGGGGATCACGACCCTCTGGGCCGTAACCTCCAAAGGGTCGATGGGCAAATGTGTCCCGCCCACAGTGAGTCCCTCTCCACAGCTAGGTGGACCGCCTGCTCGGTCTTGAGAAAAAATACGGCCTTCCCATACATTCGGGCTGCAGCGACGATGGCCAGTGGGCCGACCACACTAGCCATGGCCTTGCTGCAGGCCTCGATGGACATGTTAGGGTGGGGATAGGCCTTTACCCCCAGCTGTTTGGTCAGGTGCCTGAAGGGGGTTGCCCCGGCGTAGGTACGGCTGGGCCCCGCGACCTTCAGGCTCGCCATTCTCTGCTGCTGGACGTTGAGTTGGGCCTGTGGCAGTGGTGGAGGTTGTGGGGAGAGTCCCAGGCAGTGATGGTGGAGGCAGGCCTCAGGCGAGTCCCAGGTAGGCCCTCAGTCGCAGTGGTGGGGGGCAGACCTGTTGGGGAGGGTCCCCAAGGCGAGTCCCAGGCAGCAGCAGCAGTAGTGGTGGTGGAGGTTGTGGGGAGGGGCCCAATGCGAGTCCCAGGCAGCGGTGGTGGAGGCAGGCTTCAGGCAACAGCAGCGGTGGTGGAGGCAGGCTTCAGGCAACAGCAGCAGTGGAGGCAGGCCTCTGCCAAGTCCTGGGCAGGCCCTTGGTCGCAGTGGTGGTGGTGGTGGTGGTGGGGGGGCGCGCAGACCTGTTGGGGAGGGGCCCCAAGGCAAGTCCCAGGCAGCAGCAGCAGTGAGGCAGGCCCTAAGCAGCAACAAGGAGAGTCCTTGCACATGTGCGCACACACAGTCACATACTGATCCAATTTCTCAAGAAAGGCAAAACACCCAAGTGGCCAGTGACAAGCACTGCCCTTCACATCAAAGGGCAATGCTGTGTGATATCTCCCTGTTTCTTTTTTATTCTTTCTTTTTTTCTTTTTTTTTCTCTTTTTTTTCTTTTTTTTATTCTTTAACCCCCACACTACCGCCTAACTGTGGTAGTGCTTATTTTTCCCCCAGCACCCATTGTGTGTGTGTGCAGGTGTGAGATACGGTGAAAGACACAAAGTGCACAAATCTTTATTCAATTGCCACCACCAGCAAGATAGGAAAAACACCCGAATGGCCAGTGACAAACAGTGCCCTTCACGTCAAAGGGCAATGCTGTGATCAAAACAGTGAAGGGGAGGATAGGGAATGTTCCTGTTCTTTTTTTTTCCATTTTTTTTCCCACACTACCGCCTAACTGCAGTAGTGCTTATATTTTTCCCCACCACCCATGGTGTGTGTGTGTGCAGGTGTGAGACACAGTGAGAGAGACAAAGTGCACGAATCTTTATTCAATTTCCACCACCAGGAAGGTAGGAAAACACCCTAGTGGCCAGTGACAAGCACTGCCCTTCACATCAAAGGGCAATGCTGTGTGATCAAAACAGTGAAGGGGAGGGTAGAGACTAAATCAAAATAGAGTTGGAGGCGGAAGTAATGCACTCCACTCCCTGCGGCACCCACCTCTCTCTGAACGACTCCAGGGTGTTGGTGGACACCGCGTGCTCCTTCTCCAAGGACACCCGGGCTCTAACGTAACCCCGGAAGAGGGGCAGGCAGTCGGCGCTAACGACCCCCTCCACGACTCTCTGATTGGACCAACCCATCAGCCCCATTTAGAGATCTCATTTTATTTTTTTTTTCTTTTCTTTTTTTTTTAATTTTTCTTTTTTTTAAAAAAAAAATTTAACCCCCACACTACCGCCCAACTGCGGTAGTGCTTATTTTTTCCCCAGCACCCATGGTGTGTGTGTGTGTGCAGGTGTAAAACACAGTGAAGGACACAAAGTGCACGAATCTTTATTCAATTTCCACCACCAGGAAGATATGAAAAAACACCCGAGTGGCCAGTGACGAGCACTGCCCTTCACATCAAAGGGCAATGCTGTGTGATCAAAACAGTGAAGGGGAGGGTAGGGACTAAATCAAAATAGAGTTGGACGGGGAAATAATACACTCCACTCCCTGTGGCGCCCACCTCTCCCTGAACGACTCCAGGGTGTTGGTGGACACCGCGTGCTCCTTCTCCAAGGACACCCGGGCTCTAACGTAACCCCGGAAGAGGGGCAGACAGTCGGCCCTAACGACCCCCTCCACGACTCTCTGATTGGACCAACCCATCAGCCCCATTTAGAGATCTCATTTTATGAGGTCCACCTTGCTGACCTCATTCCAATCACTACGATGACTCATCAAAAATATATCCCAGAGTGGAGGAAAGAATCTAAGATAAGGATAGACAACCACATGCCACTCTAGCTGTCCAGTGCTATTTCACTAATTCTGTCCTCACCCCATTGTAATTTCCTTAATGTAAGTTAAACACAATGGCACAACAGGATCTTGATCGGATGGGCTAATGGACTGAGGACTGGCAGATGGAATTTAATTTAGATAAATGTGAGGTGCTGTATTTTGGAAAGGCAAATCAGGGCAGAACTTAAACACTTAGTGGTGAGGTCCTGGGGAATGTTGCTGAACAAAGACACCTTGGAGTGCAGGTTCATAGCTCCTTGAAAGTGGAGTCGCAGGTAAATAGAATAGTGAAGAGGGTGATTGGCATGCTTTCCTTTATTGGTCAGAGCACTGAGTATAGGAGTTGGGAGGTCATGTTACAACTATACAAGACATTGGTTCAGCCACTTTTGGAATACTGCACGCAATTCTGGTCTCCCCTATTTAAGAAGGATGTTGTGAAACTTGAAAGGGTTCAGAAAAGATTTACAAGGACGTTGTCAGGGTTGGAGGGTTTGAGCTATTGGGAGAGACTAAACAGGCTGAGACTCTTTCCCCTGGAGCATTGGAGGCTGATGGGTGATCTGAGAGAGGTTTATGAAATCATGGATAGGGTGAATACACAAGGTCTTTACCCGAGGGTGGGGGAGTCCAAAACTAGAGGGCATAGGTTTAGGGTGAGGGGGGAAAGATATAAAAGGAATCTCAGGGGCAACCTTTTCATGCAGAGGATGGTGCATGTATGGAATGAGCTGCCAGAGGAAGTAGTGGAGGCTGGTACAATTACAACATTTAAAAGGCACCTGAATGAATAGGAAGGGTTTAGAGGAATATGGGCCAAATGCTAGCAAACCAGACCAAATTTATTTACGAGATCTGGTTGTCATGGACGGGTTGGTCCAAAGGGTCTGTTTCTGTACTGTACATCTCTATGAATCTATGCTTACGATCCAAGGCTAACCAAGAAAATTAAGGAGAGTACTCAGTTGAAAAACATAAAAGGAGGTATATGTCATTGATAGCCCCAATTTATAACCCAGCAAAGAAGGTCTAAAAACATAATAAGGGCAAACTAATGAGGAATATAAAAACTAAAAAACTGTCAAGATCTTTTTCAAATACAGGGATATAAAAAGGATGTGAGAAGTCAAAGTGAACATAAACTACTCAGAAAATAAATCTTGGAGTTAGTTATGAGTAACAAGGAAATGACAGGAGTTTAACAGATATTGTGCATCAGTCTTGATGCTGGAAGATGCTTCGAACATCCTATTAATACTAAAGAATACGGGGGACAAATTAAGTGCTATCACCATCACTAGAGAAGTAATATTAGGTAAACTAATGGAGCTACAGGCAGACAAGTCCCCTGGCCCTAATGGCCTGCATCCTAAGAGAATCGACGTCAGCCCGAAACGTCGATTCTCCTGCTCCTTGGATGCTGCCTGACCTGCGCTTTTCCAGCAGCACATTTTCAGCTCTGATCTCCAGCATCTGCAGTCCTCACTTTCTCCTCCTGCATCCTAAGAGAGCTAACGACAGAGATAGTGGATACATTGGTTGCAATTTTCCAGAAATCCTTGGATTCTGGAAAAGTACCGGAGAACTGGAAATTACCAATGTCATACCCCTAATCAATGAGAGAGGGAGGCAAAAAAACAATTAATTGTATGCCAACGAGCCTGACCTCCATTGTTGGAATTAATTATTAAGGAGTGATAGCAGAATATTTAGAAAATAAAATCTAATCAAGCAGAGTCAGAACGACTTCATGAAAGTGAAATCATGTTTGGCCAATTTACTGGAGTTTTTTGAGGAAGACTCGACCAAAGGGGAACCTGTAGATACGTTGTATTTAGATTTCCAGAAAGCTTTCAACAAGAGGTCTCATAAAATGTTATGCCATAAAAGTCCACAGTGTTGTGTCTAAAGAATAGGTTGATGGGTAGCAGACAGACAAGGGAGAAAAGGAGGGGTTTCTTTCAGGTTGGAAATCTGTAACCGGTGAGTTTCCATTGCTGGGACTGCGACTGTTTTCTACATATATTAATGACTTGGAGGGAGGAAGTGAATGAACTGCAGCAAAATCTGCAGATGACACAAAATGGAAAGGAGGTTCAGAGCGGAACACAAATAGTTTTCACAGAGATAATGATGTGTTAAGTAAGTGGGCATAAAGTTGGAAAATGGAGTATAATATTGGAAAACGCAAGGTTGTTCATTTTGGAAGGGAGAACAAAAGAACAGTATTATTTAAATGAAGAAAAACTGCAGGAAGCTGCAACAGGAAGAGATTTGGAGGTACTGGTGTATGAAACACAGAAGGCTAGCACACAGTTGCAGCAGGTAATCAGGAAGGCTAATGGAATCCTGGCCCTTATTTCAAAGGAGTTGGACTATAAGACATCACAACTGTACAACGTACTGCTGAGAACACATCTGGAATATTGTGAACAGTTTTGTCCTCTTAGGAAAAAATATTTGTTGTGGTTCTGCTCACCGAGCTGGGAATTTGTGTTGCAGATGTTTCGTCCCCTGTCTGGGTGACATCCTCAGTGCTTGGGAGCCTCCTGTGAAGTGCTTCTGTGATCTTTCCTCCGGCATTTATAGTGGTTTGAATCTGTCGCTTCCGGTTGTCAGTTCCAGCTGTCCGCTGCAGTGGCCGGTATATTGGGTCCAGATCGATGTGCTTATTGATTGAATCTGTGGATGAGTGCCATGCCTCTAGGAATTCCCTGGCTGTTCTCTGTTTGGCCTGTCCTATAATAGTAGTGTTGTCCCAGTCGAACTCATGTTGCTTGTCATCTGTTTGTGTGGCTACTAAGGATAGCTGGTCGTGTCGTTTCGTGGCTAGTTGGTGTTCATGGATGCAGATCGTTAGCTGTCTTCCTGTTTGTCCGATGTAGTGTCTTGTGCAGTGCTTGCATGGGATTTTGTACACTACATTGGTTTTGCTCATGTTGGGTATCGGGTCCTTGGTTCTGGTGAATTGTTGTCCGAGAGTGGCTGTTGGTTTGTGTGCTGTTATGAGTCCTAGCGATCGCAGTAGTCTGGCTGTCAGGCTTAGTGTCCTTGATCCCTATTCTATCATGACAAAGTTGTAGTTATACATCAAAAGAATTATTCTCCTAAAGACGTTGACTTTTGTTGTGAAAAGCTTTCCGAAGTGCGCATGATGTGGAAGAGCTGGTGTTGGATTGGGGTGAACAAAGTTAAAAATCACAACACCAGGTTATGGTCCAACAGGCCCATTTGGAAGCACTAGCTTTCGGAGCACTGTTCCTTCATCAGGAGCTAGTGGAGCAGGACCATAAGACACAGAATTTATAGCAAACGATTAGTATCATGCAACTGAAATGAAATATTGAACAAACTGAGACTGTTGTTCAGACTCTCATCTTTTAGAATGCGTTGCAGGTTTCGGTTCATTAATATCCCAGAACTACTTTTACCTGATGAGGGAGCAGCAGTCCAAAAGCATGTACCCCCAAACAAACAGGTTAGACCACAACCTGGTGCTGTGTGACTCTCAACTTCACAGGTGCAGTGTGTCCTCTTGCATGTTTTCTAACTGGCTACTCTGCAGATGCAAGGCTATGCTGACTATATCCCACATTGGGGTAATTACTTACAAGCAGAGGAATATTTGTCAATTTTCACTCCATTCAAGCTTAGAGTTAATGAAGCTGACTTCAGTTTTTCAGTTTCGATTTGGCTCACATCATCCAACTGAGCAGGCAAGTGTACAAATGTTTTGGAATCTACGTTCTGTATAGCATGACTGTTCCTTTTTCTATTGAGTAGCTCAATGCACTTCTGTGAGGACATGACCATTACTTAACCTTTGGGCCTCCAGAGGCTAAAGTGCACCTGCCTTACATTCACACTCCTGTTCTCTTCTGCCGGTCTTCACACTGCAAGCTGAAGCTGAAGTCCATGTCACAGGAGAGCCCTCCTTCAGTAAAATTCTTTTGAGGGAATCACAGCATCCTTTGGATTTCTTATAATTGCTGCTAAGTTTTAAATAGTCCTGAAAACATCAAGTTGGCAGTTTAATAATCTTTATCAAATTATGACAGTATTAGATCAGTATAACACTCGGTCTTGTCAATTTATAGAGGCATAGAGTCATAGAGATGTACAGCATGGAAACAGACCCTTCGGTCCAACCTGTCCATGCCGACCAGATATCCCAACCCAATCTAGTCCCACCTGCCAGCACCCGGTCCATATCCGTCCAAACCCTTCCTATTCATATACCCATCCAAGTCCCTTTTAGATATTGCAATTGTACCAGCCTCCACCACTTCCTCTGGCAGCTCATTCCATACACGTATCACCCTCTGTGATAACGCTACCCCTTAGGTCTCTCACCCTAAATCTATCTGCTCTAGTTCTGGACTCACTGACCCCAGGGAAAAGACTTTGCCTATTTATCCTATCCATGACCCTCATGATTTTGTAAACCTCTATGAGGTCACCCCTCAACCTCCTCTGCTCCAGGGAAAACAGCTCCAGCCTGTTTTCAGCCTCTCCCCATAGCTCCGATCCTCCAACCCTGGCAACATCCGAGTAAATCTTTTCTGAATCCTTTCAAGTTTCACAACATGTTTCCGATAGGAAGGAGACCAGAATTGCATGCAATATTCCAACAGTGGCCTAACCAATGTCCTGTACAGCCGCAACATGACCTCCCAACTCTTGTACTCAATACTCTGACCAATAAAACAAAGCATACTAAACGCCTTCTTCACTATCCTATCTACTTGCGACTCCACTTTCAAGGAGCTATGAACCTACACTCCAAGGTCTATATGTTCAGCAACACTCCTTAGGACCTTACCATTATATGTATAAGTCCTGTTAAGATTTGCTTTCCCAAAATGCAGAACCTCGCATTTATCTGAATTAAACTCCATCTGCCACTTCTCAGCCCATTGGCCCATCTGGTCAAGATCCTGTTGTAATCTGAAGCAACCTTCTTTGCTGTACACTACACCTCCAATTTGGTGTCATCTGCAAACTTACTAACTGTGTACCTCTTAAGATCACATCCAAATCATTTATGTAAATGACAAAAAGTAGAGGACACAGCACCGATCTTTGTGGCACTCCACTGGTCACAGGCCTCCAGTCTGAAAAACAACCCTCCACCACCACCCTCTGTCTTCTACCTTTGAGCCAGTTCTGTATCCAAATGGCTAGTTCTCCCTGTATTCCATGAGATCTAACCTTGTTAACCAGTCTCCCATGGGGAACCTTGTCGAACACCTTACTGAAGCCCATATAGATCACATCTACTGCTCTGTCCTCATCAATCCTCTTTGTTACTTCTTCAAAAAACTCAATCAAGTCTTTGAAACATGATTTCCCATGCACTAAACCATGTTGACTATCCCAAATCAGTCCTTGCCTTTCCAAATATATATACACATACATACATACATCCTGTCCCTCAGGATTCCCTCCAACAACTTGCCCACCACCAACGTCAGGCTCACTGGTCTATAGTCCCTGGCTTGCCCTTACCACCCTTCTTAAAGAGTGGCACCACGTTTGCCAACCTCCAGTCTTCCGGCACCTCACCTGTGACTATTGATGATACAAATATCTCAGCCAAGAGGCCCAGCAATCACTTCTCTAGCTTCCGACAGAGTTCTAGGGCACACCTGATCAGGTCCTGGGGATTTATCCACTTTTACCCGTTTCAAAACATCCAGCACTTCCTCCTCTGTAATATGGATATTTTGCAAGATGTCACCATCTATTTCCCTACAGTCTCTATCTTCCATATCCTTTTCCACAGTAAATACTGATGCAAAATATTCATTTAGTACCTCCCCCATTTTCTGCGGCTCCACACAAAGGCCGCCTTGCTGATCTTTGAGGGGCCCTGTTCTCTCCATAGTTACCCTTTTGTCCTTGATGCATTTGTAAAAACCCTTTGGATTCTCCTTCATTCTATTTGCCAAAGCTATCTCATGTCCCCTTTTAGATGCAGAGGAATTTCTTAAGTGTGTACAAGACAATTTTCTGATTCAGTATGTGGATGTACCTACTAGAGAAGGTGCAAAACTTGACCTAGTCTTGGGAAATAAGGCAGGGCAGGTGACTGAGGTGTCAGTGGAGGAGCACTTTTGGGGCCAGCGACCATAATTCTATTCGTTTTAAAATACTGATGGAAAAGGATAGACCAGATCTAAAAGTTGAAGTTCTAAATTGGAGAAAGGCCAATTTTGAGGGTGTTAGGCAAGAGCTTTCGAAAGCTGATTGGAGGCAGATGTTTGCAGGTAAAGGGACGGCTGGAAAATGGGAAGCCTTCAGAAATGAGATAACAAGAATCCAGAGAAAGTATATTCCTGTCAGGGTGAAAGGGAAGGCTGGTAGGTATAGGGAATGCTGGATGACTAAAGAAATTGAGGGTTTAGTTAAGAAAAAGAAGGAAGCATATGTCAGGTATAGACAGGACAGATTGAGTAAATCCTTAGAGTATAAAGCCAGTAGGAGTATACTTAAGAGGGAAATCAGGAGGGCAAAAAGGGGACATGAGATAGCTTTGGCGAATAGAATTAAGGAGAATCCAAAGGGTTTTTACAAATATATTAAGGACAAAAGGGTAACTCGGGAAAGAACAGGGTCCCTCAAAGATCAGCAAGGCGGCCTTTGTGTGGAGCCACAGAAAATGGGGGAGATACTAAATGAATATTTTGCATAAGTATTTACTGTGGAAAAGGATATGGAAGATATAGACTGCAGGGAAATAGATGGTGACATCTTGCAAAATGTGCAGATTACAGAGGAGGAAGTGCTGGATATCTTGAACCGGTTAAAGGTGAGTAAATCCCCAGGACCTGATCAGGTGTACCCGAGAACTCTGTGGGAAGCTAGAGAAGTGATTGCTGGGCCTCTTGCTGAGATATTTGTATCATCGATAGTCACAGGTGAAGTGCCGGAAGACTGGAGGTTGGCAAATGTGGTGCCACTGTTTAAGAAGGGTGGTAAAGACAAGCCAGGGAACTATAGACCAGTGAGCCTGACCTCAGTGATGGGCAAGTTGTTGGAGGGAATCCTGTGAGACAGGATGTACATGTATTTGGAAAAGCAAGGACTGATTCGGGATAGTCAACATGGCTTTGCGCATGGGAAATCATGTCTCACAAACTTGATTGAGTTTTTGAAGAAATAACAAAGAAGATTGATGAGGGCACAACAGTAGATGTAATCTATATGGACTTCAGTAAGGCGTTCGACAAGGTTCCCCATGGGAGACTGATTAGCAAGGTTAGATCTCATGGAATACAGGGAGAACTAGTCACTTGGATACAGAACTGGCTCAAAGGCAGAAGACAGAGGGTGGTGGTGGAGGGCTGTTTTTCAGACTGGAGGCCTGTGACCAGTGGAGTGCCATAAGGATCAGTGCTGGGCACTTCTACTTTTTGTCATTTACATAAATGATTTGGATGCGAGCATAAGAGGTACAGTTAGAAAATTTGCAGATGACATCAAAATTGGAGGTGCAGTGGACGGTGAAGAGGATTACCTCAGATTACACCAGGATCTGGACCAGATGGGCCAATGGGCTGAGAAGTGGCAGATGGAGTTTAATTCAGATAAATGCGAGGTACTGCATTTTGGGAAAGCAAATCTTAGCAGGACTTATACACTTAATGGTAAGATCCTAGGGAGTGTTGCTGAACAAAGAGACCTTGGAGTGCAGGTTCATAGCTCTTTGAAAGTGGAGTCGCCGGTAGATAGGATAGTGAAGGGGGCATTTGGTATGCTTTCTTTTATTGGTCAGAGTATTAAGTACAGGAGTTGGGAGGTCATGTTACGGCTGTATAGGACATTGGTTAGGCCACTGTTGGAATACCGTGTGCAATTCTGGTCTCCTTCCTATCGGAATGATGTTGTGAAAGGATTCAGAAAAGATTTACAAGGATGTTGCCAGGGTTGGAGGATCTGAGTTACAAGGAGAGGCTGAACAGGCTGGGGCTGTTTTCCCTGGAGCGTCAGAGGCTGAGGGGTGACCTTATAGACGTCTACAGAATTCTGAGGGGCATGGATAGGATAAATAGACAAAGTCTTTTCCCTGCGGTCGGGGAGTCCTGGACTAGAGGGCATAGGTTTAGGGTGAGAGGGGAAAGATATATAAGAGACCTAAGGGGCAACTTTTTCTCACAGAGGGTGGTACATGTATGGAATGAGCTGCCAGAGGATGTGGAGGAGGCTGGTACAATTGCAACATTTAAGAGGCATTTGGATGGGTATATGAATAGGAAGGGTTTGGAGGGATATGGGCCAGGAGCTGGCAGGTGGGACTAGATTGGGTTGGGATATCTGGTCGGCATGGACGGGTTGGACCGAAGGGTCTGTTTCCATGCTGTAATCTCTATGACTCTAAGTATACTCCTACTGCCTTTATACTCTTCTAAGGATTCACTCGGTCTATCCTGTGTATACCTTACACATGCTTTCTTCTTTTTCTTGACCAAACCCTCAATTTCTTTAGTCATCCAGCATTCCCTATACCTACCAGCCTTCCCTTTCATCTTAACATGAATATACTTTCTCTGGATTCTCGTTATCTCATTTCTGAAGGCTTCCCATTTTCCAGCCGTTCCTTTACCTGCAAACATCTGCCCCCAATCAGCTTTTGAAAGTTCTTACCTAGTACCCTCAAAATTGGCCTTTCTCCAATTTAGAACTTCAACTTTTAAATCTGGTCTATCCTTTTCCATCACTATTTTAAATCTAATAGAATTATGGTCGCTGGCCCCAAAGTGCTCCCCCACTGACACCTCAGTCACCTGCCCTGTCTTATTTCCCAAGAGTAGGTCAAGTTTTGCACCTTCACTAGTAGGTACATCCGCATACTGAATCAGAAAGTTTTCATGTACACACTTAACAAATTCCTCTCCATCTCAATCCTTAACACCATGACAGTCCCAGTCAATGTTTGGAAAGTTAAAAACCCCCTACCATAACCACCCTATTATTCTTACAGATAGCTAAGATCTCCTTACAATTTTGTTTCTCAATGTCCCTCTGACTATTAGGGGGTCTATAATATAATCCCAATAAGGTGATCATCCCTTTCTTATTCCTCAACTCTACCCAAATAACTTCCCTGGATGTATTTCCAGGAATATCACCCTCAGCACAGCTGTAATGTCATCCCTCATCAAACCCCCTCTCCCCCTCTTCTCTTGCCTCCCTTTCTGTAGCATTTGAATCCTGAAACATTAAACTGCCAGTCCTGCCCATCCCTGAGCCATTGCTATGATATCCCAGTCCCGTGTTCCTAACCATACCCTGAGTTCATCTGCCTTCCCTGTTAGGCCCCTTGCATTGAAATAAATGCAGTTATTAGTCCCACCTTGTCCCTGCCTGCCCTTCTGTTTGACTTGTTTCTGTTCTCAACTCTACCAGTCTCAGATTGATCTCTTTACTCGCTCTCTCCCAGGACCCCCCACCTTACTAGTTTAAATCCTCCCGAGCAGCTCCAGGAAATCTCCCTGCCAGTATCTTAGTCCCCTTCCAATTTAGTTAAATTCATCACCTACTGAGACTTAAACTAGTCATAGTACAAAACTGGGTATGGGGATCAAGGGACACAATTAACCATGTCCTTTCAGTGCAGGAAGCGTGCCAAATTGGTGCTCAAGTGCTGTTTTAAAATGATTGCTGCATACAGCTATTTCTGCTCGTGCTTTGACTCACCAGCAGGGGGCTCAGTATCTCATGTGGCGAATGCCACTTCAGGCAGTCTGCGCAGTGAGGCTGCACATAGTGCTGGCAGTATTTGTAAAAACGCAGCCTGGACTGTGATACTTTGATGATTTGCTGCACGTCAGATCAAGAGCTTCTCACAATGAACTGGAGGCCCTGGTGGATACAAGGAGGAGACATTAAATGACATTAACATGAAACATCAACTCTGTTCCTCTCTCTACAAATGCTAACTGAACTGTGGAGTACATGTAGCATTTTGTATTTACATTTAAAGATAATATTTTTTTAAATGCAGAAACAATCCAACAACCATATATGAAATAGTGCCAGAAATAAAGCCTTTTAAAAAATTAGCATATGGGCTTAAGGGTCTTATGGTTCAAAACATACCATTCAATTTAAAATATGAGACAGGCAAGTCTTTCTACTAAAAAGAGACAGGTTAACATAGAAACTCATATTTTTGCATTTTGGTGGGGTGATTGATGCAAGAGTGCTCAATAACTAAAAACTCATCAAAATTTATAGCTATTCTGCCCTTGGGGTTTTTGTTTGCTGAAAACAGTTATCCAAGCAGGAGACTGGAAGAACACAGCAAGCCAGGCAGCATCAAGAGTTGGAAAAGTCAAAGTTTCGGGTTTAATCCTTCTTCGGGTCCTGAGGTATTGTACAGCAGGCTGGAGGGATAGATCAGAGCGGGGATGGATCGAGGTTTACTGGAGCAGGACAGTCTTCAGACTGGGGACTGGAGCGGACAGTGGCTTGCCACCCCGGTAAGACTACATGTGGAAACCCACTTACACTGATCTACTAAAAGACTGTAATGGTCATCTTTTTAACTTTATTCTCAATTTTCTAAACTTATATTATGAACAACTGTAAGTAATTTTTTTTTCTTTTTTCCCTTTATTTCTGTATCTAAGATCTGTACCTAGGTACTGTGTACCTCAGATGGCACCAGATGGGGTGACATTGTAAACCTTTGTACATGAGTACATGTGACAATAAAGGATATTCTATTCTCACTCCTTTCAAGCTATGAGTCGCACATCAACACCATCATCGAAGTGAAAATATTTGACCTCAATTCTCCTTTAATCCTTTTACCAATTAGTTAACGTCAAGGCCCCCTTGCTATTGATCTCTCCACTTGAGTGTTTCCAATCCATTCCAACTAGGTCCCTTGTAATTTTACACCCCTCAGCCTCATCTGTTCTAAAGGAAAACAAGCCTAGCTTGTATAATCTTTCTTCAAAGTCAATATTTTCCATTCATGGTGATATCCTTGTAAATCATTTCTGTACCATCTTTAGCATTATCATATCTTTCTTGTATATGATGAAGATAAGCCCCGATAGGCAGTGTTCTAGCTGTGGCCTAACTAGGGTTTTCAGTTTTATTAAGTTTTCATGATTTGCCCACTCTTATTCAATGATTTGAGCAACAAAGGACACTTTCCCGTCTACCTTCTTAACAATCTCCTGCACCTTGCCCTGCTACCTTCAAGGATCTGGGGCACTCCAAGGTCCCACGATTCCTTACATTTTTCAATACCTACCGCTTATTGTGAATTCTTTTGCCTCATTTTCCCATCCTAAATGCAATACTTCCCACTTCATTCTGAATGGAATTCCATTTGCACTTTTTCTGCCCATGTGACCAGCCCTTGCTTCCTCAGTATCAACCACATGCCCATATGTTATGTCGTCTGTGAACTTCTTAACCATGCTCCCTGCATTTAAATTTAAATCATTGATATATACAACACAAAATGTAAGCGAGCTAATACTGGGACTTCCACTAGAAAACCTTCCAGTCATAAACTTCACTTGTCAGCCATTGCTATTTGCTTCCTGCTACTAGGCCGATTTTGGAACTAATTTGGCGCACTCCTTTGGATCTTACAAGCTTTCACTTTTCTGGCCCGTGTGTCATGTGAGGCCTTGCTAACATCTACGTAGATGGCATCAAACACACCACACTTATCCATTCTTCTCGCTAACTCCTTGAAAAATTCAATAAGTTTAGTCAGAAACAGTTACTTCTTAATAAATCCATACTGATTATTTTAATTAATTAGTACCTTTCCCAGTGATGATTTATACTGAATTGTTTTCCTAGTAATTTATTCACTTTGGCTGACTGATCTGTAGCTGTCAGTCTATTGTGTCCCATTTTCTGCTTTTAATTTTTAAGACATTGTGAATATTGGCAGTCCTCAAATCTTCTGGCATCCAGACATAGTCAGTAAGAATTGGAAAATGATGGGCAGAGTCTCTGTTATTTTCTTATGTTTTTCTTGACAACTTGGGATACATTTCATCCGCATAGATCTACTTTCAAAGGTGTTAAATGTCATTTCCCCTCTCGTTATTGCCGATCTTGTTTTTTTGGACTGGAGGCCTGTGTCCAGCGGTGTTCCACAGGGATCAGTGCTGGGTCCACTTTGGTTTGTCATTTATAGAAGTGATTTGGGTGAGAGTATAGAAGGCGTGGTTATGAAGTTTGCAGATGACACTAAAATTAATGGTACAGTGGACAGTGAAAAAAGGTTATCTAAGATTCCAAAGAGATCTTGATCAACGGACTGAGTAGTAGCAGATGGAGTTTAACTTGGACAAACGCAAGATATTGCATTTTTGTAAATCAAATGATTACTTTCCATTGTCCTGCATCATGACCTGACTTGCAGTCAAACTGACTTGTGAATGGATTCAAGAATGCAACCCATTCGCAACCAGAGACTGCCTGTCTCCTAACTTCCCCTTTTTTTACCATCTCCTGTACACTTCCTAATG
This sequence comes from Chiloscyllium punctatum, assembly GCF_047496795.1. Lineage (NCBI taxonomy): Eukaryota > Metazoa > Chordata > Chondrichthyes > Orectolobiformes > Hemiscylliidae > Chiloscyllium > Chiloscyllium punctatum. The sequence goes on along the minus strand of NC_092760.1, from coordinate 35,262,071 downwards.
TCCAGTGGGCTCTGTAGTGATTGTAATGAGGTCAGCCTAGGTGAATCTCATAAAATGTGAGTTCCCTGATTGGGGCTGTTAATCTGGTCCATTAGGGAGCCCTGGCAGACAGATATAAACAGCAGTGTTTCACGACACATTTACACACTGACTTGGGTGAAGTGAGGAAAATATAATCTGTACTGCTGAGCATCGCCCCCCCCCCCCCCCCACCTCCTCTCCCACCACCCTTTTGGGTGCAATCATTGTGTGGAGAAATTTTTAAAAATTAACAAAAGTCTTAGAGAGTCTCTAAAATAAAAATAAACAGGAGTCTTAGAGAAACTCCTCACCCTAGGGAGTAGCAGTAAACAAGCAGGAGGGTCAGAAGTTCTGCTCACTCAGAGCTGGCTCTGGGGGAGCTGGATCAATGTCAAGGTCTCTCTATACGTAAGTAAAGGGTGACTTGGTGATGGGATACCAGCCTCTGTGGGATTATTTCAGGCTTTATGTTTGATAGTCACACATTTTTAGTTGTGAAAATGTGTTCTGAATTGCGCATAAACTTTGACCAGTTAGGCTGTTTGGAGCTCTCAACGTCTGACTCAGCACCTATAGATCTGCCCCATAGTGCTTTGCTTCTATATGACGTTACTTGTAAATAAAGACATTTCAGTCAGCATCCATGGCCCAAGCAGTGCATCCAGGTTAATACAGAGGAACCTCGATTATCCATATCAGATGGGCGGGCACTATTTCATTTGGATAATTGATTATTCAGTTAATTGATTTCCTCTGGGGATTGGAGTTTTCTGTGAAGTCTGCTCCCCGTTTAGGAGACTAGGCAGCAGTACAACGTGCGCGAGACCCTGCCCTCCCTATCCCACCCCCATCCCCATCTCGCCCTAAACCCCTGTCTGCCCCCAACCTCTGCCTGCCCCCAACCCTATCCGTCCATATCCTACCCCCATCCCGCCTTAAACCTCTGCCCAGCCCCAACCCTTGTCCACCCGACCCCGCCCCAAAACCTTGTCCACCCTCAACCCTGTCCCCATCCCACCCCCACTCCCTGTCTGCCCTCAACTCACCCCCAACCCCACCCCACAACCCATGCCCAAACCCCCAACCCTGCCAACCTTCACCCTGCCCCACCAACCCAAGTCCGCCCTCCTGCCCCCCCCAAACCCTGCCCCCCCCACACCCTGCCCCAACCCAAGACCACCCCCCCGCACCCCCATCCCTGGGGTGGAGGGGGGTGGAAGCCGGACTGGACGCCAACAGTAAGACTGCTGCTACCATTGTGGGCTAAGTCTCCAAATAGCACACATGCACACTTTTTACTGCAGCTTTCTGACAGGTTCCACCTCTGCCCTGTACAGGACAATGTCAGAGAGATTATCTCTGGAAGGGGGTTTAGGGTTCACCACTGTGTAGAACTCCAGGGAAAGTGTGGGGGGAGGGATCGAGGGAGGGAGGGATCATCCATTCATTCAGAAACAGTGCCTGGACTGTCCGGGACTGTTCTTGGCAGCATTTCAGTGTTAATCATTGTACCTGTAAACAAAAGACGTGATCAGGGATGGAACAGCTTTTTGATGTAATGTTTCTATCGGGACCTCAAGATCCCCTTCGGACGATCTGTTATTCGGATAATTGATATTCAGATAATCGAGGTTCCTCTGTACTGATCTTTTTAGAAAGGAAGAATTTGTTCTAGTCTCAAGAAGAGCAGTACTCCTTTCGCAGGCTTGCATTCATTGCTCAGACCTTTGATTATAGGAGTTTGAACATTATGTTGAGTCTGTACAAGATATTGATGAGGTCTCTTCTGGAGTCCTGTGTCCAGTTCTGATTGCTCTGTTATAGGAAGGAGAGGGTTCAGAAGAGATTTGCCAGGATGTTGCCAGAAATGGAGGGCTTGAGTTATAAGCAGAGGCTGGATAGGCTGGGATTGTTTCCACTGGAGCGCCGGAATTTGAGAGGTGACCTTACAGAAGTTTATAAAAACATAAGGCAATAGATAAGGTAAGTGGCAGGTGTCTTTTCCCTAGGATGGGGGAATTCCAAGACTAGGGAGCATATATTTAAGGTGATTAGATTAGATTAGATTACTTAGTATGGAAACAGGCCCTTCGGCCCAACAAGTCCACACCGCCCCGCCGAAGCGCAACCCACCCATACCCCTACATTTAACCGTTACCTAACACTACGGGCAATTTAGCATGGCCAATTCACCTGACCTGCACATCTTTGGACTGTGGGAGGAAACCCACGCAGACACAGGGAGAATGCGCAAACTCCACACAGTCAGTCGCCTGAGGCGGGAATTGAACCCAGATCTCTGGCGCTGTGCGGCAGCAGTGCTAACCACTGTGCCGCCCGTGAGAAGAGAAAGATTTTGAAAATCCATGAGGAGAAAATTCTTTGACACAGAGTGGTTCGTTGGTGTAGTGAACTTGCAGAGAAAGTGGTGGATATGGGTACAGTTACGATGTTTAAAAGGCATTTAGATAAGTACGTGCATAAGAAATGTTTGGAGGGATATGAGCCAAACTTGGCAAGTGGGACTAGTTTAGTTTTGGATTATGGTTGGTGTGGGCTGGTTGGACGGAAGGGTCTGTTTCTCTGCTGTATGACTCTCTGACTCTTGTACTGTGGTCACTTTTGGTCTGTGGGATAATAGGCACAGTCATTTTGTGCACATCACAATCCCACAAACAGCACTTCATACCTTCCTGCTTTTATTTTCCCCTCTCATTCTTTTGCCAGCTTCTGGGTTTCTTCTTTTGTTGCACTCACTCGACAGTAAGAAGCAATAAAGAATTGGCTGGTGTTATCGCCACACGATAATAGAAGATTTCCAATAAAACCCAAACCAAATGCAGGATTATTTTGAGGGATGCCATCATGTGGCACTTGCACCAACAGGTACTCAAATAGTTAATGATGCAATAACAAGATAAATGAGGAATACATTGGGAATATAAGAGAGCAGTCGAGGTCTTGCGCCAACTTGTTAACATTTGCATTAGTTCTCAGTACTGAGGATCCTGGGATTGTATTCGTTGGAGTTTAGAAGATTAAGGGGAGATCTAATAGAGACGTACAAAATAATACATGGCTTGGAAAAGGTGGATGCTAGAAAATTGTTTCCGTTAGGCGAGGAGACTAGGACCCGTGGACACAGCCTTAGAATTAGAGGGGGTCATTTCAGAACGGAAATGCGGAGACATTTCTTCAGCCAGAGAGTGGTGGGCCTGTGGAATTCATTGCCACGGAGCGCAGTGGAAGCCGGGACGCTAAATGTCTTCAAGGCCGAGATTGATAGGTTCTTGTTGTCTAGAGGAATTAAGGGCTACGGGGAGAACGCTGGCAAGTGGAGCTGAAATGCGCATCAGCCATGATTGAATGGCGGAGTGGACTCGATGGGCCAAATGGCCTTACTTCCACTCCTATGTCTTATGGTCTTATGGTCTTATGGTCAGTATCAGGTAAATGAGACGTCCATGTTCAGGTATGAGCAGCAGAGTTAGAGATGATCCCAAGTTTTCAGAGGGTAGAAAATATTAAGTTTGTCAGGAATGGGTTAGAATAGTCATGTTGAGAGGTTGGAGCTGAAAATGTGTCGCTGGAAAAGCGCAGCAGGTCAGGCAGCATCCAAGGAGCAGGAGAATCGACGTTTCGGGCATCAGCCCTTCTTCAGGAATGAGGAAAGTGTGTCCAGCAGGCTAAGATAAAAGGGAGGGAGGAGGGACTTGGGAGAGGGGCGTTGGGAATGCGATAGGTGGAGGGAGGTCAAGGTGAGGGTGATAGGCTGGAGTGGGGTGGGGGCGGAGAGGTCAGGAAGAAGATTGCAGGTTAGGAAGGCGGTGCTGAGTTCAAGGGATTTGACTGACACAAGGTTGGGGGGAGGGGAAATGAGGAAACTGGAGAAATCTGAGTTCATCCCTTGTGGTTGGAGGGTTCCCAAGCGGAAGATGAGGCACTCTTCCTCCAACCGTCGTGTTGCTATGGTCTGGCGATGGAGGAATCCAAGGACCTGCATGTCCTTGGTGGAGTGGGAGGGGGAGTTGAAGTGTTGAGCTACGGGGTGGTTGGGTTGGTTGGTCCGGGTGTCCCAGAGGTGTTCTCTGAAACGTTCTGCAAGTAGGTGGCCTGTCTCCCCAATATAGAGGAGGCCACATCGGGTGCAGCGGATGCAATAGATGATGTGTGTAGAGGTGCAGGTGAATTTGTGATGGATATGGAAGTATCCCTTGGGGCCTTAGAGGGAAGTGAGGGGGGAGGTGTGGGCGCAAGTTTTGCATTTCTTGCGGTTGCAGGGGAAGGTGCCGGGGGTGGAGGTTGGGTTGGTGGGGGGTGTGGACCTGACGAGGGAATCACGGAGGGAGTGGTCTTTTCGGAACGCTGAGAGGGGAGGGGAGGGAAATATGTGGTGGTGGGGTCCATTTGGATGTGGTGGAAATGACGGCAGATGATACGATGTATATGGAGGTTGGTGGGGTGGTAGGTGAGGACCAGTGGGGTTCTGTCCTGGTGGCGGTTGAAGGGGCGGAGCTCAAGGGTGGAGGAGCGGGAAGTGGAGGAGATGCAGTGGGGGGCATTGTCGACTACGTCTGGGGGGAAATTGCAGTCCTTGAAGAAGGAGGCCATCTGGGAGGTACGGTTTTGGAACTGGTCCTCCTGGGAGCAGATGCTGTGGAGACAAAGGAATTGGGAATATGGGATGGTGTTTTTACAGGGGGGCAGAGTGGGAGGAGGTGTAGTCTAGGTAGCTGTGGGAGTCGGTTGGTTTATAATAAATGTCCGTGTCGATTCGGTCACCCGAGATGGAAATGGAAAAGTCTAGGAAGGGGAGGGTGGAGTCTGAGATGGTCCAGATGAATTTGAGGTCGGGGTGGAAAGTGTTGGTAAAGTGGATGAACTATTCAACCTCCTCGTGGGAGCACGAGGCAGTGCCGATACAGTCATCGATGTAGCGGAGGAAAAGGTGAGGGGGTGGGGCCAGTGTAGCTGCGGAAGATGGACTATACACAAAGGAAAGAAGAGGATTTCAGCATAAGTGAATTGTGTCAGGGTAGAAAGCAACAGGGTAGAGGATCAAAACCAGAGCGTGTGACACCCCTAGTTTGAAAACAGAAGCAATGAAGGACAGTTAACTCAAATGGTAGAAGATAGGCAAAGCTCATCTGTAAAAACCACCAAATGAAAAAGAGTATTTATCACGATTTGGGATCTGTGGTCTACAGTCCCTCCAGGACTTTCTCAGCTTTTGCTCCAAATATTTGGAAACAGTATCTTCCCCTGAAGCATGCGCTCCCACCCAGAGGAAGCTAAGAAGTACATGGTTCCTGGCCATTACAGTTCAATTCCCATTTATAGGGATCAATTCTGCAGTGAGCAAAGCCAAGACCCCAATGAACTGGAAATGTGGCAAGCACCAAGAAAACAGCAACCAAGTCAAAGATACAGACTTCATTTATTTATTTATTGTCACGTGCATTTTGTTACAACATACACTGTCCCCACACTCTGACACCATCTTAAAACACAGAAAAAAACCCCATAAAATAGAAGACAAAGGCAGAAGAATAAAGAGGTAGTGTTTCCCGTTACAATCCTTCTTGTTAAATGCTCTACTATGGGCCCTGGGTCTGGTGGCCAGCCGCGAGACCCCCTACGCTGCACCACCACCACCATTGGAACAAGTGTTGCTACTCGTCAGAGCCATCTTGAGTCCCCTGACACCCTCACCACTTTCATATCAGCTATTCAGGATTTTATAGAATCTTTACAGTGCAGAAGCAGGCCATGTGGCCCATCATTGACCCTCTGAACAGCATCCTGCCCGACTCTATCCCTGTAACCCTGCATTACTCATGGCTAATACCTCTAGCCTACACATCCCAGGACACTATGGGCAATTTAGCATAGCCAATCCACCTGACCCGTACATCTTTGGACTGTGGGAGGAAACCGGAGCACCCGGAGGAAACCCACGCAGACACGGGGAGAATGTGCAAACTCCACATAGACAGTCGCCCAAAGCTGGAATTGAACCCAGGTCCCTGGTTACGTGAGCCACTGTGCTGCCCTTTAAGTGAATAGCACTGGAAAAGAACTTACAGGCTAACACTTACCCTTCAATTCCTAAATCTGTGGATAGATATTCTGAGGTTCACTTGATTTAGCTCAAAAGAGCAATGTTATGGAGTCATTCATCACTTGGACAGTGTGCTGTTATGCGGAAATGTCTCAAAGTGCAGCAAATATTGAATGTTGGAAAAAGTGAGGACTGCAGATGCTGGAGATCAGAGCTTAAAAATGTGTTGCTGGAAAAAGTGCAACAGGTCAGGCAGCATCAAAGGAGAAGGAGAATCTACGTTTCGGGCATAAGCCCTTCTTCAGGAATGAGGAGGGTGTGCCAAGCGGGCTGAGATAAAAGGTAGGGAGGAGGGACTTGGGGGAGGGGCGTTGGGAATGCGATAGGTGGAAGGAGGTGAAGGTGAGGGTGATAGGCCCGGAAGAAGATTGCAGGTCAAGAAGGCGGTGCTGAGTCTGAGGGCTGGGACTGAACAAAGGTGGGGGGAGGGGAAATGAGGAAGCTGGAGAAATCCGCATTCATGCCCTGTGGCTGGAGAGTTCCTAGGCGGAGGATGAGTCGCTCTTCCTCCAGGCATCGTGTTGCCATGGTCTGGCAATGGAGCCTCTGGCAATGGAGGAGGCCAAGGTCCTGCATGTCCTTGGTGGAGTGAGAGGGGGAGTTAGTGTTTAGCCACGGGGCGTTTGGGTTGGTTGGTGCGGGTGTCCCGGAGGTGTTCTCTGAAATGTCCCGTGGCTGAACACTTTAACTCCCCCTCCCATTCCGCCAAGGACATGCAGGTCCTTGGCCTCCTCCATTGCCAGACCATGGCAACACGACGCCTGGAGGAAGAGTGACTCATCTTCCGCCTAGGAACCCTCCAGCCACAGGGGATGAATGCGGATTTCTCCAGCTTCCTCATTTCCCCTCCCCCCACCTTTTCTCAGTCGCAGCCCTCAGACTCAGCACCTCCTTCTTGACCTGCAATCTTCTTCCCGACCTCTCCGCCCCCACCCCCTCTCCCGCCTATCACCCTCACCTTAACCTCCTTCCACCTATCACATTGCCAATGCCCCTCCCCCAAGTCCGTCCTCTCTACCTTTTATCTTAGCCTGCTTGGCACACCTTCCTCATTCCTGAAGAAGGGCTTATGCCCGAAACATCAATTCTCCTCCTTTGATGCTGCCTGACCTGCTGCGCTTTTCCAGCAACACATTTTTAAACTATTGAATGTTGACAATACCAGACAAACAAATGAACACTTTCCGCTCTGCTGCATCGGTCTTTGCTAAATAATGTTTGTATTGTAGAAACATGAGGAAGATGGGGAGAGCAGAATAAAACTTCATATTTAATACAAATATAAAATCAGTACTGTGAGGGAGCACAGCAGGACACCAGCACGGGGTGCCCAAAGCTATTAGAGCAATTCCAGCCTCGGGCGACCGTCCGTGTGGAGTTTGCACATTCTCCCTGTGTCTGCGTGGGTTTCCTCCGGTTTCCGGTTTCCTCCCACAGTCCAAAGATGTGCAGGTCAGGTGAGTTGGCCATGCTAAATTGCCCATGTATAGGTTAGGTGCATTAGTCAGAGGGAAATGAGTCTGGGTGGGTTACTCTTTGGAGGGTCGGTGTGGACTTGTTGGGCCGAAGGGCCTGTTTCCACACAATAGAGAATCTAATCTAAACTGTAGTGCAACAGAGGAGAAAAAAAAAGCTTTTGCACTCTGGCCTGCACTGTATTTCTGAAAGTTCACAGCAGGAGTTTGAATCTCCAGACGTATTGAATGACTCACCATCAAAATCATTTCCAAATGTAGTTTAACAGCTAGCTTGCCTGTGAATGCCAATATTCATTGATAGCATGACATTCTGAGAGCAAGAAAGCAAAGGTTCTCTTTGTAGAAAACATGCATTAGGCAACTGTGGCCACTGATGGGTTACAAACGGTTCATAACGCCCCACAGGAGAATGCAATAACACTCACTGGAAAGGAAATTTCAAATGTAATTGTTTCCATAGAATTCTTGGGGGGAATTTAATTTGGAGAATGGAAGGCTTCTCCAGTGGAACAAATTGAGAGGTGTTCACTAGAGGGAGCTAAAGTACACTAAAATACACTGCAGCTGTCCCTGGTCTCTTGTGCTAATGGTACTGTTGGGATTCACTGATGAAATTATTTAGACACGCGTGTGAAATCTGTCAGGCAAAGTTTTGTTGATTTGGTTTTGGATCACTGGGTGGATATACAGTACTGAGCAATCCAATTTTTGATCAAATCAAACGGCTGATCAACAAAAACAGAGGAATTTTGTAACAAATAATCTTAATATCCCTGATTGTAGAGAGGGGGAGGGAAATGAATATAGGACAGCTTCTTGCTCCTAATGGGAAATGCATGTGTCCACCAGTCCTTTAGTTCAGTCCTGTCAGCTCAAATGAAACCAAATTTAACTCAAAAAAATCTAAGATAACGTTCAATTTCATGAATTGAAGTGACATTTTTACTCCTGTCTAGCAACAATGACACCCATTTTAGAGCATCAAGCAAATACTGCAATCTGGAATAAAATCAGCAACTGCAAGAAATACTCGGCACGGTGGCTCAGTGGTTAGCACTGCTGCCTTATGGCAGGCACTAGGGACCTAGGTTTGATTCCACCCATGGGTGACTGTCTGTGTGGAGTTTGCACATTCTCCCCATGTCTGCGTGGGTTTCCTCTGGGTTCTCCGGTTTCCTCCCACAATCCAAAGATGTGCAGGTCAGGTGAATTGGCCATGCTAAGTTGCCCATAGTGTTCGGGGATGTGTAGGTTAGGGGTATTAACCATAGGTAAATATCGGATAATAAGGGAATGGGTCTGGGTCTGCGTGGGTTACTCTTTGGAGGGTTGGTGTGGACTTGTTGGGCTGAAGGTCCTATTTGCACAGTGTAAGGATTCTATGATCACAGATTAGGCAGGATTGTGGAGAGATACCACTAAGCAATGAGAGGGAAATTTCAAACTGAAAGAACCAGGTGGGTTTTCATTGTGCAGGGGCAGGCTGAAATCTAAGAAACTGGTCTAAATACAGCATTTTTCAACATTAACATGGGTCAGAACGTGGTCAATCTGATTCAAGAGAGCAGGTGAGAGGGAGGAGGGGGATATTCAGACTATTGAGCGAGGAAATCTTAAACTAGTGTGGGTCATAGTTTCTGAGAATCAGAAATCTCTGCAACTTAATGGATGTGGAAATTGGTGGATAAAGGACATTAAGTGCATTGGTACCTACCTCCTGGGCCCAGACAGATGCACAACACAACCTCACGAGCTTTCACACCACTGCCCCACTGTTGTATGAACGTCTCGAGCTTACTATGAGAACTCCCTTTTCCTTCACCCTCCAAGCCTTCAGTCGATCGCCAGTGCAAAGGTTAACAGACACACGTTGCAGTGCTGTCACCTCTGATTCCCACATGGGGTCTCCATTATCCTCCATTTCAGGCCTATAATATATCCATAAAGTGTCATCAAAACCTCCACCTTTCCCATCGAATACCAGCTGATATTCCTCCATCAACTCCATTCTTATACATTTTACAAATGGTCGGAAAATATAAACAAATTAATTGGACTGAATCTTAGGGTTTTTTTGCCTAAGAGTTCATTTCATTGATTTTCATGGAAGGTTTCTCTCCATGAGACCATCAGGTTTGCTCGCCGCACCTCGTTGACTACCTACTCTGCTCCTATGGCATCTCTTCAACCAATTCTAAACCCATTATACCACTTGCTGTGCCCAGAACTACTGGCTACAGTCTGGATATCCCAGGAGTTTATACTATCTTTAAAAGAATGGTTAATGCAGAGCTGCCTTGCACACTTCCTGACATTTGCACCGAACGTGGCAGAGAAAATTGCCACACTGTTTTGTGGGCAGGAGCCTAGAGGTCCTGCCCAATGGGATGGTGCAGACTTGAGATATCCTTTTCCCTCAGACCATGTCACCAGGTCAGTACAGTCTCAGCCGACTGCAGGAATGAACAGCAACATAAGAAAGAAGGTTAATGACCTTCTCCACCTCCACCAGCCCAAGTGCTGCTATCTTCTCACTACTTCCTCACATTCCTCTCTCTGTTACTGCCCTCACTTCTCACCAAGCCTCATGCTCTACCACTCTCACCATTGCTTGTAACATCGTTCCTCAGCACCCTAACCAATCCCTGACACCACTGAGCCAGCACGCTAACTGTGCTACGAACTCACTCGTCCTGGATCTGCACAAAACATTACAGCTGTGCCACCCACTTTCACTCCCTTTCTCATTCCAGACGGAACACAACTCCAAATAGGTGTGCTGCCTGACATTGGGCTCCTCATCCTTTATGAGATGTGATTCTGACTCTGACCATCCTGAAGTGACCATGTCCAAACCTCAGTATGAGTATTGGACGCTGCCCTTGACCAACCGTGCTGGGACCTGCTGACCTCCTTCGATTTGACTAATTGTTGATGACAAGCTTCCTGACTTTGTGTCTGTGTTAAATGACTGGGTAACACAGTTGTATTGTGAGCCTGAAATCTCAGGCTGAGGCACCAAGGGTGCTCAAAGGTAAAGGTCAAAATAAGCAAAAGGATAGCTTGGAGGCAGAGACAGAAACTGCTGGAAATACTCAGCAGGTCTGGAGAGAAATCACACTTAATCTGGCGGGTCCAGTGACCCTTCTTCAGAACTCTAATAAAAGACATGACTCACTATCACCAGTGTCCTTACATACAGATGAAGGAGGACACCACTTTGACTGGGACAACGCATTCATCCCAGTACAAACCAAACAGAGACATGCACTAGAATTCCTAGACATGTGACATTCCAACCAGAACTCTGTCAATAAACACATTGATTTTGACCCCGTCTACCACCCTCTGAGAAAATGAACCGGAAATGACATCATCAACCCAAAGAAACCTAACCACATAAATAGAAAGTGGGACATACCACAGCGCTTCAGCTGAGGCACACTGATGATGTTATGTAATATGGTGACGAAACATATGAAAACAAACCTTCCAGCTCAGCGAGCAAACTTATATCCAGAACTCTAATTTCTCTCCATAGATGCTGTCAGACCTGTTGAGCTTCTGTAACAATTGTTGTTTCGGTTTCTAATTTCCAGCAACTGCAGTTCATTTGGTTTATTACTGAGACAGTCTGGAGATGCAGCCTAGTGAGTTGAGTGTGTCCCCCAGAGTATAAACTGTCCTTGGTGCAGAGTAATAATGAGAATTGCCATTGTGCCCCAAGGTGTAGCACTGAAGGGCAGAAACATACTGTAAGTGGATCAGCTATGTGCTGTGGGGGTTCTTAGAGGCTGACACATATCAAATGCTAATGTCCCTCCACGTGGGACGCACACACAGAACACGGCCAGAAGTATTCTTTGGAACATGGAGGTCTTTTTGGAACAAACAGTGAGCGGAAGTCAACAACAAGAACAGAAATTGCCAGGAAACTCTGCAGGTCTACCAGCATCTGTGGATAGAAAGCCAGATCTGCTGAGTTTTTCCAGTAATTTTGTTTTTGTTTCTGATCTCCAACAGTTCTTTGCTTGTGTTTTGTTTAGTGAGCTAAAGTCACCAAGCCCCCACTTTGAATTCTGTAGCAAGAATCTAAATTGCTCACGGAAGTGGTGCTATCATTTACTGTCTAGAATAAATATACACTACATACCAAGGTAAGACCTGCAGTTAGTAAGTACATTGACAAGCAAAGATCCCTGATATAAGCAGCTCATCTGTGTGTATTGACAATCTAATCCTAATGCCCAGAACATTGCTAAAATGAGCTGCTAGAGGAAGTAGTGGAGATTGGTACAATTGCAGCATTTAAAAGGCATCTGGATGGGTATATGACTAGGAAGGGTTTAGAGGAATGTGGGCCTGGTGCTAGCAAATAGGACTAGATTAGGTTAGGATATCTGGTCAGCATGGATGAGTTGGACCAAAGGGTCTTTTTCTTGCTGTACGTATCTATGTCTCTAAAAGATACAGAGACTTGTTCCCGACATCAAGATAATTCTCGCTGGATGCCTCTCAATATTTTGACATGTTTCTCGCTGTGGCCCACCTCATTCAGACCCCGATAAGATTCTGCCCACAATGTTCTTGAAGATTTGACAATCCGAAAGCTGTCATCACCAGCAGAAACCCCCCCTCTAATTTTTTTACAGGCTGAGTGGGTCTGAGGTCTGTGTACAGTACTGACTTCAGGAAGTGTATGCAGACATTGAAGCTGGGGGGGGGGGGGGGGGGGGGGGGGGGGGGGGAGTTGATGGAATGCTGCTTACAGGGAATGTTTATCATCTCTTGCTCATTCAATTTGTTGAGGAATGATGAATTTTACCACTTACCCGAGGTTGATATGCAAAATGACACTTCATTGTGGTCAAAACACTTCTGGAGTATTAGTTAAATGAAGAACAACTGCAGAAACGTGAGTGCAGAGGGATTTAGTTATTCTAGTTGATGAGTCACAAAACATTAATATGTAGGTGCAGTGCACAATCAAGAAGTTAACAGGATATAATGTTTATTGAATAGAAAGAACGAATGCTATGCTTCAGTTACAGAGGGCTTGGTGAGGCCCCATCTCCAATATAGTGCACAGTTTTGGTCTCATCATCCAAGATGCAAATACGTTAGACACAGTTCAAAGGAGGTTTACTAGATTGATACCTGGGGTGAGTGGGTCATTGTATGAAGATAGGATGGGTAGACTGAGCATGTTTCTGCTACAGTTGAGAAACCTGAAGGGTGACTTGACTAAAGTGCATAAGATCCTGAATGACTTTGAGAAGGTAAATGTGGAACGCATGTTTCATCTTGCAAGTGATTTCAGAACGAGGGGCACAGATTTAAAATTAGGGGTCACTCATTTAGCATGGAGTTTTTTTTTCTTTGAAATTTGCACAATGGTGAAGGCCGTGTCATTGGATATTCTAAAAGAGTATGTAGTGTGATGCACAGTGTCGGATCCAGCTATATTTTATCATTTATATTAGAGTTTGAATGTAAGCCAGTGATATGTCGATTCTTGTCCATGTTTAAAGGACTTGTAAGAATTTCTGTAGCCATGGTGATTTCTTTACAAGAACAGTCACAGAAATGGCTCTTACACCAAGAGATTTGCATGAGCGAACAAAGTAAACAGTTGTGCATTTGGTGTGTGGCAGTTTAGAAGGTCGGAGATTTTTTTGGTTTTTTTGACAAAGGGGAACACCCATTTCTGGAAAAGTCTTTTGGGTTTCAATCGAATAGTTTTTGCAGACGTCTTGGCTGAAGCTGAATATGTAAAATAGTTGTGCCTGGTGAAAGAAAATGGCTTAGAATTGTTAAGGAATAGGTTACTTCAGCGTCAACTGTTTAGTTTGAAAGCTGCAGATGAGAAGTGTTTGGTTACAATCATGAAGGAGTTACATGAAGCTGAGAAAATCAGAGGTCACTTTATAAAGGGTCTGAGGAAAGGTGATCAGATTACCCCCTATAACTGTGAAAATAGGAAGCCCTCTCTGGTGTTGGCATTGCAAAAGGTAGCTTTCATAATAAAAGTGGGGTTCTGTCATATGTACTCCAAACTCTTTAGTGTCACATGTAAATTTCTTTTTTCTTGTTTTACATTCATTTCTTTAAAATACAAAAACCAAAAACCAAGAGCTGCAGCAATGTTCAAACTCATATTTCAGTTTGGTAACCTAACTTATCCAGTACTAGCATCAGCAGAGATCATAACATGAGATAGATTGTTAGGCAAGAGGAACCAAAGGCTGTTGGAATCGATCAGAATATAGAATTTGAAATAGAAATTGATCAGCCAGGAGAAGCTGAACAAGCTGGGACTGTTTTCCCTGGAGCATCAGAGGCTGAGGGGTGACCTTACAGAGGTTTAGAAAATCATGAAGGCCATGGATAGGGTAAATAGACAAAGTCTTTTCCCTGGGGTGGGGGAGTCCAGAACTAGAGGGCATAGGTTTAGGGTGGGAAGGGAAAGATTTAAAAGGGAGCTAAGGGGCAATCTTTTCATGCAGAGGGTGGTGCATGTGTGGAATGGGCTGCCAGAGGAAATGGTATAACTGCAACATTTAAAAGGCATCTGGATGGGTATACAAATAGGAAGGGTTTGAGAGAGAATTGGGCCAAATGCTGGTAAATGGGAGTAGATTAGTTTAGGCTGTCTGGTTGGTGTGGACGAGTTGGACCGAAGGGTTGGTTTATATGCTGTACATCTCTACAACTATATGTTCCTCTTGAAGGATGGGTTAGGGTTAACTTCAGCTTCTATTTCATATATTTATGTTGCTTCAGTCTCAGAAAGATCATACTCATTTTGTCTGGAGTGCACTTCCTTTTTCCAAAAGGCTATAAATACTTTAAAATGGTGAGGCACTCAAGGTAGAGATCTAAAGCGTTTTGGTAATGTAAGAAATCGGAGTAGCCCATCTGACCCTTTGAGGCTGCTCCACCATTCAATAAGATCATGGCTGATCTTTTCATGGCCTCAGCTCCACTTACTCATGCTCTCACCATATCCCTAATTTTTTGAACAGTGAAGGAATTATCTATCCTAGTTTTAAAAGCATTTCCTGAGGAAGCCTCAACCATGTCACTGGGCAAGGAATTCCATAGATTCACAATCCTCTGCGTGAAGAAATTCTCTCTCAGTCCAGGCCAAACTCAGCTCTCCCTAATTTTGAGGCTATGCGCTCTTATCCCAGCTTCACCTGCCAGTGGAAACATCCTCGCTACTTCCACCTTATCTATTCCCTTCATAATTGTATACGTTTCTGTAAGATCCCCTCATTCTTCTAAATTCCAATGAATATAATCCCAGTCTCTCCTCCTAAGCCAAACCCCTCAAACCCTAGGATCAACCTAGAGAACCTCCTCTGCACCCCCTCTAGTGCCAGTATATCCTGTCTTAAGGAAGGGAACCAAAACTGAATGCAGTACTCCAGGTGTGGCCTCACCAGCACTCTATAAAGCTGTGACATAACCTTCTTGCTTTTAAACTCAATCCCTTTAGCAATGAAGGACAAAATTCCCTTTGACTTCTTCATTACCTGTTGCACCTGCAGACCAACCTTCTGTGATTCGTCCACAAGGTCACCCAGGTCCCTCTGCACAGCAGCACGCTGCAATTTCTTACCATTAATTATCCTCTTTACTGTTTTCCTACCAAAATGAATGACTTCACATTTGGCCTGGTCCCCAAATCATCTATGTAAATTGTGAATAAATACAGTCCCAACACTGATCCCGGAGGCACACCACTAGTCACTGATTCTCAACCAGAATAGCATTCATTTATTCCCACTCTCTGCTTTCTGTTAGTTAATCAATCCTGTATCCATGCTAATACATTGCTCGTAATGCCTTCTATCATTATCTCATGTAGCTGCCTTTTGAACAGCACCTTGTCAAAGACCTTTTGGAAATCTAGATACACCACATCTTCTGGGTCCCCATTGTCCACTGTTTTCATAATGTCTTCATAGAATTCCAAAAAGGTTAGTTCAGCATGACCTGCCCTTCATGAATCCACGTGGCGTCTGCCCAACAGGATAACTTCTATCTAGATACCTTGCTATTTCTTCCTTGATAATAGACTCAAGCATTTTCACCATTACATAAGTTAAGCTAACTGGTCTATAATTCCCCATCTTTGTCTACCTCTCATTTTAAACAGTGGCGCCACATTTGCTGTTTTCCAGTCCTCTGGGACTGCCCCACAAGTGCATTTGCTATTTCTCCTGCCATCTCTTTTAGTACACTGGGTTGCATTCAGTTAGGGCTGGGAGACTTGTCTACCCTTACCTCCATTAGCTTACCCGACACTACCTCAAATGATTGTTTCCAGGTCCTCACCTGCCTTCGTCTCTTTGTCAATTACTGGCATGTTATTCATATCCTCCACTGTTAAGACAGACACAAAATACCTACTCAATGCCTCAGCCATTTTCTCATAGCCCATTACTAAATCTCCCTTCTCATCCTCTAAAAGATCAATGTTTTCTTCAGCCACTCTTCTTTTGTTTTATATATTTATAGAAACTTTTGGTATTGGTCTTTATATTCTGAGATAGTTTTTTTTCTCGTAATCTATAGCCCTTTTAATGGCTTGCTGTAGACCTTTTAAAGCTTTCACAATCTTCTCGTTTCCTGCTGATCCTGGCCATTTTATATGCCTTCTCTTTCAGTTTGATAGCCTCCCTTATTTCCTTAGACACCCATGGCAGATGACCCCTTTTCGTACAGTCCTTCCTTTTCACTGGTATATACTTTTGCTGAGCACTCTGAAAAATTGCTTTGGAAGTTCTCCACTGTCCCACCATAAAAGTAAGGGAATAAAAAGGTAAGTTGGTTTATGCACAGTTTAACCAAGATCTAACTGAATTGTGTAAGTTTCAACGGTTGTGTGGTATCGCTTGTTCCTGCGCTTCTCCATTTCTGTGGTTGCAGTAATCCAGGAAAGACAGAGAAGTTGCAATTTGCTTGAACACAGTGTTATTTAAAAAAATCTTTACACACACCATGTTTTGAAAGAATTACTGCATGCCCACATGGCCCTCGTATTCTTTTTGGCAACATAATGTTAAAAGTTAAGGAACACCGTAATAAATATTCAATCAACACTGCTACAGAATGGCATTTACAATCTTTACACGGGTATTAGTTAAAAAGAATTTACTTCCCATTCATCATCTGTATACTCCAATTATTCCACTAACTGAGAACTCTCAGCTCTATGTCTGATCTTCAGAGACTTGGAGATCAAAATCTCTTATGACTATCCCAGTTAGCTGCTTGTTCCCTGTGTTTTTAATGGTTCTACAGAGAAAAAGCATGGACTGTTTAATCACTAAACTGTTGAAATGTCTGCAGAATGATTCCTGGCCACAACTGCAATATTGATCAAATTTGCGTTGCTAATACAGACATTAATGAGACCCTGAGAAAAATAACAGTTTCCCAACAAGTTTTGCCTTATCAATGGTTGAGTGTCTGGTTGATTTGCATGCACTATGGTGCTTGTCAATGTCAAAAGATCCTTCAATCTGTTCCACCATTCTATCACAAGTTTTGAACCTCAAGGCTTCATATGCCTTGATTCAGTCTGTATCTGAAGGTACATCTTAGTCTTGCATATTCTCAATGACAATTTCCACAGAGCTCTGAGGTGGGAATTCCAATGCTTTGCAAAGCTTTAAGTGAAGAATTTCACTTTTATTTCAGTCCCAAGTTGCAGACTCCTTGTCCAATGACCAAGATGCCCAAAATGTTTAGTGTGGGAAAACAGCCTCCCAGCCCTGTAGGTCATAGAATTCTGATAGTGTGGAAGGCGGTCATTTGGCCCATCAAGTTCACACCGACCCTCCGAAGAGCATCCCACCCAAACTCACACCCTCCCCTCTCCCTGTAACCCTGCATTTCCAATGTTTAATCCATCCAACCTGCACATTCCTAGACACCATGGGCAATTTAATATGGCAAATCCATGTAACCTACACATTTTGGACGGTGAGATGAAACTGGAGGAATCCCACGCAGACACAGACAGGATGTGAAAACTCCACACAGACCATCTCCTGAGGCTGGAATCGAACCTGGGTCGCTGTTGCTGGGAGGCAGCGGTGCTAATCACTGGGTCACCATGCAGTCTTAACTGTTAAACTCCTTGAATACATTGCATGTTTCAATGAGATGGCTTCTCATTCTTCCAAGATCAAAAGAATATTAAAAATAGAAACTTAAAAATCTCAGCACATCTGTGGAGAGAAAGCAGAGCAAACATTCCAGATCCAGTGACTGTTCTACAGAACTTCAGAGTTCTGAAGAACGGTCACTGGACCCGAAATGTTAACTCTGCTTTCTCTCTACAGATGCTGCCAGACCTCGTCCAGCAATTTGTTTTTGTTTTGGATTTCCAGCATCTGCATTTCTTTGTTATGTTTTGGTCAAGAGAATATAATCCTGTTGCTCACAATTTAACCTCAGTGCACTGACTCATTCCAAGAGATTAACTCAGTGAAACTTTTGTGCGTTTTTCCTCAGGTATGGTGACCACAACTGAACACAGTACTCCAGGTGTGATTCACTGAAACCTTGCAGAGTTTCAGCTGATCCTCTAACTCTATTAAATTCTCACTCCACCTTGATAAATCCCATATTAATTTCTCCAGTTGTGGCCAGTCTGTTACTGAGTTTCTCTACTTTGTTGCCCACTCTTTCACTAAGATCTAGATCCACTGCTGTCCCGATATTTCCTTTCCAAAGCTTTCTTAAAATCCTGACAGCTGTTTTTCCACGTTTAGCCACCATCCTTACCCATCTTTTACTAAATTCATCTGTCATGCTGGGAAGGCTGCACTTTAATGGTGCATCAAACTCATGGCATCTGTATCAATGGTGCTATGGCAGTCTTAAAGTCCATCCCATTAGAAGAATGTGTGGATAGGGACTTGGTTAATCTGAATGTAGAATTTCCTTAGAATTGCACAGAATCATCAGTTTAGTTTCATGTGCTGGAGATGTGGAATGGGCCTTCATCCATTTGACTGAAATGTGCTGATGTGTTAACCAGGTTGACACAAATTCCATCCTCAGGAATAAGAAAATGGAGGAAAGAAAAAACACCAGATAAGGTATAAACTGATCCAAGTCAGTGATTGGTCTCAATAACCTTTATTATTTGCCACGTGACATAAATTACACAATTCAATGATTTCTTTTAATACAGATCCATTTACAAATTTAAACAGTACCATTATGCAGCAGCTACTGAATGCCATGTACAGGGCTTCACCTCACATAACAGCAACTCACAATATTATGCACATCACAGCAGGTTAACTTTGGATCTTAATTAAAACTGCATTTAAACAACCCACTGCTGAGGAAAACATTTCACACTTCCATAGACTTCAGAAAATACCTTTTTTTAAAGCATCCATTCATAAAAAGAATTTGAAGTGGGGGGAGCATGTGCTGCTCAGAACAATAAGCACAAAAATAAGTGAGCTCTAAATTCTTTGAAAATGTTAATTAATGTAAGGGCAGCTCTTATACAAACAGCAGCAACTAAAAATGGCAAACCCATGATTTGTAGGTGATTATTATTACCATTATTCTGCAATAGTAGGCAGATACATAAAAATATATTTTAACTATATCCTTGCACAAATTCTTCAGCACATGTTTCCATTACTTTTTGGAATAAACAATTGTAAATTGCACTCTATTATACATCATTAAGGAGCTAGTGTTTAGTAATGCAAATATTCACAATTAACCTTTCTTCAAACATTATCTACTAATTCGATTCTGAAGTAAACCTTCAATCTAAACTGTTAGTGTCAACCTTTCTCAGAACTCATGACAAATACTTCACGTTACAATGGCTGTAGGATCAGAATTTGATTATACCCCAAGATTGTCTAATGCAGTCCTCTTCCCAACCAGCAATCTAACCGTTTCCTTTGATTGTGTCACTTACTAATTTACCCCCTGCTCTTTGCAGTATCATGAGATCCTCTGTTAGACGTCTATTTGCTATCTTAAGAAAAATTGAAAGAAGCCTTAGTTCAGGATTTTGAACTTAGAGACAAGGGATCTTGACATTAGTTGTCAACTTCTGAAAGTATGACATTAGATTCTGCATTTCACTTAAGTTGTGATCAGCAATAAATATCTGAATTTGATTTTATCTGTTTAAATTTTGAAGAATAAAGTAAATGTGAAAATGTGGCACATTTCACATTAGTTAATTTAACCCAGAGTGAACCTTCAAACTTAAGAGGCTGCTTTGTCAATAATTGCCTCACTCCCAAACTGCCCAGTTGTTAAGCCCATGCTGAAATATAATAGAGAATTACCCTCATCACAATAATGGTAAAACGTCAGTCAATCTGCTTCTTGTTTTTTCTTGTTTAAAAAAAATCCCCTTCTAAAAACGTGTCAAATTTCAGGTTAATTATTCTGCTCATCACTTCCTTAACACAATCTCATTATTATCAACTAAGTAGTATGATGGCAGTCAAGGAACTATGCATTCTCCTCCCATTGCATTCATGATGTACTGTCCTCATGGCGAATCATTTGGGAACAGTTCAGGGAAAAAAAAGACATGCATTCATATAGCACCTTAGCATGTCATTAAAACATCACCAATGTTTCCTCTAACCATTACGCTTTGCAAAGAAAAGACTTAATATGTTCTCCCCCTGTAAAATCACACAACGGCAAACAAGCCATGGGTTTGCTTTGTTCCAGTGGTGTTAGTTAAGGGTGGAATGCACACATCATCTTTAAATAGTTCCAAGGGGGCCTTTTAAACAGTGAATAGAAACACTGAGTTACACACAGTGCAGGTTGCTGGGACTGATGCCCCAATTAAAGATTGCATCCAAAACAATGTGCAGGTTAAGACTCCCACACTATTACACTGGAGTTTCACTACAGGTAACATGCATGCAAACACTCTTCTCACCCAGGTAGTGAGTGTATGATCCATGCTGCAACAGAAAAACAAAATTACATCTGAAAAGAATCACCAAGGAGGGCTTCGAACAGGCCAGTGGCTGCTGCATGTAAAACCGAAGAAGTGTAAATATAAGTAGTAAGGTCACCATACTTGGCCCAGACCACCCTCCCCAACAAAAACATTAATGCCAACATAAACATCACAAAGCTCACTTTTCAAATGCTGAGAGTTCAGTTCAAGGATATTGCACAAATTACACAGTGCTGCAATAAATGAAATTGTCTGAGGAAACAAGATCTGACTGTTAATTACACTCATTTTTCATGATACAAAATGCACTATCAAAGAAGTCACAGACTATATCATGTACAAGAATTAACCGAATGACTATTTCGTGACAAAAGCACATGATTGCTTTTCATACAATTGCAGTGAGGAACAAACTCAAGCAAGTATCACAAGCATCACCAACAGGTACAAGTCTGAAACATACATTTGTTTCTCAGACAACACGTCTAAAATTGATCCTCTTTACCTAAAATTGATCCATTCCCCAACTTGTGCCATTAGATCAGTTTTACAACTTTGGCCTGGCAATAGTCCAATCATCTGCAAGATTCTCTCAGTTCTATTCAAATTTCACATACCCAAGACAACACAGGTACTGTGATTATGATTATCAGATTTTGTACTGTTAAGTGTGGTTAATATTTGTATCTCTTCACTTCATCCAACTTGAGTTCAGCTCTTCAGTAATCAAAGCACTATGAATAATAAATTGTTATTACTTAACAAAACCTTCACAGCAATTTTTTTTTATGTGGTCAAATTGTGTGAACTCAGTAAAGGAACTAAACTGGCCCATTTTATATCATGCTCGTTCCTCGACATAAACGCAGTAAGCAACAAGGAAACAGGAAACTCACTGTAATTATGATAAGAAATCATAAAAACCATAGTTATGAACCCAGATTATCTGGTTGTTCATAGGTCAATGGACAAAATGACAATGGATCTAATGAAATACTAACCAAGTTAAATTTGAATACTATTCAAGGGTCTCCACTCCCCTGGATGCAATAAGATGCCTCAGAATTTGGATACAAAAGCTGGAGGGCTAGATACATGTTATCTGATGTATTGGTAAAATAAATCTGGAATAATCTGTCCATGGGCATAGTGCCAAAAGACTGTTCCTTGTTCAAGAAGGGGAGTAAAGACAACCCTGGTAATTATAAACCAGTGAGCCTTACTTCAAGTTGTGGGTGAAATGTTGGAAAAAGTTATGAGAGATAGGATTTATAATCATCTAGAAAGGAATAAGTTGATTAAGGATAGTCAACACTGTTTCATGAAGGGTAGGTAATGTCTCACAAACCTTAATGAGTTATTTGAGAAGGTGACCAAAAAGGTGGATGAGGGTAAAGCAGTTGATGTGGTGTATGTGGATTTCAGCAAGGCATTTGAGAAGGTTCCCCGTGGTAGGTTATTGCACAAAATACAGAGGCATGGGATTGAGGGTGATTTAGCAGTTTGGATCAGAAATTGGCTAGCTGGAAGGAGACAGAAGGTGGTGGTTGATGGGAAGTGTTCATCCTGGAGTTCATTTACTGGTGGTGTACTGCAAGGATCTGTTTGGGGTCACTGCTGTTTGTCATTTTTATAAATGACCTGGATGAGGGTGTAGAAGGACGGGTTGCTAAATTTGCAGATGACACTAAGGTCGGTGGAGTTGTGGATTATGCTGAAGGATGTTGCAGGTTACATAGGGACATAGATAAACTGCAGAACTGGGCTGAGAGGTAGCAAATGGAGTTTAACGCGAAAATGAGAGGTGATTCACTTTGGAAGGAGCAACAGGAATAAAGAGTACTGGGCTAATGGCAAGTTTCTTGGCAGTGTGGATGAGCAGAGAGAACTCTGTGTCCAGGTACACAGATCTCTGAAAGTTGCCACCCTGGTTGATAGGATTGTGAAGAAGGTGTACGGTGTGTCAGCTTTTATTGGCAGAGGGATTGAGTTTTGGAGCCACGAGGTCATGTTGCAGCTGTACAAAACTCTGGTGCAGCCGTACTTGGAGCAATGTATACTGTTCTGGTCACTGCATTACAGGAAGGATGTGGAAGCTTTGGAAAAGGTGCAGAGGAGATTTACTAGGATGTTGCCTGTTATTGAGGGAAGGTCTTATTAGGAAAGGCTGAGGGACTTGAGGCTGTTTTTGTTAGAGAGGAGGTGGTTGAGAGGTGACTTAATTGAGACCTAAGATAATCAGAGGGTTAGGTAGATTGTACAGTGAGAGCGTTTTTCCTCAGATGGCGATGGCTGCATGAGGAGACAGCTTTAAAGTGAGGGGTGATAGATATAGGACTGATGTCAGGGGTAGCTTCTTTACTCAGAGTAGTAGGGGCGTGGAACACCTTGCCTGCAACAGTAGTAGACTCGCCAACTTCAAGGGCACTTATATGGTCACTGGATAAACAAATGGATGATTCCATTCTGTAGGAAATCTTAAAAAAAAATGGAATAGTGTAGGATAGATAAGCTTCAGATTGGTTCTGCAGGGTGGCGGAACATCGACTGCTGAAGGGACTGTACTGCATTGTAACGTTCTATGTTCTAAAAAGCTAGCATCAGTAACAGTTACCTTGAGACCATGGGATTGTTGTAAAAATAAATTTGCTTCACTAGTATCTTCAAGGGAGGAAATATGTCAGTTTTATCTAGTCTGGTCTATATGTGATTCCAGACATATATATCATTGTTGTTGACTCTGAACTTTTCTCGCAAGCCAATATATTCAGAAAAGCAGCTCTTAAGGGTAAATTAAGGGTGGGAAACAAATTTAGAGGAGTGAGACAGTAGTGATATAATTCAGAGCCCACTCACAACCAACAACCCCTTTCAGTTTTTCTGTTGCTGTACAGAGCTCAGAGAACCATGCTTCAAGGGCTTCAGAAAGCAGAAACCTATCTTCACACCAACTGATGTGCATGGAATACCCCAGCTACTGAGTGACCACGCATCTTAGATGGAATGTAGCATATGAACTATTTGTCCAAACCATTAGTTCTCAATGGTCTGGTTATTCCATTTATTATCACATGATAGTTCACTATCAGATAAAATTACATTACAGGAGCCAGAATGTAGATAGCAATGTCAGAAAGACATATGTCACTCCTCGCATGAAACCCTTGGGAGTGCAGGACCAATGAGGTATAGATCTGATCGCACCACAGCAATTTCAGAATTAAACAAAAACCATGTCAGTTTAAGGCGAGGGATACCACTCAACATTTTGTCATGGAGAGTCCCTCAGTTTCTGAATCCTTGCTGCTAATAAATGGAGTGATTTGTTCAAGATTCTTGAAGCCTTCATTGCTACACTTCAAGGTATTAATGTAAATTAGCCAAAGAAGTAGTTTAGTGCCTCAAGCGTATTCCATCCTCTGATAATCCTCTGAAAATCATCCCACCCTATCCCTACAAGCCCACATTTCCCTTGGCTAATCCACCCAGCCTACAGTTTCCTGGACACTACAGGGCAATTTCCCATGGCCAATCCACCTAACATGTACATCTTCAGACTGTAGGAGGAAACTGGAGCACCTGGAGGAAACCCGCACAAACACAGGTAGAATGGGCAAACTCCTCATGGTTGCCTGGGGGTGGAATCAAACATGGGTCCCTGGCACTGTGAGGCAGCAGTGCTAACCACTGAGCCACCGTGCTTGCTTTGATTAATGGAGAAAAAGAGAGCACTCGTGCTATGAACTAATGATTGAGCAAACAGGCAAGCTGCAGACATGCTGGAAAAGTGACACATTCAGGGAATGCTATGCCTTCACGCCTGGTGGGAACAGGATGGAAGAACATTTACAGGAATTAAAAACTTCTACATTTAAAAAAAATTCTTCTGTGGGACCCGGGTGTTGTTCGCAAAAGCTGCTTTTCTCACACATCCCCAAATGTGTTTGAATGGAGTAGCCTCCTAGGCCATTACAGAGTGTAGCTTTGAATCAACCAAACTGTTGTGGGGCCAAAGTCACAAATAAACCAGACTGGAGAAGGACAGTAGGTTTACTTCCCTAAAGAGTTCTGGTGAACCAGATTGTTCTTTTAATGCAACTGATGATAGCTGTTATAGTCACCCATTACTGAGACTAGCTTTAAAATTCCAGCTTGATTCATTGAATTTAAATTCTACGACCTGAATGAGCCCCCACCCCCAACTCTGCTGCTGTTTTCCCCATTTCAGACAGACAGCTGGTCAATGGCTAGAAATGAGGCTCAGTGTTCAAGTATTTCGTGTCTCAGAGTCAGGCGTGGAAGTGTATTCTGCACTTCTCTGCAACCCGAAACTAACACGACTTACACTGTGAAATTGTCATGGAGCATAAACTAAATGATTGATGGCAGTGAAATGACATTAAGTGGAACAATCTACAATCAGGGCAAACTTTGGGCATTTCAAATACATAATGTAAATACTACAATATAATGACATTGTGGGGAACAAAAACAAACAAAACTGAGCATTGAAACAGCATTCCTCTTCAGAAAAAAATGCCCTGTTTTTTTTGTGGACTACAAGTAATTGTCACAGCAATGTTCCAAGTGGCACTGACATGACTGACAGTTGCCTGGAACAAGAAATTGGTCCCCACCCCCTGTTGATACATACAAGAGCAGTGTTGCTCACTGCACAGTCACATACCAATACCATTCATGAAATGCAACTGCTCCAGGTCAAGTCTTCCATCCCCAAACTATAGGGGGTCTAAATTGTAGTTGTAGCTTTTCAAGAATTCCCACCATACCCCTGCACCCCCCCCCCACACAAGGACCCATGAAGCCACACACACAAAGATATTCTCTTTCAGTGTTTTTTAGTGACACAGCCCTGCAACTAATTCTGCAAGTGCATACACGTTGCTGGTGCCCTACCTGGCAGTGCTGTTGGCCTTAACTGCATAGCCTTCGAATAACAAAAAATCAAAACACAACAAGCCATAAATGCAAATCAGGTACCAATATATCAAATAAAGAATTTAGAAGGAATGACTTTACTCAAGACTGATGAAGATGGAACTCTGTCATATGAAGTGGTTGAAAGACATTGCTGCATCTAGGAGAGGCTTGTTGCATCCAGGAAGTCAAGGGGATTGAGGGAGACAGTGAGAATAGGTCAACTGAAACGGAGATGGAGGGCAAACACAGACATTGATTAGTGGAGCCAACTGACTCATTTCTGTGCTGGTGCTCAATCTCATTGTCATTGATCCTCACAGTACAGAATTACCGCTCAATATTACATACAATAATAGGGATAAATGGATAAGAACATACCATACCTCTGGGACAATACCAAGCAAACTCCAATATCAGATTTAGATTCAAGTTCCCATAAGTAATAAGAGCCGCAATGGGCCATTCAGTCCTTCAAGCCTACATCACCATTCAATAAGATCATGCCCTAACTTACCGCACCATGCGCATGCCCCTCAATTACTTGTGTTCAAAACCTATCAATGCTGAACTTGAATATAATCAAAGAGTAAGAATCTATGGCAGAAAAGTCCTAAGAATCACAACTCAGTGATAAATAGCTGACCTTTTCAATCTGATACTGTGACCCCTAACTCCAGATCGCTATCAGAAGAAACATCTCTCCGAGCACTTATCCTGGCAAGCTCTAAGATTTTTACAGATTTAATGAGCTCATGTTTTCATCTTCTAAGCACTAAGGAAGTAGGTGTCATCTACTCAATAATGCAAACCGCAAGTTTTATTTCCTTCACTGGTACTGAAAGCAGAGCTTTTGAGGTACAAAGTTGTTGCTATCCAGGAGCTGATGGGTGCTAAACCTTGACTCACTATACCCAATCAATCTCAAGATAACAAATGCAGCAAAACATCAATAAACTGTTTTTAGTACAGACCCAATCCAGTCCCAACAACCATGAGGCTTTCCTTTCAAAATGAAAGAGAAACAGAAAATGCAATAGTCTATCAATAATCAAGAGATCTGTGTAAAATAACACTTTAGGAAATACTGTATTTTCCAAATATATCTAGGAATAATTATTAAGCAGCATAGAATGAGATATAAAATTATATAAAATTAGCAACATTTTACACTTGCAATATTCTAATTTGCATTATTATAAGATTAACTAAAATAATGAGCAGCTAAAGGAGCTGATTTAAAAAAAATCCTACCACAAACGAGAATTGTCGTTTGCTCCCACTTCGATTACACCTTTATAAAACAAGAGCGCAGGTATCACCAAAATGCGAGAACTAGTTGTTTATTATGTAACTCACCAGATTTGATGCAAATTGAAGCATCAGTCACAAATTCATCCTGCAGTTCTCAAATAAGATCATGATCCTAAGTGAGAGAGCTAAAGCGTGAGGGCAAAGTAACCTTGGTTGAGGTTTGGGTGAGGAAAAGGTTTTACATATACATGATTTATTCAGTCTTAGTGTTAGTTATGTGAACCTACTTTGAGGTCCAGAAATGCATAGTTTACTCAACAGCCTTCCAAGCAAAACAAAATTAAGGGAGAGAGAGAGCTCACGATTCAAATTTGCAAACTACCTCGAAACTCAGTGAAGAATTGCGCTGTCAGGGTCCATGACACATGAATCAGCCTCTCTCCCATGAATTCTATTGGACTCAAACTGGAAATCCTAAAGAACACTTAGATCTCCAGCAGTTATAATTTACTCAATTGATTCCTAGGGCATCCATGAGGTCCAAAATAGCTGAATGTTGCCAAACAGGAATTAAGGCAAAGCAAAAGTTCAAGCATTTAATTGTATGACTGGTCTATGAAGTAACTAAGTGATCTATAAGAATCCAGAAAACTGCACTGGGTAAAGTTTGCCCAATAATCCTTAACACACAGCAAAATCTTAGTCTGGGAACACCACTGGACCTTTTGGAGTGTTTCATTATCATGGAATTTCATTGCGGTGTCCAAAACAGCAAAATGATGAAGACTTAAATTTGAGCACTTTTTAAAATGAAAGCTTCTTTATTCTTATGCCGAACTTTTATTGAGAATTCTTTCAAGTCTGTAACACATACTTAAGTATTGTGTACAGAGGTACCTTGTATGGCAACATTACAAACTTTTCACTGCACTCATTCGAGTGCACGTGACAATAAAGGCTAATTAAATGCGTTTTAACAATCAGAATCTGTTTAATTTCCCTCCTTCCAATTCAGATTTTGAACATTCAGGTATGTCTCATGTTTATTGAAGTGAAACACCATTAAGTATTCCCAGTAATAATCTGTGGGAAGTGCTCTCTACTGGACCAGTATAAAGTTGCCTTACTTCCTGTATCAGACAGCCATTACTGCCTTGGTGAGATTGGCAGTTTAGTGCCAATAAATAGCAATTTTGTGAAACTACTCAAGCCAATTTTGAATTGGGCCCTCAAAACCAGAGATATGTAAACCAGATTTGAACTCTCACTCCATGGTATGAAGCAGCAGTGTTAATGTTTGCATTGCCCAGTCCTCCCACAGACATTCCCTTTATCTGTGTCGCACATATGGGAAGACCTTCAGTTCTTAAGTTCAAAAATGCTGGAAATCCTTTGGCGGATTTAATGGCCCTTCTCTCAAGTGTGCTCAATACTTCCAGACAATCAACACTGACCTCAAATCCTTGCACAGCCTATAAGCATATAATTTCACTGGTAATTAAAACAGTCAAAACACAGCACCTCCAAAAAAAGACAGGGACTATAATCCTCGAGCCATGTGAATCTGAGATCAAGTAATACTGACAATCTATGTATAAGAAGTACTGCACTTTAAAAAAACCAGAACTTTACCTTCATGATTCTAAAGGGATCGCATCAGGTATGTTAAAGCCATGGCTCTAAAAGGATTTGGTGTTTAGTGGTTCAAAGAAATGGTCTCCTTTACAAAAATATTACTCTGTTCTTTTAAGAAAAAAAGATTCTCCCATAAATAAACCTATGTGTATTGTACCCGTGTTTCTTCTTTCTATTGACAATAAGCAGCACAAATGATAACGCGTACATCCAAAAGCCTCCTCTCTCGTTCCACTGTACAGCAGCATAATTTTATACAGATCAGCCAGCAGAAGGCTCAGCAGTTGAAAGATATCAAATGTCAGAGCAGTAGATTGCCAGGCAGTAATTCAAGCAAACACAGAGATCAGGTAATATCAAAACCCCAGAAAAATTAGTTTCAGCAGTTTGTTATCTGCTTTACTCCTAGAATCACCACCTCGGATCAGTCAGGACTTCAAAAATGTAAAATGGTAGACCTCAGAAACTTTTGCATGATGTTGACCTGAACTGTGACAAGGAGATTTTGTGTTTCTAAACAAATAAAGACTGCAATGGAGAAATCATCTTTCACTGTATCACACATGATCGATCTACTGGTGACTGCTGGGCAGACACGGATGTTTTTGGGAGCAGTTTTTATGATGAGAGTTAGGAATCTGAATGAAGATTAAAGCACACTGTACAATTTAAAAAGTGTTTTTGTTGTCATCTGCTAATTACGTCTAGTGACAATTCGGCTGCCTATAAACCAGAAGCTGATATCCTGTGTTTCACCTCTGGATTCTATTAATATTGAATTGATAGTGGCTGTTTGCTCTTATAATACAGGCAAGTTAAAGTAATACCAGATGGGACAGGTACAAACAAGCCACGCATTGCAGTTTCAATGATAGTGGGTTCTTTTTGGGGCTGAAATAAAAGGGGAATGACTGGTTAGCCAAACAGAGTCACTGAAGATGGCCTTTGTGTGCCTGTGATAAAAGGGCACTGGCTCAAATTACATCACTGCACCACAGTGAAAACATCATCAACTCCAGTGTAGCTTCAACACAGGTGGCCTGCACTGCTTTCAATACAACTCAGCAGCCAAGCTCGAAAGCGATCGAGGTAATTTCAAATTAATCAGCATCTATCCTGCCTGCACCTGCCCAAATGCCTTATTCTCCTCACCCAGCTCATACAAAGCAATGCAGGTTCCGAGCCGCCAGCCACTGGCTACTATTCACTCCACATTTTATTTGGCATAAAGGTAGACTTTCTGATGCCCAATTTCATTTCAAGTTTGCTTTGATTCAAATCTGTCAATACCTACACACCTGGTGAGGTGGGGAAGTGAAATTTGCCTTGGGTAGGTAATATCACACCAGTTCACTGTGAAATGGCTTGCCCATATCCAGTTGGTGTCAATAGAACAGGATAAGAGTCCATGCAATGCTGCTGATTAAACTACCTCCCCAAGTCGAATTTCATCCCCGAAATGTCAAACAACCAATTAACTGTTATTCTGACAACATATTAAAGGCAGCACCATAAGGGATAAACTTTACATGGCATTTTTGTTTTGCAAAAACAAGTTACTCTGCACCTGCATACAGATACCAAAAGAAACTAGTGTTAACGAGTCAGTTAACCAGTGCTTGGCTGCTCAAACTTCATTCCAGGCCCCGCTATTTTCCTTCAATACCCTAAATGATTGGATATGAAGGGAGATGATCCCTTTAAAAACATTACTGTCATGTCAGTACTGACCAGCTTAAGAGTTACAAACTTACAGTAATCCTTATACTATCTGGTGCTAACTTACCACAAACACTTTCATCCTTGTGTTAACAATTTAAATAAAAACAACAAAAAAATACTGTTGGTCTTTAGGTATGACTGGGAGAAGCAGAATAAAGTTTGGCTTTTGCAACCAAGGTAGAAATAAGGACAAAAAGCAGGAGGATGGTAGTTTTGAGTTTTAGACTCCAAAAACTGTGCTCTTTGAGTGACATACTCGATCCTGTGAAACCAGGCCAGACGTCTTGCAAAGGTGCTCCATGGGTTAATCTCGTCCACGTGGAAGCATCTCTAACATGGTCTCTGCTATTCCCAGGAAGTAAACAACTTGTGCAATGCCAAAGAGAGGGGCAATAACCAGGGCTCGACAGTATGCCCCCTTCAGGAAAGCTCTTGCTCCTTCATTCCTCCAGATTTTCCTACAATGAGCAAAGACAAAAGGAAATCAGAATTGCTCCAAGAATTCAAACGCCAATATGAATGCTGGTGAGCACTGCTATACATAGACTAATACGGCCAATACCAAATATTAGCTTGAGGTGGAGTTTTCGCACATTTCCAAGTCCACATCCCAACTGAGTTGCTAATTTTAGGCAGGTCTCCACCCAGAATCACTAATCTGAGGCATGGCACTTCCTACAAGACTGCAGTGACAGAAGGAGATATTTGCATTTGGAATAATAAATGTGGCTCCATTGAAAGATGCAAGATTAAGCAGGTGATTGACAGTTCAGTGACACGAGGATTTTTTTTTAAACCCCAGGGACTAGGGCCCAGAGTTGTCAAATAAGGGCCTCCCAGTGAAGATGGAGATGAGGAAGAACTTATTTGGAGAGATTAGTTTGTGTTTGGAATTCTCTTTCCCAGTGAGCAGTGAAGGTTGGGTCATTGGATATCTTTAAGGTCGTGTTGACAGATTGTTTGATTGACAAGGGTTTCAAAGGTTATGGAGGACAGGCAGTGAAGTGAATTCAGGGCACATCTGATTTCCCACGATCCTCCTGACTGGCAAAGCTGGCTTGAGGAACCCCAATGGCCTACTTCTGTTCACATTCCCTAGTTCTTATGAAAATTACATGCAAAACAACACATGCACCAACTAGAGTCTGTTTTCACAGTACTAACGGTGTACAAAACTACAAATCCAAATTTTTGCACTCCCAAGTTCTTCCTTCTTTGTGGACATGCTACAATCTCAGGGGGTCAAGAGATCCATGGAAATGAGTATTTCATCCACTGAGCCATTATTCACATGGAAGATCACACCATAATGTTTGTAAATATATAATAAAAGGTGTCCGTAAGCAATTCATCAACCGATGCACTGAAGCAAAGTTTCATCTGGTCATCTCTTGACATCCAAATGCAAACAAACACTTTCTATTGGCAGTTGTCGGGTGATAACCAAAGTAAAATCCTTGCAGCAATTTCCTCTGCCTAATTCAGTTGTCAAAGCCAGCAACTTCGAAAAGAACAATCATCACGAGCATATTCTCCCTCTCATCGAGCCGTTTCTGCCAAGATAGATTTTGCATCAAAACAAACACTTTCCGAGATACATCAAAAGTTATCTTCATCAGCTAAGTAACAATGTGGTAATGTGACTGAACTGGTGGCTCTTCAATTCACTTTGATCAAATTCTAAATTAAAAACATTCATAGTAAACATTGAAACCAAAAATGATTCTTGTTGGATCAATCTGCAATAAATATAACATGGTGAATCTATACATTAATAATTACTTGAAGATTTTAGTAAAACTTTCTTTTGCTCATGGGCCAAAGAAATTACATCTGATAGAGCAATCAAAACAATGACATTTGTAAATCCTGATTAGTATTAGCATCAACAAACAATACTTCCCTGCCAATGCTCCAGAGGTGTATAATAATATCTCTGAACAGACTGACTGGAAAATTTTAAAACAGACCATTTACAGGTTAGGTGTCGAAGGAAAGAAAAAACACAAGAACGAGTCACAGTGATTTTTTGCGGGAGGAAACATAACTCAGTTGTGTGCAATAGCACTTTTGGGTACATAATAAAAAATGAATCGGACCCATGTGCCCATCTAGCTCAGTTGGTAGAGCATGAGACTCATTACCTCAGGGTTGTGGGTTCAAAGTTCTACTGTCTGATGCGTTCAAAGCAAATCTTTCCCTTGCTGTTGAGCCCCACCTTCTCCAGAGGTGTGTCATAGGGTCAAAGAAATGTACAGCACGGAAACAGATCCTTCGGTCTGACTTGTCCATGCTGGCCAGATATCCCAACCCAATCTAGTCCCACCTGCCAGTACCTGGCCCATATCCCTCCAAACCCTTCCTATTCATATATCCATCCAGATGCTTTTAAATGTTGCAATTGTACCAGTCTCCAACACTTCCTCTGGCAACTCATTCCATACATGTACCACTCGCTGAGTAAAAAGCTACCCCTTAGGTCTCCTTTATATCTTGCCCCTCTCACCCTAAACCTATGCCCTCTAGTTCTGGACTTCCCCACCCCAGGGAAAAGACTTTGTCTATTTATCCTATCCATGTCCCTCATGAATTTACAAACGTCTATAAGATCACCCCTCAGCCTCCAACGCTCCAGGGAAACAGCCCTAGCCTATTCAACCACTCCCTATAAATCCTCCAACCCTGGCAACATTGTTGTAAATCTTTTCTGAATCCTTTCAAGATTCACAACATCTTTCCGATAGGAAGGGGACCAGGAAGGAGACTAGAATTGGATAATACTCCAACAGTGGCATAACCAACGTTCTGTACAGCCGCAACATGACCTCTCAACTCCTGTACTCAATACTCTGACCAATGAAGGAAAACATATCAAACGCCTTCTTCACTATCCTATCTACCTGCATCTGCACTTTCAAGAGGCTGTGCACCTGCACTCCAAGATCTCTTTATTCAGCAACACTCCCTAAGACCTTACCATTGTGCATAAATCCTGCTAAGATTTGCTTTCCCAAAATGCAGCACCGCGCATTTATCTAAATTAAACTCAATTTGCCACATCTCATCCTATTGGCCCATCTGATCAAGATCCCATTGTAATGGGTTAACCTTCTTAGCTGACCACCACACCTCCAATTTTGGTGTCATCAGCAAACTTACTAACTCTTATGCTCACATCCAAATCATTTGTATAAATGATGAAAAGTAACAGACTCAGCACCAATCCTTGTGGCACTCCACTCTGAAAAACAACCCTCCATGACCATCTTCTGTCTTCTACCTTTGAGCCAGTTCTGTATCCAAATGGCTAGCTCTCCCTGTATTCCACGAGATCTAACCTTGCTCACCAGTCTCCCAGGGGGAATCTTGTCGAATGCCTTACTGAAGTCCATGTAGATCACATCTACCGCTCTGCCCTCATCAATCCTCTTTGTTACTTCTTCAAAAAGCTCAATCAAGTTTTGAGACATGATTTCCCATGCTTTAAGCCATGCTGACTCTCCCTAATCAGTCCTTGCCTTTCCAAATACATGTACATCCTGTCCCTCAGGATTCCCTCCAACAACTTGCCCATCACCGATGTCAGGATCACCGGTCTATAGTCCCCTGGCTTGTCCTTACCACCTTTCTTAAACAGAGGCACCACGTTAGCCAACCTCCAGTTTTCTGGCATCTCACCTGTGACTATCAATGATACAAATATCTTAGTAATCACTTCCCTATGCTTCCCACAGAGTTCTAGGGTACACCTGACCAGGTGCTAGGGATTTATCCACCTTTACCCGTTTCAAGGCATCCAGCACTTCCTCCTCTGTAATCTGGACATTTTTCAAGATGTCACCATCTATTTCTCTACATTCCATACCTTCCATGTCCTTTTCCACAGTAAGCACTGATGCAAAATACTTGTTTAGTATCTGCCCCATCTCTGTGGCTCAACATAAAGGCAGCCTTGCAGATCTTTGAGGGGCCCTATTCTCTCCCTAGTTACCCTTTATTCTTAATATATTTGTAAAAACTCTTTGGATTCTCCTTAATTCTATTAGCCAAAGTTGGGGGGAGCCTACGTAACTCCACAAGGAGATGCTCCATTTTGGTGTTCATGTCCCCTTTTTGCCCTCCTGATTTCTCTCTTAAGTATCCTCCCACTGCCTTTATACTCTCAGGATTCACTCGATCTATCTCAAGAGGGTTGGAATATAAAAGCAGAGATGTACTACTAAGACTTTATAAAGCTCTGGTTAGGCCCCATTTGGAGTACTGTGTCCAGTTTTGGTCCCCACACCTCAGGAAGGACATACTGGCACTGGAACGTGTCCAGCGGAGATTCACACGGATGATCCCTGGAATGACAGGTCTAGCATATGAGGAACGGCTGAGGATACTGGGATTGTATTCGTTGGAGTTTAGAAGATTAAGGGGAGACTTAATAGAGACGTACAAAATAATACATGGCTTGGAAAAGGTGGATGCTAGGAAATTGTTTCCGTTAGACGAGGAGACTAGGACCCATGGACACAGCCTTAGAATTAGAGGGGGTCATTTCAGAACAGAAATACGGAGAAATTTCTTCAGCCAGAGAGTGGTGGGCCTGTGGAATTCATTGCCACGGAGTGCAGTGGAAGCCGGGACGCTAAATGTCTTCAAGGCCGAGATTGATAGATTCTTGTTGTCTAGAGGAATTAAGGGTTACGGGGAGAACGCTGGTAAGTGGAGCTGAAATGCGCATCAGCCATGATTGAATGGCGGAGTGGACTCGATGGGCCGAATGGCCTTACTTCCACTCCTATGTCTTATGGTCTTATGGACATATGCTTCCTTCTTTTTCTTAACAAAACCCTCAATTTCTTTAGTCATCCAGCATTCCCTATACCTACCAGCCTTTCCTTTCGCCCTGACAAAAATATACTTTTTCTGGACTCTCGGTATCTCATTTCTGAAGGCTTCCCATTTTCCAGCCGTCCACTTACCTGCGAACATCTGCGCCCAATCAGCTTTTGAAAATTCTTGCCTAATACTGTCAAAATTGGCCTTCCCCCAATTTAGGCCAGATCTAAAAGTTGAAGTTCTATATTTTTCCATCACTAATTTAAAACTAATAGAATTATGGTCGCTGGCCCCAAAGTGCTCCCCCACTGATATCTCAGTCACCTGTCCTGCTTTATTTCCCCAAGAGTAGGTCAAGTTTTGCACCTTCTTTAGTAGGTACATCCACCTACTGAATCAGAATACTAACATCTCTGATCTGAAGCTACATAGAAGGCAGACCCATGAAGTCATGGTAATCTGGTAGTGGAAAATTTGTTCAGTTGTGTGTGATAACACTTCTGGATAGAAAGAAAAGTAAAGCATATCCATGTTACGTTTCTTATGGTATATTAGTAAAATCACCAGCCCGAGCCCAGGGACCTGGGTTCAAGTGCTACCTGGTCCAGAGGTGTGTCACAATACATCTGAGCAAGTTGAATAAAGATATTGCCAGGTCCCCTGCAGCAGACCCATCTGCCTCAGTGCCACGAGGCCTGGGTTCAAGTCCCACCCATTCTTGAGGTGACATTTTGGAACGGATAGATTAGGGAATTAACTCAAACCATAATAAAAACTAAAAAAAAACAAAAAGCAGATCAAGGGATGTATTTGTGGAACTGCCTGTCCCAGGCTGGGGGGAGCCTACGTTACTCCACAAGGAGATGCTCCATTTTGGTGTTCAATAATAAACAAGGCTCTTTTCTAGTCAGGCTTCCTGAGTTATTGCAAACATCTTCAACTTACGTTAAGCAGGAATATTTTCCTGTTACCTTCCAATTCTAGTTTATTAGCACAACTCCCCCCAATTGATTTCTCCCAAATGATACCCATGACGTGATCAGCATAAATTTTCTTCTGCTCTTACTTCAGGTTTTGAGAATATGAAGTTTTCAGGTAAAATTACTCCAACTGTCTTCTTGCTGATCTCAGTCCTCCGTAAATATCAAATCATTCAAACCTCTATCCCACACCGTGATCCTCATTCATCATGTCTTTTGTCACTTTGACCCATATCCCAGAAGCATAATATTTAAGTTTGAAATTCCGTTTGAATTCTCCACAAGCTCAATACCTCCCATTGCAGATTTCATATACACACCCTAAAAGCTTCCACCCATTCACCAAGTTTACGACAACACCTTGTGCATGCCTCTATCCCTTAGACAACTCTGTGTTCCATTACCTTGGTTGCAGTCTCAATTCTCCTTCTAAATCCTTATGATCCTTTAACATTTTCCTCAGAGCCCACCATTAACCAAGTCCTTCATCATCCTCCTAATATTTCCTTGGCACCAATTTATTTCTCACATAGAAAAACACCCCATAGCATGTCATAACATGTTAAAGACATAATATAATGCAAATGTTGTTGAATAGGAAGATACAAATCTTTAACTAGTACCTGGTGCAGTCTACTATCCCTGAATACGAGTCTTCATTAATTCCTCTTTGAAGAGATTGAAGTCTTGTCTTTATTACTAATGAGGAAGAGGAGGTAATTTGTTTTACTGCATGTAGCAAACGAAAGAATTTCATGTGACAAATTAAGTTTTAATCCTAATTGTCATATTGTCACAGTTCCAGGAATGAAGACTGGTTTTAAACAGCACATTACTTAAATCATCACATATGAATGCAGACACTGAATAGCAATTATCACACCAGAGTCATATCATGTACTCAGTCAATAAAGATTTGACCTTCCTGAGCAAATAAAGTGAAGATACATTATTATCACGAGTGCTGATTTTCTCTCATTTAACATTGATACATTACAGTCAACTCCGGCCACCCGGGAGGAATCAGCTCACTTGAGCTCAGTTCATGAGTTGAAATGCAACAAACTCTGCAGAAAGACAGAGGGCAGTTTGTCACTGTCTGGTCTAAATGCTGATTCAGCAAAGCCAGCCTTTACCCAAGTGCCCATTTTCTCTTTGGCAGCACATTATGGTAAAGCAGCCTTTTCAAACTTTGTGAGGATGGTGGGAAGAGTGGGTGAGTGTTGGAGTTGGAAGTCCTTTTCCATCAGTTAATTGCCAATAGCATGATGTGCATCCCTGAGGTTTACCTGCTTTTCCTTCCACAGAATTTGTGCTTTGCAGGTTTTCATTGTGTCCTTTCCACTTTACATAACCCAATTTAACTGCACATACGCTTAATGGGTCTTTTAAATATTTTTTATTTAGATATTTTCTCTAATTGGACCATATTTTTCTTCTTACTGTGTTATCATGTCTGCAAGTTAAGCATCTCCTGGCAAGTAATAACACCTGTACAGCTCATTCTCTCTAGTCCATTATTTTTCTCTCTCCTACTCCCTTACTCCTAATCACTTCATATGCAAATGTCTTCAGATGCTGATTAAGGGCTACATCTGAAACCACTCGCCAAGAAAAAGGGAAAGTAAACAGCTATCCTGAATAAGCCACAATTTACAGTGGCTGCTGTTCTCACAGCCCACAGGATTCTAAACTTCTTACTGTTACCTCTC
Source organism: Chiloscyllium punctatum (assembly GCF_047496795.1). Classification (NCBI taxonomy): domain Eukaryota; kingdom Metazoa; phylum Chordata; class Chondrichthyes; order Orectolobiformes; family Hemiscylliidae; genus Chiloscyllium; species Chiloscyllium punctatum. The sequence goes on along the minus strand of NC_092760.1, from coordinate 35,224,395 downwards.
AGAAACCTGAATCTACTCAGTCGTTAGATCCATTGCTACATCCTTCTATTAGAGACAGTGATTTTCTCTGGTTACTGTGCAAGTTAATCAAATGGAGTGAATGATCCAGCCTCTCCCAAATCCTAAATCCCACACAATCCGAATAGATGCAGGGTGGAGGCTTCAGCTCGGATTCTTCTTTTGCCACTGCACAGGTGAAAATTCCTTCTTTTATGGGGTCTGATTTGCTTGAGGAAGATGCCCAGAAGAGAAAAAGGGATCATTTCCTTGTAAAAGAAGGAAAAACTATCAGATCTTCAAAAATATCTCCGTCTCATTGAAGCTGAAAGCCCCCCCAAAAAATACCAGTACATTGCACGTTCATGCAATTTAAAATGGCACACTTATAGCTTCAACATAGCAAATAAGTAAATGGAATATGCACTAATTGTGCCTGAAGAGACTACAGCAGCTTTAAATGCTATGTGTTTCTCTTTGAAGTAGTGAAAGGTCACATAAATGTTTGGATGGCAGGGGCAGCACAGTGGCTCAGTGGTTAGTACTGCTGTCTCCCAGCGCAAGGGACCCAGGTTCAATTTCACCCTCGGGCAACTGTGTGGAGTTTGCACATTCTCCCTATATCTGCGTGGGTTTCCTCCGGGTGCAGGTTAGGTGAATTGGTCATGTTAAATTGCTCAAATCTAGAGTAATAGGGGAACGGGTCTGGGTGTGATACTCTTCGGAGGGTCGGTGTGGACTTGCTGGGCCTGTTTCCACACTGTAGGGATTCTATGTTCTATGTTCATGTCAACTGTGTCTTCAAGGTAAAGAAAGACAATTGTGACTGGGTGACAAATGACATTTAACACTCAGTAGCAACATCAGGCACACTCTGGCAAACTAGACACAGTCCGGAAGGACTCTTAATATCCACGTCAAATGCACATTCTTGCCTCCAAGACCAGAGCTTCTACTGGCTATAAACAGTAGTGTGAAAGGCATATCAACCAACAATTTCACTGTTACTTAGTTATTCTTATCTGCTGGAGAGCAATGCTGGGAATTATAATAACAGAGATATTAAAGAAAGGTTTTAAAAATGATGCTGTCTCACTCTTGCCCAGCCCATAATTTCTTCTTACCTAGTAAACATCTATTGCTTTTCAGCACAGGAATTTGAATTGATGGAATTTCCTATTCTTATGGGTATGAAGATCATTCCTTTGCCACAGTTTGCTTATCAATCCTGCTTATCTGTTCATTTCTAATAATGACCACAAGAATAACCTTTTGCACTTTGGAAGTTATTTGAAAATAAATTTGCTGAAATTGGACCAAATGATCACAAACTACAGTTTCCTTACCTATTTTACTCTTTACCAGGATCTTAAAACAGTGGAAATTATTACGCACAAAGTTTTTTCTATTTTCATCTTGAGTGACAGGACTTCCACATTTAAACTTCTTACCCAATCAATCTGTGTATTCTTCTCAATTTATGCTGTCTGTTCTTTGATGTTTTGCCAAGGATGGCATCAAAATCACAATTCAATGAAAAAAAAATGCTGGGAAGGCATAAAATAGCAGAGTTGGCCAGGGGTTGGAGTGATAACAATGGGTTTGCACACTGTTCTGCATCACAGGTGCAAAGCTAGTCCATCCAGATGAAGCAGAAATTGTTACTGTTGTTTTCAGTAGGCTCGAAACATTTAGAAGGTTGAATAGAAATATGGGCACACCAGTCAATACAAGTTCAGAGTTATTATTTCATAGGGCTAAGATATAAGGAAAGAGAGATACATGCTGAGACACAGAGATTAACATCGATAGATATATTTGAACTTTCAAGCCCCATTTTTTGGGAGGTAAGGGTATCATTAGATATGATGTTTAAGTGGGTAAATGGTATTGAAGCACAGCTTGACCATGATCTAGCTGAATGATAGAATTGGCTGGAGGGGCTAAATTGCTGTATTCCAGACAGATTACTGATCAGAATAATGGAGAGCACTAGGACAGGGAGACATGAAGGAAAGCAGGTTTTCCTGCAAATAATGCCTTACCATCACAAGGATTCACTGCCACAGCAGCCGTGCTGCCTGCGATACAACCACTGATGAAGGATACGTAAAACGGAGATCTCTCATCTGGGTTCTTCTGTCCCAGCTTGTTAAGGTTAGCAAACAATGGGAAGTAGACGATGGAGAAAGGAACATCCCTTTAAATAAAAGAACAGCATTAACCAGATATGGCTACACACTGTAGCACTTCCGATCTTTTATCTCAATTTTTTTTTGAAAAGAGGCGCTTGCTCAGTAATTAAGAAATAAGCAGCACAACTACCTGGCCCATTTAAAACTGAATACAGGAGAGTTTCTGAAGGCATTTTATCCTCAATTTAAGATTTAGCTGATAAAACAATTAAAATAATTGCAATGATAGGAGACATCTTAGCATAGTTAATATTTTAAAAGTCTGAAAAGATAGAGAACTATTCAACTGTGAAGCTGCAAATAACCTTCAACATTTACTGAAGTACGTTAAAATGAATACAAAAGATGACTGATCATCATTAATATTTATATTGGTTTTCTCAAGCTTAAACACAAAGCTTTTTACAGAAAGACGAAAAAAGCCAAAATACAACACCAAACATATAAGGCTATATTTAGGACAGCAACATCTGAAGGTGGAAACAGAGTTACATCCAGAGAACATAGGAAGGAATCGCTATGGAATCATCAATGTGAGGTAGCAAAGGCGTGGATGAGGGTTGCAGCAGGCAGTTGGGTTAAGGCAAGATAGAGATGAAAATAGGTGATCTTCATGATTGGCATGGATATGTAGTCAGAAACGCACCCTGTGGTTTAGTTTACACATGACAAAGTTGCAAATAGACTGGCATGTCCTTAGACATTGTCAAGAGTGCGGTGCTAGAAAAGCACAGCAGCTCAGGCAGCATCAACAAAGTTTCTGGCAAAAGTCCTTCATCAGGATTCACTTTCTCTATGTCCTTAAACATTGCCTGGGGATGATGGAATTGGATCGGAGAGATGGCAGCAGGCACTAAGGCTATGTTTTATTCTTCCTCATATTTAAGTGACAGAAATCTCTCCTCATCCAAGTCCTGGATTCTGGATAAACAGTCCAATGATTTAGCAATATTGGAACAAGTTGAGAGAGGTGGTAAGAAGTTAGTGCTGGATGGCATCAATATTAATCTGAAAACTGAGGCTGTGCTCTTGGTTAATATCATCAAGGGGCAGCAAAAACCCTTGGGGGATACCAGCATTAAAGAGATGGAGATGAAGCCACTGCATGTGATGCACTGTCTACAGTGAGATAGCTAAGAATGTGATTCAGTCCAGAACTAGCTGGAACTAGGTGGTTTCAAAATGAGGCTTCACCCTTTCAAAAGAGACATGAGGAGCATTTGTTTTTCTCTCAAAGCTTCTGTAACATTGGAACTCTGCATCAGAAGAGGGTGGAGATGGGGGTCATTGGATACTTTTAAGACAACGTTGAATTGATACTTATTAGGAGGGGATCCAAGAATTCTTGGGGGTAGATAAGGACGTGGAATTTGAAACACACACAGATCAGCATGATCGCACTGAACAGTGGAGGGGTCAAATGGTCTGTTCTGCTCCTAATTGGTACATTGGTATGCTCTTAGAAGACCAGATGAGTGCAATACCCACAGTTGAACGAGTGGATGCTGAAAGAAGTTGTCAAAGTTTGCAGACAAGTCAAAGATGATGAAGACGGATCTTTTAAGTTTGTCACAAGCACATAGAATGTCCTTTGTGAAGTTGATAAGAACCATTGTGTTACCATGGCAGGGACAGAAACCTGTTCGGAGGGACGCAAAGATGGAATTCCAGGAAAGATGGGTGTGGTTTTGGAGGGTGACAATATGTTAAATGACTCTGAAGAGGAAAGGGAGGTTAGGGATAGGATAGTATTTACAGATGGAGGGGGTCAAAAGCTGCCTTTTGAGGATCTGATGAAAACATCAGATAAAGGAGAGAGCAATAGCACAAAAGAGAAGAGAATTGCGAAATTCAGCCAATGGGAGAGGCGGGGGAATTGAATAGTGAGTGGTTTTGTGGGAGCAGGGCTGTTGCATTAAGAAATGGAAAAAGTAAATTCTGCGAGGGGATGAGAAAAACTAAAGGAAAATAGAAACTCAGTGATAGATAAAGGGGAAATTTAGGAGAAGCTGGCTACTGGGAGGAGGGCAGCAGCTTGGTAAGTGGCTTTCATCTGAGTGAAAAAGCCCATGAGTTCCAAGCTTTTGGAGGCAAGGTGGAGTACATAGTAGGAAAGGGTTTAAGAAGATGATTTGCTACATATAAAAGAAGCCAAAGTAAAAGGTATTTACTTTGTCTTTCAAGGTATTCCTAGAAATAGCAAGCAGATGTGAAAAGGACCTGACAGTACTTTGTGGCACAGTCAGTTATGGTGGTTTTCCGTCATTTCCTTTTGAGTCTACATCTGCTCGATTCAGAATAGTGGGTTCGAGCCATACAGGGAAAATTAAGTTTGCTGGTCTATAATTATCTCTCTAAAGCATATCTTCCTCCCCATCCCTGTGCTGAATAACCTAAATGAGGAATGCTTTCATGGGAGCCTTACATATAACTGATGGAATCTTCCAACACTAGTGGATTTATCCAATATACAAATAACTGTTGAATCACTAAAGACAAGGAAAAGCCATTCTTGATCAACATAGTACACTGACTGCATTTTACTTGCTCACACATTAAATCTCTTCAGTACTTCTAGCTTCCATATCCTTCTCCATAGTAAACACTGAAGCAAAATATTCCTTTAGATCTCACCCGAAGGACAAACACTAGAGAGATGCACTGAAATCTTCTGTGTGTAAAGCAACAATGGCATCTCGCATCATAAATTCCTCATCCCAGCACTGACAGCTCATTGAACAATATGTTTAATACACAAATTACAATTATTTCAAGCTCACTTTATCTGATAAGGCTTCAATACCCATGGAGAGCTTTTTAAAAAATTTAAACGCTGGTGTTTACACCTCACCCCTTTTATCAACTCTTTATTGAAAGAGTTTACTCATGGTACTAGCATCCAATGGCAGAGAAGTACTTGAAATGTTAGTTGATATTCAACATGACTGCATCTATGAATCACTCGGTCATGTATTTTGATGACAGTCTTTGAAGTGCAGCCATTTCGGGCAGCATTCTCTGGCTGTGGCTGCCAGCTTTTCACTGGCACAGCCAGGCTTTTGAAATGATTGCCAGCTGACTTACTGACCTACACTGCTGCGTCAAATAAAACATGCTTATCCTTCTGTTTAGAGCTCTTCACTACTTCTAGGAACTTCTCCAGTCCTATAATCTCTTTGCCCACCCTCTTGAATTTCCTGTTCCTTAGACTCTGGCCTCAACCCCCTTTGCTTCATCATTCATGCCACAGATTCTAGAATCTCCTCCCTGAACCTCTCCACCTTCTCTCCTACATCAAGATTTTTCTCAAAAGTTCACCTCCAGGACTAAACTTTTTGATCACCCCCACCCTCCCCCCAATAAGATTTCTTTTCATCCAGCTTTCATTTCTTTGACTCTGCATTTTTGCCTTTCAGTCCTCAAAGGCACTACACAAGTGCAACATTTTTGCAGAACTTGGTTGCCCTGGTCAGGTCAGTCACGGGCAAGTAGTTTTGATTAACGCACACTTTGTCATGTGCTGCTACCTTAGCAATGTTGCACCTAAGCCTTTGTAAAGGCCAGCAATTCCCTTGCTCCTCAGCAGCTCTTTGGTGATTTGTGTAGCAGTCTGTGGGGACTTGATGGTGGAGGTAGCTTGACTTGCACTGGAGATGGGGCCCTCCACAGCACGACCCGTTACTGACTGGGCTGTCATAAGCTTCTGTTGGGCTGCTGTATGTAAACAGACAGATAAGATAGGTCAGTTACAGCAAACAGATTAAACAAGCCATATCATGCAGCATAGAAGAATACTGGTAAATGGAAAAGGCTGTCATTATTTGACTCTCTAATTTTTATTCCTCCCCCTGTCCTTTCCATAAGGTGAAGACTCTGACAGGTATACAAACCCAGAGATGCTCAAAGTGGCCTACACACTAAATAGGATATTCTGAGGTTTCTATCTTGACAAGTAATGTTATTAACATTCTCACTCAAGATTGGTGCAGTCAGAGCAGATACCCTGATTTCTTGTTCTCTTCTCAGATTAATAATTAAGATTTTGAGCAATTAAATAGTACTTCTTTGAGCACGCAATAAAGTATTTAACAAAGAACTAGCCAGTGGGCAATCATTAAATATGGGTGCACTAAAAAAAATGTGTTACTCATTTTGATATATTTCGTTTTGGCAACAAAGAGGGAGTTAATTCTGCATGTTCAATATTGTATGCAACGATCCATGTTCAAAAGTCAGTGACAGTTCTGTTCAATAGTAATTAAATGCACAGCAGGAAGTTACTGGGGAAGTGCAGGGTTTAAGGAATTAGTTACAACTGTGATTATCTTGGCAGTTTTCCATTATAAAACATTTTATTCATATACTGTTGACCATCCATAATAAAAGCTAAAAAAAACCCAGCCCCCTCCCAACATCCTTGGTGGGAGACAGAGTAAATAGGTCAGACAAAAAAAAAGTCTCGACTTCCAGCATTAGTCAATTCAGAGTATATAGAGCTCAGTCAAAGGCACAATGGGGCTTGAGCTAAACTCTTCTCAAACAAGATGGTCAAAGTGGCATGGCAGCTCAGTGTTTCGCACTGCTGCCTCACAGTGCCAGAGACCTAGGCTCAATTCCACCCTCAGGCAACTGTCTGTGAAGTTTGCACATTCTCCCCATGTCTGCATGGGTTTTCTCTGGGTGCTCCTCCCACAGTCCAAAGATATGCAGGTTAAGATAGATTAGTTATGCGAAGTTGTCCACATATCCAGAGACGTGTAGGCAAGGTGGATTAGCCATGGGAGATGGTTAAAGGTATAGGGTTGGGGGATGCGGGATTTGTATGGGATGGGCTTTGAAGGTGTGGGGGTGGTCAGTGTGGACCTGATGAGCTGAATGGCCTGATTCGACACTCTAGGGACTCTTTGGGAAAAAAGGAGGAGAATCGCTTCTGATATCAAAGTATAAAGTCATTCTTGTTGGAAATGCAAATTAGTTGACTCCATGTTGGCAATGTTGCACTTTGCAATTAAATAGTGGCAAAAAAAAAAGTGGGTGGAAACAAGCTTACATGGGCCCAGGGTTTCAGTTTTGTTGTCAGTTAAAGTTGAGGTTAAAGTTGCTAGACACAGCTCTCTTTGCTGCAGCCACAAGTTTGAGTTCTTTCTCTGCTGCTAAATTGTTTATTTTGTTGTTCCTTTCTCCTGGACTGGAGGAGATAGCACGAGAAAAACGTCTGATTTGCTGAATTTGCCTTTGCCAAGGGTGTGTTTAGGAGATGCTGCTATATTGGAACAGTTCATGATTAGTAGTTAAATAATACATATTATTCTGTTAAGTATTTTGGTAGAGTTAAAGTTATGCCAATTCTTTTCTTTTTTGTTTGTATTTTAATGGCATTGTAAGAATAAAGTGTGATTTGCTTAAAGCCTAGTAGTTTGACCAATCCAATCACATCTGGAACACAACAACCTATACTTGCCTTTACATAAGACAAAAGTTACGGTTTAGGCCATCTCCTTGATATATTTTGAAGAGGTTTAGTCTGGTCCATAACAATACCAAAAATTACTTTGAAACTTCATCCAAGATTGACATCAATGTGTTACTGTTAAAGTAACCAACTCTGGTTATTCTGAAAGATTACTTCACTCTACCTCTTGCCTTAAATTGCTCACTTTGTCAAAATGTCTTTCCATCCACCTCAGATATTTTAAAGGCAATAATTAAGTGTTCACAAGAAAGATAAAACACTCTTTATAGTTTTCACAGCTCATACAATTTTATATCTCAGTTGTCAATGGCAGAGTCCGCAAAACTATCTTTCATTTCTGGAGACTCCAGGGAGAGTTGGAATCATTGTATCATGCACATTTCCCTGTTCATGTAATAGATACCAAGACGTCCTGCATCCTGCAGCTGGATCTTCAGCATCTCCATAGGGGTAGTTACAATAACTTGACAGGTCCCGGCACCACAACCAGCCAGCATCTCCTTGATCAAGGTCAACTGCTTTCTAGAAAGGGAAGCAAAAACAGTTAACAATGATTCTGCTAATAAGCACTGAAAATTGAGCTGCTTGTGCCACATCAATAGCTTTGATGGCTCAAATAAAATCTAGCCGTCTGCAAGCCCTGTGAAGTGCATTTTTAAGAAATGGAACTGGATCATTTCTGCCATTCTATTTGGACACTGACAGATAGTGATATCAAGTTCTACTTATTTCACAGATGGTAGCTTCAAGCAGAGGCACAGCAGAGGTTAAAACACCATGCATAAACCTATCCTGAAATACTTCCTTGAAAATATTCAATTTAGTGCCACACAATACTCCATTTTGCATTACAAATTTGTGCCAAAAGACGCTTCGCACTGTTAAAGCTTATGACCCATTATGACCTTATGACCCATTAATCAGAGCTGAAATTAGCACGGAGTTTCAATACTAGCTGGACACTAATCTATTCAACCAGCAATGTAACTTGAAGGTATTTTGAAGAAGCCAGCATCTCAGTCGCAAAAGTAGTTCCTTTCAGAGTTTATATTTTGCAATACAACTTTGTGTACACAAAACACATTCTTATCACAGTAATATGAGATATGTAACTGTAAGAAGTGACTTGAGATTCATTGAAGGAAGCAAGTGTAATAGAATAGCTACATACAAAGTCAGTGATCAAAAAGCAAGCAGAAATGTTACCCCCATCCTAAGGAGCAGCAGAAACAACTGCACATTCATGACAGAAAGTCCTAGTTGACATGACTTACTTTGTTTTAAAAAATGGCCAAACTGCACTAAGTTTTCTCTTTCAGACTAAATGTTAACCTTAAAATGTATGAGAAAAATAACAGCTTGCCAAAGCCAATTAGAGTATTGAGATCTAATCTCCAGAGTGCTCGCCGTCTTCTCATACTAACCACTTTACTTCAGAAATGAAAAATCTTATGGCCTGCCCTGAGAGAATGTTTAGGTAATGGATCACTATTGGGCTGATTTGTCAGGGGAGCTCAATGTGTTTTCAACTGAAGCTTTACAATGTGCTTCATTGTATTTGCTCCTCAGTGATGTCTCATACAGTGCTCAAAGTTCCTCAGATCCTGAATTGCTTATACCTCGTACTCCAGTGATACAATTCTCTAATTAAATTGAGGAATTGGACACCCCTCAAACAAAAAGCATTGAATATTCATGCAGTACTTCATTCTATGGTTTTCATTGCCTTGTTTATTACATTATACACCTGTTTGTGTGTTTTAACAGACCATTGCACTGGCAGTTAACAACACCATGGTATCATGCATGCTTCTTTTAAAAGCCTGGTTAAGTCTGCAACCAATTTGACTAGGAAAGTTCATAACCCTATATCTCAAGTCTTCCTTCACTATTATTCAGAAACAATCATTTTCCAGAGGCGTCACTTGATAGCAATCAGTGGCAGGAATGTTGGCTTATGTTTGCATGTTATATGTAGGCAAATTTGACCAGTACAATCAGAGATTAATTAGTTCAGTAAAAACTGAATCGTGAAGCTGGGACCCCCTAGCTTTGTATTAGTTTCACACATGGCACTGAATTGATCACACCTTTATTCAAACTGGGTGCATCCAGTTCAGATGTTTTGGACAGCCACCGAGCAGAAAAAATATCTTCACCTCTACTAAATGATGTTCAGTGGGTAACAGTGGCTTGAGAGGAATGATACAGCTTCTGAAATGTTAGCCATTCCACTGAACCCAGCTTGCAGTTAGGAGAAGGAGTTATAGGGTCATACAGCATGGAAATGGAACCTTCGGTCCATGCCAACCAGGTTTCCTAAACTGAATGAGGCTCATTTGCCTGCATTTGACCCATTTCCTTCTAATTCCTTCCTATACACGTACCTGCCTAAATATCTTCTAAATGTTGTAGTTGCACCCACCTCTAACACTTCCTCTGTTATTTTAGGTGGTTGGGGGGGTGGTGGTGTGGAGAGGAGGAGATTAGGGATTGCCTCAAAGCTGGCTACCTGCAGAAATTCATCACTGACCTCTGAATGCTGTGGGAAAACATGCAAACTGTGATCCTCACGGATGGACACACTGCAATCCAAATGGCATGCAAATTACAGTAAGACAAGACTGTGACATTGTACCAATATTTGTTCCCAGCTTCCTTAGTGCAACACTCCCACCCATCTCCACAAAGCCCCCCTGCTTAAGTGAAGATATTCAACAGGCTTATGTCAAACTATTCAAAATATGAACCAAGATCATGGCAACCTTTGTCATCAAACTGCAGTACTCTGATGACACTTGCGCATGTGTGCACTCTGAGGTTAAAATCCTAACCACTGTTGATGTATTCACAAAGATACCCAAGAGAGAACAGGATTGGGCTTAACATCTGAAAGACAAAGGTCCTCCACAGCAGAAACAGATTTCTACATCACTACACCATTGATTAGGAAGACCAAATATATGCTTCCACACAAAACAGGAGGACATTCAGCCAGTCAATTAAAGCTAGCTTACTTTCTAGTGAAACTTAGAATATGACACTATTTGGCGATATCATAAACAAAATTCATTACAGGGATGACTGCCTCTGACAAAAAGAAATTAAATAATATGACAGATGGATTTTATTTAGCTGCTATTATCCACATATTGGCTAGTAAATGTGGGCTAGCTAGTCATTCATTTGGGGTACTTACAGGTGACAGATTTCATTGTATTTAGCTGCAAAATACACACATTCAATGACAGGTTACTCAAAGCATGCAAATTTGGCTGACACATTTCTGCACTGTATTTGAACATTGCTGAAGTCAACTTTAACACCCATACCGCTCATCAGACAGAGATGAACGAAATTATCTCTGACCCATTTATCTAGCCAATCTATCATGTAAATTGGTAGAAGTCATCTGGGGTTTTCTGCATAAAGGCCCGCTATTTTTTTTTGACTTAGTGACTTTGTAAATCAAATCTAAAAGAAGATATCCAATGACCTGTACCCTTCCAGTTGCCAATTTACGTGATTAGTCAGATTTTCCATTTGTAAAGATTGTTACCAGATTGTCATTGCATGGAATCCTTCCACTACACAGAAGGTGTACTACACATCTTGAGAGATTTGGCAGCTCATTTTACATCCGTCCTCATTGTTTTTTAAAGTGACCTCAATCCTCATATTCCTACCAACTGCTCGAGTAACTAAGTAAATTTTGCTCAATTTTTTTTTTCATTCACACATCTTCAAGTCACCAACACATATGCATTAAGAGTTGATCATCCAATCTTAAATCCCTTTGCTAAAGAGCAAATTGCCTTACATGATTGGTCATGCTATTGTAGTTATTCATTTTAAAATACTGTCAGATTGACTTTGCTGATCTTGAAGAACTGGCAATAACTTGCTGAGTGATAGCATTACTCTGGTTTGGATCTAAGTTACAGGTGGAATTTTAAGTATACTCTAGATATCAGAGTGGGACTGGTGGGAATATCAGCCAGATCTCTAGCACCTGTTCACCACTCGGTGATTTCTCACTGTAAAATATGTTCAAAGAAACCGTGCAAAAAATGTTGACTGCATTGAAGTCTAAAGCTAAGCAGCTTAGCAATTTTAAAGACAATATGGATGAGGAACAGGAGTAGGTCATTTGATTCCTCAAGCCTGCTTCGCCATTTGAGATGATCACGGGTGGTCTGACGGACAACTTAAATCCACATTCTCACCTTTCCTGACAACCTTTCACCCATTTACTCAATTCTATACAGCAACGCACGGTGGCACAGTGGTTAGCACTGCTGTCTCACAGCGCCAGAGACCTGGGTTCAATTCCTGCCTCAGGCAACTGTCTGTGTGGAGTTTGCACATTCTCCCCGTGTCTGCGTGGGTTTCCTCCGGGTGCTCCGGTTTCCTCCCACAGTCCAAAGATATGCAGGTCAGGTGAATTGGCCATGCTAAATTGCCCGTAGTGTTAGGTAAGGGGTAGATGTAGGGGTATGGGTGGGTTGCGCTTCAGCGGGGCGGTGTGGACTTGTTGGGCCGAAGGGCCTGTTTCCACACTAAGTAATCTAATCTAAAAAAAATATTTAAAGACTCTACTTCCACCATCCTTTTAAAGAAGAGTGTTCCAAGTATTTATAAATCTCTGAGAAACTAAATTTCACCTCATCTGTGTTTTAAAAGGGTGACCCTTGATTTTTAAACAGTTTAAGAGTCATTATTTTCACCAGTTTTCTGCAAAAAGGTATTTTTTGATTTCACTTCTTAAAGGCCGATCTCTAATTGAAAGATTCTGCCTTTATGTTCCTAATTCCCTCAGACAAGAGAAAATAGCTCCCTTTCACTTATCTGATCAAAATTCTTTTTCATTTTAAATACCATCTAAACTGGAACCCCAGAACTATACTACTTGCCCTCATCTATCATACACAGCCTTCTCAGCCAGAGTTCCTTTGAAGTTTGCTACCCAAAACAGAATGTAAAGGGATCAGATCAAGGCTCTGTACAACTGAAGCATCGATTCTTCTCCTTTATATGCCAGCTCCCTTGAAAGAGATCAAACGCTCTGATCACAAATTTTGATTTTCTTTGCACCTAACCTGTAACACCCAAAAATAACAAGAAAGAAAACTGACAAAATTAAAATGAAACAACTGACTGTAGAGTAGTTTGCTGTGTGACTTCAATTTTCATTTTTCAATTTTCCTTAGTTTATGCCACAGGCAATGAAATACATCCCTTACATACAAATGAAGAAACCATTAATATATTGGAATTTGATACCTTCCAGAAACTGTGTGCGATAAAATCAAACTAACTGCATGCAATAATTCTCAATAAGGTCAATTAACATATATATATTTAATCAAAATTATCCCCAGAGATATCAATGAACAGAAAACATACAGAAATAAATCTGGGCTTTGAAGCAATGTCCCACAGACGTTAATTTATGCCTAATTTATTTGGAAGATGATTCATCGCTTTGAAGCATTTTAGCAATTAATTCATGCGCAATATTAATTGACTATTTTAATACTTTGTACATATAAAAACTATGATGGATTAACAAATTGTTGTTAAGTAGTTTAAAGTGGCCATTACACATACCTAATCTCCTTCCAACAACTAGGTTTTAAAGGGGAAAGCAAGTTTACGGACGCATGAAGCCTTCATGGAAACAATGCCTTATTAAATGGTCTTGTGCCCAGATGGAAAGACACAATTTCAAAAATCGATCTGAGCATCATTTAATCCATGTAACGTTTAGTGAAGCCATTGCCCTACTTTTGGTTTGTCATGCAGATGAGTATGGTGACTTTTTTCTACAATGCATTAGGCCTGTGATGTTAACTCATGTGCTCTGGTACTTTCTCAGTGTTACACACATACAAATTTAAATAAAATAGAGCAGCACACACAGAGGAGGAATTATTTTTCTCCACATTAAGGCACATTTCCTGCAGATTTTGTTAGAAGACGTTAATCTCAAATTCATCCAAACAAAATCAATTAATTCAGATTGTATTCCAATACAACACTCCAAAAGCTGCTGCACTTCCAATGGACTTCCAATGACTTTAATCATGCAGTAGCAAGCTAGTACTGAAAGCTAATCTGCGAGCAAACATTGCTGGTAAACTACAAGCAGGGGCCAGTCCAGAAAGTCTCATGAGAAGCTTAACCCAAAGAATTTGCTTTTAACATGCTGGATTTAAGAGAAACAGAGAGAAAAGGAGGCTGCTTCTCTGTGTTGCTGAGACTCTCCCATCCCACTGGCAATAGCCTCTCTCAGCCATTGAACTCAGCTGTCAAAGTGATTACTTGCAACAGCATCTGCTAGGTTCTCCACGGGGATCTGAGTCAGCCAGCGCTGCAAATAGCTTTGACTGTTTGCAAGGTTAAAACAAGAATAAATATCAAACAAAGTTACTTCTAGTGAAAGAATTATACTTTTCTTTCTTTTTGAAAAGAAAAGCTAAAATTAATAAGATTTCCAATACTCTTCAGAGTTTCCATATTCTTTGGATCAGTAAAACTGCACGGTCCATTCCAAAACATGTTGATATTTTTAAGATTTTGCAAAGATCGTAGTCCACCAACCCCATTTCTTTGAGCAGTGATGCAATGGACATGACTGCCACTTTGTTAGTTTCAACTGAACCAGACGAGGCCACCATTTGAAATGAAAATTTGTGATCTGAATCACAACCATCAGAGAAGGTCAGGCAATTTGGTATTAACGTGGTGAAGGCATTTCTGACAAGATCAGCACTTACTGTCCGCCAAAACACCAGACAACAGTTAAGAATCAAATACATGGAAATATCATTACCTGCATGTTTCTCTCCAAACAATCCACCATCCTGACTTGGTAATACATCATTGTTCCTTGACTGTTGCAAAATCCTGGAACTTACTCCCCCCTCAGAGCTCTGAGGGTACTGACATCAAATGGATTACAGCAATTCAAAGCGAGCAGGTCACGAGCACTTTCTCAAAGACAACTATGGATGGGCCATAAATGCTGGTCTAGCCAGTGACAGCCACATTTCAAAAATGTGTTTAATGGCAAGAGTCAAGTTGCTACTACACCTCAAGCAGTTTTTTTCAATCTGGAATCTGCAGCCACTTTTCTGTTTGGAATTGATAGTGTGTGCTTGCCAGATACTTGAGAATACTGAGAATGATTTGTACATGCAGACTAGATAAACATGGGATTGTGGCATTTGGTCTGAATTCTCTGCCTGCAACCATTTTCAGACTTTTTTAGGTTTTGTACTACTTGTATGTTTCAGTAAGATGACCCCTCATTCATCTAAACTCAACACAGATACAGGCAAAACTCATCAAATCTTTCCTCACAAAATGATTCCTGGGATAAAGGGGTCGATCAAGTGAACCTTTTCTGACCTACTTCAAATGCTGTTATATACTTTCTCGGGAAAGAGACCAAATTTGACACAGTACTTTCGATGTAGTCTCACCAAAGTATTTACAGTTGTAGCAAATCCTTCCTATTATTATACTCTACTCCCTTGCATTAAACAACCATATTTCATTTGCAACCATATTTCTCTTGCTGTACCTACATACCAGTTTTCTGTGCTTATATATATACCTCCATATTAAAGAGCATTCATTTTTCTCCATGTAAATAACACAGTACTTTTCTATTCTTCTTGACAAAGTGGTCACCTTTATACTTTCCCAGTTCATACTATATCTGCCAATTCCTTTTTTTTAAAAGTCACTCACTGAATCAACATCCCTTTACAGATTGTCCTCCTCAAAACTTATTTTGTTCACTATCTTTCGTTATCAGCATATTTAGTGACTTTAAGTCTGGTTCCATTCTTCAAGTCATCAATACTGATTCTAAATAGTGCAGACCTGTCACTCCACTGGTTACATCTTGTCAAACCTGATATGACCCACTTATTCATAATCTTTGCCTATTAGCTATCAATCCATCATCCATGATAATGTTACCCTGACATCCTGAGGTCTTACCTTACAGTTACCATGTCGTAATCATTGTTGTGCTACCTTATCAATACTTTATCATGCAGTACAGAAGAGGCCCTTCAGTCCATTGAGTCTCCACCAGTGTTATAAAAGTTCCAGTGCTCTTCCAAGGTTTTTTTTTCTTTGATGAGGTTGTAAGGTACTTCATCATAAGGTAGCCTCAAATACTCTGACAATGTATCTCAGATTCCCACCACCATCTAAATGAAGAAGTTTTCCTCAAATCCAGTCAATACCTTCTGCTTTTGACTTCAATTGTGTCTCCTCGTCATTGATCCTTCAACTCAGTGGAACAGCTGTCTTTGCCCCTCATAATATTAAACACCATGATCAGGTCCCCTCACAGCCTTGTCTGCTCTAAAGAAAACAACCCAAGCTTATCCAGCCTGTCTACATAGCTAAAATGTTCCATCCCAGGGAATATCTTGGTCAACCTCCTCTGCACCTCCTCCAGTGCACTGATGCCCCACACATCCTTCCGACAGTGCAATGACCAGTAATCCAGCTGTGGCCTAACCAAAATCCTGCATAGCTCCACCATGATCTCCCTCTTTTTATACTTTTGCCACAAATGCCCCTTATGCCTTCTTAAGATCAAGTCAAATGCCCCTCATGTCTTCTTGACTACCTTATTTTGACCTGCCCTTCAGGGATCCATGGACAAGCACCCTAAGATCCCTCTTCCTCTGAATTTCCTAGTGTCTTGCTATTTATATAGTATTCCCTTGTTCTGTGCCTTCTTCCAAAGTACATCACCTCACAATTATCAATATTAAATTCCATCTGCCACTGATCTACTCATTTAATCAATCCATCTTTATCCTATGTAGCCCAAGACCTTTCTCCTCACTGTAACCAGCCAGGCAATCATTGACTTTTATACAAATTTACTTATCACCTCTAAACCCAACCCCACATTTTCTTCTATATCGTTATATGTATCACAAACAATAAGAGATGCAACACTGACCTCTGTAGTACAGAATAGGACACCATTCTCTCATCACAAAAACAGCCTTTACCATCATCTTCTGTCTCCTACCATGAAGCCAATTTTGCATCCAACTTGCCAAGTTACATAGAAAAGTACAGTGCAGAACAGGCCCTTTGGCCCACGATGTTGCACCAAGACTTAATCCTAATGTAAAATATAGTAACTTAACCTATGCACCCCTCAACTCACTGCTATCCATGTGCATGTCCAGCAGTCACTTAAATGTCCCCAATGACTCTGCTTCCACCACCACAGCTGGCAACGCATTCGATGCATTCACAATTCTCTGTGTAAAGTTCCCTGGATCCCATGTTTATCAGTCTCTCATGTGGGGTCTTGACCAAGGATTTGCTGAAATCCATATAAACTACATCATCTGCACTACCCTCATGTACACACCTGGTCACCTCCTCAAAAGATTTGGTAGCCATAACCTCCCTCTCACAGATCAAACTTTGCCTCCACAAATGGAAATCAATTCTTTTCTTCAAAATGGTCTCCAATTGTTTGCCTCATGTCCTTTTGCATCTTTTGTAAATCCAAGTGCACCACATTTACAGGATCCCTTTTATCCATATTAATTTGAGTTCTTTGAGAAAGTAAGTAGTATTGAAGAATTACTTTCCTTATACAAAAGCATGCTGAATTTGTCTGAATGTGTTAAGATGTTTTAAGCTAAAACCTCTAATACTATATTCCAGCATTTTTCCCACAACAAATATAAAGCTAACTGGCCTGTAATTGATCTACTTTCTATATCTTTCCTTTCTTGAATATGGAAATTAAATTTGCTATTTACCAAATTGACAGGATCTTTCCAGAATTAAATCATTTGGTAAATTTAAAATCTAGGCATCCTCCATTTCTGCAAACCCTAGGATGAATTCCTTCAGCTCCATGCAACTTAACAGCCTTTAGCGAATATTTTCCTCAGTGCCCTGACGTTAGGAATTGTAACTGGTTTATGTTTTTCCATTCATTTCACCTCTTGATTTGCAAGGATTTCTGGGATATTAACTGTTTCTTCCACAGTTAAGACAGACAGACCAACAGACCATCTCTGTTAAACTCTTCTGCTATTTCCCTGAAATACAATACTGTGTTTGAAACACATATTTCTTCAGTGTGAATTGGTTCTACACTGGCTATAATGCGATTCCAGCCCAATTGTTTTACATGGCATGGCTATTGTGCAATTTTCTTATAATGTGAGATCACACAAGGACAAAACTATTGCGTTATAACAGAACCAGCCATATTGCTTTATTTATTAATTGGCAAACCTTGACTAAATAAAGTGGAATAACTGGCATGAATGTGAAGATAGCCACCTGTAATGAAAACAAAAAATGCTGGAAATCTCAGCGGGGCAGGCAGCATCCAAGGAGAGAGAGCAGGCTAACGTTTTGACTCTAAACAACTCTTCATCAGAAAAGATCCCGGCATCTACAATAATTTCCTCTGAGCCACCTGGCATAACTGGAATGGAGCATTACTTATTTTTGAACACTAAAACATAAACATTACACGTGGTGCGCATAGGTTAGTCCTAGCCCAGGCCAGACAGTTCTGCAGACCCAAGTTTACTTTATATGTTTGTTTCTCTAATCAATTTGTTATTACACACCCCTGGGCAGGATGTGAATCTGGGCCTCCTGGCTCAAAGGTACCACAGCACCAGAACACCACCACAGCACCAGAAGAGTCCTTTGCCTGCTTTTTAAGTTCAACCTGTTCAGAGATCTTATGACATACCTTTGTAGCAGATGGGACGGGAACACAGGCCTCCTGCTGCAGGGATAGGGAGACTACCACAGTACCACAAACACCCGCTCGGTCTGCTTTTTTGTCTTAAAAAGATCACCTGTTCAGACATGTTATAACACACCTCTGGAGCAGGTAGTGTCAGCAGAAACTCCTGAGAGCCTGAATGAACCTGTGTGAATGACAGCACTGAGAGATCCACATGTAATAACATCACACGCACTAAGCCAAGATTCTGCACATCCACCAAATGAGGCACTGTGAATCAGCAAGCAGGTACAAAGGTCATTAAAGTAGTGCCAGCTGGTCAGCCCCTCCTGGTGGGCAAGGGAAAGGCAGCAGCAGTATTTAGACTGATTGAATTCGGGGGATGGGGAGCACTGACAGTGCCGAGCACTTCACCTCCAACTTTACTGAAGGGCTGACTCAGACTGTCCTTCCCACTGGAAGGCAGCTACATCCATCACTCGACAATAACATGACATGGCACAGCCAAGCGGACAATCTGCATGCTCCCCGTGCCTATGAAACACAGCCTAAGTAAAACTCTACATCATAACTAAAACTGGAAAATAATATTCATCATAAGCAATTAAATTTTGAAACCTGAAGGAAGCGATGATAACTGAATGCAGAATTGCTAGGGAAACACATTCTCCAAAGTCTTCTGCTAAAGGCCATTATTCCAGCATTTCACGAGATGTTTTGTATTTTGACAAGACATAGGAACTCAATTATGTACAAATCTGACAATGACAAATTTCACAGTGAAGCAGCACTGAAACAAATCATCATAAATATTTCAGTAATTCTTGGCTACTATGAGAACCTGACTTTTAAAATGGTTGCTCTCTAAGCAGCTGCAACTATTATTTTTACCCCCATCAACTTGCTGCAAAGGAAATATTTTCAAAAAAAAAAAGCATAATTCAAGGGTGGAAAGCAGAGCTGCACTTAAAAGCAGCGCTGATCTTAAACAGTCACAACCCTGACACGGACACTGCATCTGCAGAAATTGCTCCCCACCGTGTGGTAGCACAGATGAACACAATATTGGGGCATTGCATTCATAACATGGAGCATTTGTAGCTATTTTTAATCAGCTTGTTCAGATGTATTATGTCACACCTTTGGAGCAGCTGAGATTTGAGCCTGGACCTTCTAGCTCAAAAGGTAGGGACACTACCACTGTATGCCGAGATACTTGTATATTTAAAATCAAGAAAGATAACATTCCTAAAACACAGCAGCGCTGTAGCCTGAACTAGCTGTGATCATTTCATAACCCTCATTGTTTTTGGCGGCAGGTAAGAATTTTATTTAGCGAAGAACTTGATGGTTAATTTTGAAAGTGGCCAGTCAGTTGTATTAAACTGCATTTTAAGTGGGGACTTCCTTTCTCTCTGCCAGTCCCTTGATTTTGAAAGAAACTTCCACTTACCCATCCTTTGAAAGCATGTGACGGAAGAAATCATTTGCTGCAAGCTTTATGGCTTTTTCTGGTGTAACTAAAGTAAGATTGACAGCAGCTCCTACAGTGATGTAGATGGGACAAAAGAAAAGAAAAATAATCCAGAAATTAAAAGCATTTTATTTTCTTTACAAAATTCCAACTTACAATCAAAATATGACAACAATATGGAGTGTATTATAAATAGAAACTATGTTCAGTTATTTAAATTTCTGTAACTCTATAGTGACAACGCTTAAACATTGCATGAAAGCAGTAATTGGAGGGAGCAGACTTCAGATGACAGAAATAGCACAAGCACAACGTATAGTTAGTAAGGAAAAGTTTTGAAAGGGGATACAGTTCTTAAATGGACTGCTCAGTGTTACAACATTTCATGGAGAGACATGCACTCTGACTCATTACTTCCTTAATGATACTGCATACTTTCAGCTTCCTTCTGTTCAATAA
Source organism: Chiloscyllium punctatum (assembly GCF_047496795.1). Lineage (NCBI taxonomy): Eukaryota > Metazoa > Chordata > Chondrichthyes > Orectolobiformes > Hemiscylliidae > Chiloscyllium > Chiloscyllium punctatum. Next base: position 35,204,023 of record NC_092760.1, on the reverse strand, counting down.
TTAATCCCATGCCAAGCAGGACATTATCCGACCAACACATAAGTGAATGCACCCAATCTAATGCAATTTCACTATTACATGAACACACAATTAAAGCAGTTTTAGACTGCAAGTATAAAATATATACATTTAACTGTTAATAGTTTTAAGTGTTTTGTATACATAAACAAAAATAAATAAAAAGTCAAAATGATAGTTTAGCTCCAAAGCAGACAAAGCATTTGAGAGTCTGGACTGTCATCGCTCCAAATTTGCATGCTTGCCTCATTTTCTACTCTCAGTTAGACACAGACATGAAAACAAAACTGACAAAAGGGAAAAGAATATTGCTCTTCAAGTTCCCTCCTTTTACCAACTGCCAAGTACAACAATGAACACAAGGGAAAGTTGCAGGGATGTGACTTCAATATTGTTTACTTAAACAAGGCAAATGGTTTCAACTCTCCTATGGTTGAATATTATCTGGTTCAGAATATATGTAGATTTCAGTTTCGTCTTTTCCAACTTTTTGCTCAATCCAAGCAGAATTAAGTGCGACACTTAAAATTACTGAAGTGACCGTCACTCTTTGTTGGAGCTGCTGAACTTCGTTATGAGGCTCGTGCAGGTGTATATATAGCCAGAACACAGTTCAAATTGGGCTGATCCTGGTTTCAGACTATAAACATAACTTTATACGTTGTGCAAATAGATAGAAGCAGCTAGGGCTGTTCACATTGGAAGAGATGGTTTGGAGGACCAGTCAGTTTAACTTTAGTGGGGAAGCTTTGAGAGATAATTATCCGGGACAGAATTACTGGTTACATGAGAAAGATAGGTTGATGTGGAAGAGTCAAAATGGATTTGTAAAGGGGAAATCATGTTCAAGTAACTTGCTAGACTTTTTGAGGTCATAACTGAAAGACTCAATAAGGGTAATGCTATTGATGCGATGTATATGGATTTTCAGAAGGCATTGGACACAGTGCAATACAACAGGCTTGTGAGGAAGGTTCTGGTCATGAAATAAACAGTTAGTAACAACATGCACAAAATTAGTTGAGTGACAGTAAATAGAGTAATGGGCTGGAAGGAGGTTTGAAAGGGAGCTCCCCCCATTGGTTGAGTATCGGGATCCTTGCTTTTTCTGATATATATACTGAATTTTGATGTGCAGGGGATAAACTAAAAGTTTGTAGATACACAAACCTTGGAAGAAATGTAAGCTATGAAGAGGACAGGGCGGAACTTCAAAAGGACATTAACTGAAAGATGAGTTTTTATGTTGAGAAATGCAAGGTCATGCATTTTGGTGGAAAGAACATTGAAAGACAATTTAAAACAGGGGATACTATTCTAAAGGGGTGTTCCTGTGCACAAGAACAGCGGTGTTCCTGTGCACAAGAACAGCGGTGTTCCTGTGCACAAGAACAGCGGTGTTCCTGTGCACAAGAACAGCGGTGTTCCTGTGCACAAGAACAGCGGTGTTCCTGTGCACAAGAACAGCGGTGTTCCTGTGCACAGATCATTTAAAGTGGCAGGGCTGGTAGGGAGAGCAATAAATAAAACATACAGCATCATTGGTATTATAGTACAAACAGCATAAAGGCATAAAGTACAACAGCAAGACACTGATATTGAATTTGCAAAAGAACTTGTCACATCTCAGATGGAGCATTACATATACCACATTGCAAGAAGGATGTGAACACACTGCAGAAAGTTTAGAAGTAGTTTACAAGAATTGCTCCAGAGACGAGAAACTTTAATTCTGTGGATAGATTGAAGAATTTGTATTGTTCTCCTTCATGATAGAAAAGCTAAAAGGAGATGTGATGGAGATTTTCAAAACTAGAAGCAGTCTGGATCAAGTAGATAAGGATAAACATCAACATCCTGCTCATCAACAAAAAAAAACAAGCAGACTTAGACTTAAAGTGATATGCAATAGCAAGTGTGAAGTGAGGCAAAACCTTTTCACTCAGCAAGTAGTTAGGATATGGAATGAACTACCCGGAAGTGTGGTGTAGGTGGGTAAAATTGAGGCATTCAGGAGAGTATTGGATGATTATTTAGGTAAAAGTAATTTGCTAAGGTATTTTGAAAAGGCACAATGGGCTGGATGGCCTCCTTTCGTGCCATAATACTTTGATGATCCTGTAATTTGATAAAAACATTCAAAATAATGAGGGATCTGGACAGAATAGAGAGGGAGAAATTGCCTCCATTGGCAAAAGGGTTGAGAATCAGAAGACACTAATTTATACTGACTGCCAAAAGCAGTGGCAGATAAGCAGGAAGCTTGGAGAACTGTAGCATCACATGGCAATACATTTTTTTTTTAAAAAAAGCACAATAAGCAGTTCGGACCTACAAATCGTGTGCTCATAACTGTGATGGAGTCAGATTCAATATGGCTTTGGGTGACACCATTAACTGTGTGACTTCCACTTGCTGCCTTCACAAGGCAGAATGCGATTGATCCTGTACAAAGATTGCAAGATAACGAAAAGGCTGGAGTCCAGGAAAAATAGGACAGGTAGGAAATGGGTCTCAGCGAGTGAGAGAAACTTATTGTAAACTTATGCCTGCTACTCCCTGGTTCAACGTACTATTGCTTCAAACACTATATTCACAGAGGTTTAAAAACCAGAGAATGTTTGTTAACTTCAGATTGCTCAACTGAAAAACAACATTCACAGAATCTATCATAGAATCCCTACAGTACGGAAGCAAGCCATTTGGCCCATTGCATCCACACTGCTCCTCTGAAGAATATCCCACCCCACTATCCTATCCCTGTAACCCTGCATTTCCCATGGCCAAACTGTGTAATCTGCACATTCTTGTGAGAAAACTGGAGCACCCGGAGGAAATCCATGCAGACATGGAGAGGTTATATGTGTGTGGATTTTGCAGAGTCACCCAAGGCTGGAATCAAACATGGGTTCCTGGTGCTGTAAGGCAGCAGTGCTAACCATTGCACCACTTGTTGCCCCAGCATTCTGGTGATGCATTTCAAAAACATCAAGGATGGATAGACAAAGCAATCTCTAGTGCACAGCAAGGCAATGTGACTCATTATGAAGAATCCAAAAAAAAACTGTAATCCTCTTTCAAATTAAGCGCATTAGAATTTTCATTCTTTTAAAAAAAAGCACTCTGATTTTAAAGCAAAAAATGTACTGGTCTTAAATCTGTTACATCTTTCACTCTGAAGGCTGTAGTTGGGTAGCAGTGTTTGCAGAATTAAAAATGTAGAGAACATCAGCTCAAAACCCATTCTAACAAAAATTATTTAAATTTAGTTTGAAATAAATCAGCAGATAAATATCTAGACCGATTAAAAATGAACTTGAGGCTATCAGATTGCTGTAATAATCCAAATGGTTCAGTAAACTCCTTCAGGGAAGCAAACTAGCTGTCCCACACAATGGAATTAACACGGAGCGTTCCACAGCAGCAGCATTAAATACCACTCAGAATGGCAATGTTTAGGGGATAGGGAAAATATTTTTGAGGTGGAGATCTGAATGGGAACTTTTTAAAAATCATCAGTTCGTAAGGATAGTATGGTCACTGAAGACGTTGGAGCTGCAAAGCCCTATGGCATGGAATGCCTCGTGATGCCTCATCTATATCATGTGAATTTAGGGGTGGTGCTTCCAGGAAATTCTTCATAGCAGATGAGATAATAGGATGAACAGTCAGCTGCAAACATGTGTTAATAGCTGGACATGGAACAACATGGTAGAGACTTGGAAATTGAAGAGCTAGTGTCTTATACACTGTTAGAGAAGGATGCATTCTACTGCAGAGAGATGGAATCTTGCAACTTTTCTGACTAGAATTTACTGGCGTGAAATTTGATCAGCTCCTTCATCATTTTAGTTGTACTTATGCAAGTAGCAATTCTCTAATGCATAACACTGTAGTAACTGGATTGGGGAATCCTCCTTTGTTCACAACAAGTAAAAAAAAACTGTGAACCAACTCTTGGTTTACTGAGTTCTTAGTATCTCTCAGATTAGTTTATGCCAAAAGGAAAATAAAAGTATGGACATTACCATGTACCTCAGATGTTAGGAGAGCAGCCTGATCCTAACATTTCCCTGCTGTTGGGCACGCATGGGACAAAGAAATCACACAGAATGGAAGCTCATGGGAGGAAAAGACCACCGCCATCAATCATTGGTGGAATTACCAAATCAAGCAAATAATGGAAATCAGATTATTTGCTGGCCACGATGTTGTTGGGTTTTAGCAACATCCGCTAGCCTCTCAGTAATGAATGGCTATTTCAGTACCGTTGACAGGAGCAAGAACAAAATGTTATTTGGAAGTCAACATTCAACCATGAATTACAAATGATTGATTTCAAGATTATTTGTTCAAGTTTCCTTTGTTCAGTTTGCAGTTAAGTAAATTGTCTAGCTAATTTCCAAGTTATACGATGGGCCAAATAAAAATTGGGGCTTCATTGATATGGAAATACAGGACCCAAGTTCCATTTTAAACGTCAGCACATTCCTGAACGCAGCAGCAACTCGAGAAAACTCGGTTTCCCTTCTGGGAGGAATATAAATTAAAGTGGTGTCTTGATGAGGCATTGCTGGAGGTCTTTCAGAAGTTAGTGCAACAAATACAACGATTTTGAAGGTTTGGTAACTAGTTTTCAGACCGACCACATATCAGACCAGAGAAAACGTAACCAAAAAAAGGTGTGCACTCTAACATTAACAAAAAATCTTCAGGTAATGTCCCACAACCAGCTCCATCACATTGCATGTCATATTTGATCATTTTTAAACCATTCCTCTTTTCCACAAAATTGACACTCCAGTTTTTAACGACAGTCTTTCTAGATTGAAGAAAAACAATTCCCAATTTAACTAGACTAATACAAAACATAAAAAAACTCTTGAAAAATTTTGAATCATTTAATTTGCTTTGGTCTGGTTATATAATTCTGGGTTTGTGCAAATAAAATTTGCTTTTATGCTTCAACAATTCAGGGATGCTAGACAGCTTGGACCACTTGACATGTCATTTCCAAGTCATGTTCCAAGCCGTTTCCAATAAAGATATATATCACTGTTCTGTTAAAGCAATTAAGTCAATATTCTGATCTCCCTCACACCATTGCGGAGAAAAGCTCATCACAAGGATGTGCTGCAGTATGACGAGAAGAAAGCTCACCACCTATGCAAGACAACTTGGAGTGGGTAATAAATGGAACGTCACCATCATTGCCCATTATCCAAGAATGCTTTTGAAAGATTGCTTTCAAACAAAAGCATTAAAAAAAAAGTCAATGCAACAGTCCAAAATGTCAAGACTCCATGAGATGTACCATTTTATTTTTTAAAAAAGCAAACTTCAGACATAGGCTTAAAAGAAGCTGGAAACATTTAGACCACCAACTTTGAAAAATGTGAGTTCCATGCAAAACACCCAGTTAGTAAGAAAATGAACCCTGCTCCAAAATGGTCCCTTCACCACACCATACAAAAAGCATTTATTCAATACTGCCATTCTTCCCCCAAGATAGGACATTGCAACAAGGTCTTTCATTATATGCATTTACCATACCATTAAAAGTGGCACTGGTCTTTTGAGTGCCCATATTTTCTTGTCCTCTGAAAGAAAACAAATAAGGTATTTTCACATCTACAATTGACGACTTCCTTTTTAATAACTCTGCATACATTTCCCACCTGCATAATCATATAAAAACTCAAGTAGCTTTAACAAGGAATGAAACATAAACTTCATCAAAAAATGACTATAAGCAATGACTAATTTCAACATAATTTAACTGATATAGAAATTCTGCCTATATGAAATGTGGTAAAGGACACCTCTCAATACAACACTGACTGTTACAGCCTATGACGGCTCAGGGTCAAACTGTGCTGAAATACCAGAACTCACCTGAAGTCAAGGAGATTAATGTCAGTGTTGAGACTGGAGGCAAATGGGGAGGAGGAATCAAACTTGCAAGTGATCGCTGTTAGAAAGTTACAAGCATACATTCATTGGGCAAGGATATGAATAGGTTGGTGTGTGAAGTGTCCCATGTCTTTGTGGTTAAATCTGTGGGCTAGGCAGCTTACAATATATGCTAAAGGGTGCCTTATTTCTTTGTAACTGAGTCACATACAACAGTACAGTATAGGAACAGGTCCTTCAGCCCATCATGTCTATACCTACCATGATGCTATTCTAAACTAACACCATCTGCTTGTACATGGTCTGTATCCCTCTGTTTCCTGCCTGTTTGTGTTTCTAAATGCCTCAAACACTGCTATCCCCTCTGCTTCTACCACCTCCCCCTGGCAGAGCATCCCAGATACCTACCACCCTCTCTTTAAAAAAAAACTTACCTCACACAACTCCTTGAAATTTTTCCCCTCTCACATTAAACAAATACCCAAGGTATTTGACATTTCCATCGTGTGAAAAAGACTCCAACTATCCACTGTCTCCATGTCTCTCAGAATTTTATACAATTCTATCAGGACACCTCTCAGCTTCCAACACACTAGCAAAAACATTACCTTGAGTCAGTACTCTCAGGAGGGAATACATATACACATTTTTATAAATAATACAATGTTATAGGCTTTTATATTGCACTGTCACACTTCATGTCTAAGAACTTGGTTTCCTCTATTACTGCAGTATTCAATTTATCCTTGACATTAGGTACAGGCAAAAGGATGATATCTGGTAAAACAGCCATTTCAATTCTAAAGGCTAACCTCTCCTGTTGCTGCAGCCTTCTTTGATTTAAACTCATCTTACAATGCTGGTGAATACTTCAATCAACTTTCTATCTATCCTTCCTCCATGCTCGATATGCACCTATTACCTACAGTCTTCTTCCACATTTCATTCCCACTTGGTGTAATCTCTACTCAATCTTCCTCAAAAATATCAGGCTAGCGTAATCTAACCTGATCATTACCTATTCTCAACATGTCACATATCTTCTCAATGTCTGCTTGTTCTTCACCTCGGTTACTCACTGAAAATAAAAAGGTCCCTTACACAGTGTATTCCTTGTAGTGCTGAAAGGAAAAGCAGGTACACAGAGTAATTTGCAGGTCGAAATTGGAAAACAAAACGGGCAGACCTGGAATAAAAGGATCTGAATTATTCATTCATGATTGTCTCCACAGAGACGGGAACGGGGAACTTGCTATCTTTATCATGTGACAGTTCTACAAAACATAGTTGACTCTTTAATTCACATTTTCAATAAGTGCAGGATGCTCACAGTCTTAGAGCCAACTAGCAAGCAGAAACATGTCATTGGGTTCAACTTTAACTGGAGGCAACTATTTTTATAGGCATCAAGTAAATAAACAAAGCTGAACACAAAACTTCAGTATAAAACAAACACACGTCCCCTTGCTGTTTAATGACCACCGTGATTCTGTTCCAGATTGCCAGCTGGAACTGACCGGCCAGAACCAGGAAATTTCCATCCATTTTATAACACGTTATCTAAATGCTTACCAGACTTCTCACAGAATGGACACAAGCACAACAGCCCAATGAAATTTGATGCAAAAGATTTGCTAATGGCCAATCTATTGAAATTTCTACTTGCTCACCTGGTCCTTCAATGCTCTCATTTACTGGGATGTGATACTTTGTAGTTATATGTCTTATCTCTTTGTTGTGAAATCCATTGCAAGATTTGAAAATCATTTTATGAAATTTTAAGAGTATCAAGTGCTATAAATTAGAATGCAAAGCTCATCAGATAGCACCAAGGTGATGTTCACAAACAATTTAGCTGCTTCTTATTTAAGAAAGCCACAGCTAACTATGGGAGTAATGATGGAGAATGGTTTCCTCCATAGCCTTTGGCTCAGCAGGGAGATGGATCCACAAGCCCAAGCATGAGTGGAGTAGGTAGTGCCTGAAGTGGGTGGGTTTTCACACATTTCTCCTGATGCTTCCACTTGTCGTCCATTGCAGGCTGAGGGAGACATCCAAAACAGTTGGCTTGATCTCCAAGTTTGCCAGTCTTGGACTAGCAATTCCTGCACATTGGTAGGGAGATTGCACCTTTTTGAGGAGTATCTGATAACATACTTGAAGCATGCCCTTGACCCTGCAAATAATAGCTCATCATAAAGAAGTTCAGAGTTGACACCATATTTCAGAAGTCTTGTGCAAGGCATGCAAATGATGTGGTACAATCAACACTGCCGATTGATCGTAACTATCATAACTAGTGCCTTGATACTGGGCATATTGGTAAGGCCACTTTTAGAATAATGCATATAATTCTGGTCGGTAAAAACAATGACTGCAGATGCTGGAAACCAGATTCTGGATTAGAGTAGCACTGGAAAAGCACAGCGGTTCAGGCAGCATCCGAGGAGCAGGAAAATCGACATTTCAGGCTAAAGCCCTTCATCAGGAATAGAGGCAGAGTGCCTGCCAGGTGGAGAGATAAATGAGAGGTGGGTGGGGTGGGGAGAAAGTAGCATAGAGTACAAAAGGTGAATGGGGGTGGGGATGAAGGTGATCAGTCAGAGAGGAGGGTAGAGTGGATAGGTGGAAAGGAAGATAGACCGGTTCGGACAAGTCATGGGGACAGTGCTGAGCTGCAAGTTTGGAACTGGGGTGAGGTGGGAGAAGGGGAAATGAGGAAACTGGTGAAGTCCACATTGATGCCCTGGGGTTGAAGTGCTCTGAGGTGGAAGATGAGGCGTTCTTCCTCCAGGCGTCTGGTGGTGAGGGAGCAGCGAAGGAGTCCCAGGACCTCCATGAGCTTGGTAGAGTGGGAGGGGCAGTTGAAATGTTGGGCCACAGGGCGGTGTGGTTGATTGGTGCGAGTGTCCCAAAGATGTTACCTAAAGTGCTTTGCGAGGAGGCATCCACTCTCCCCAATGTAAAAGAGAGCGCATCGGGAGCAACGGATATAATAAATGATATTGGTGGACGTGCAGGTGAAACTTTGATGGATGTGGAAGGCTCCTTTCGGGGCTTGGATGGAGGCGAGGGAGGTGGTGTGGGCCCAGGTTTGTCAATTCCTGCAGTGGCAGGGGAAGGTGCCAGGATGGGAGGGTGGGTTGTTGGGGGGAGGGGGGGTGGACCTGACCAGGTAGTCATGGAGGGAATGGTCTTTGCGGATGTGGAAAGGGGTGGGGTCCGTTTGAAGGTGGCAGAAATGTCGGATGATTGGGTTTATGCGAAGGTCGATAGGTGAACACCGGGGGGTTCTGTCCTTCTTATGGTTGGAGGGGTGGGGTCTGAGGGCGGAGGTGCGGGATGTGGACGAGATGCGTTGGAGGGCATCTTTAACTACGTGGAAAGGGAAATAGCGGTCTCTAAAGAAGGAGGCCATCTGGTGTGTTCAGTGATGGAACTGGTCCTCCTGGGAGCAGATACGGTGGAGGCGGAGGAATTGGGAATATGGGGTGGCATTTTTGCAGGCGGTAGGGTGGGAAGAGGTGTAATCTAGGTAGCTGTGGGAGTCGGTGGGTTTGTAAAAAATGTCTGGTCTCCTTCCTATCGGATGGATGTTGTGATACTTGAAAGGGTTCAGAAAAGATTTACAAGGACGTTGCCAGGTTTGGAGGATTTGAGCTATTGGGAGATGGATGGATAGGATAAATCGACAAAGTCTTTTCCCTGGGGAAGTCAGAACTAGAGGGCTTAGATTTCAGGTGAGAAGGGAAAGATATAAAAGGGACCCAAGGAGCAATTTTTTCACACAGAAAAAAAAAAGTATGGAATGAGCTGCCAGACCAAGTGATGGAGGCTAGTACAATTGCAATATTTAGAAGGCATATGGATAGATATATGAAGGAGGGGGGTTTGGAGGGATATGGGCCAGATGCTGGCAGGTGGGACTAGATTGGGTTGGGATATCTAGGAGAAAGTGAGAACTGCAGCTGCTGGCAATCAGATTAAGATTAGATTGGTGCTGAAAAAGCACAGCAGGTCAGGCAGCATCCGAGGAGCAGGAAAACCTATGTTCGGGCAAGAGCCCTTCATCAAGAATGAGACCATTTTTTCCACGACATGCATTGAATTCGTTGATGCGTTTGGATATCTGGTTGGCAGGACGGGTCTGGTTTCATGCTGTACATCTCTATGGCTCTATGTTTGCCTGAGAGAGGACACTGATGAGAACACCAGTCTTGCCAGTGGATTTCCAGGATTTTACGAAGGAACGATGTGTGATATTTCTTGAGGTATGTGCTATACACCGCCTGAGAGTCTGACACCTAGAGGAAGGCTGGTAACTCTGCTGCCCTGACGACCATGAGGTTGGTGTTCAAGGTTGAGATCTTCGTCATCAAACACTTTGTTCCTTAAGAGTTGGCACATCAGAAGCAATGTTGCATTTCATCACCAACATGGTAGCACACCGTGGGATGTGGTCAAGATAACACAGACTAAGTTTCAGTTCAGAAGATCCTCAAAAAATAGTTCTTGCAACAATCACCCACTGGCTCTCGGTCCTTGAGGAATGCCATTCTATTCTCAGGTCTTGGTGTGACACATCCTCAGATGCTGGAACTGAAAACAATCTTGACTGCTTAAAATAATTAATGTGTGTTATGATTGTGGGTAGGTTGTTGTAATCCTGTGCTCATTCTGTTGAACATTTGTTCCTTAGGCCATTGAATTTTTTTGTCAGACCATGGTCTCATTTGCCTCTCGGCCTGCTTTGCTTCCCCAAGATGTCGTTCCCAGTTCAGGTATGTTTTGCACTTGCGATTTAATAGTACCTCAATCTCCAGTTGACTTTCATCAAACCTGTCTTGACGTTTCCTGGCAGATAAATCCTAAATTCTTTCTGGGTGCTGTTTACGATAGATTGAAGGACAAACCAGGCAATGCGGACGTTCTGTGATTTCCAGTCATCGAGTGCACTAGGGTAGGGCTGGTGTCAATCAATGTTGAAGTGCCTGCAGCAGCACTTCTGCTGCCACTGCTGCTTGTGGATGGTGACTGAAGCAGAAAGCAGGCCAGATTAGGAAATGAGCACTGAAAAATGTGTTGCTGGAAAAGCGCAGGAGAATCGATGTTTCGGGCATAAGCCGTTCTTCAGGAATGAGGAAGGTGTGCCAAGCAGGCTAAGATAAAAGGTAGGGAGGAGCGTTAGGAATGCGATAGGTGGAAGGAGGTTAAGGTGAGGGTGATAGGCCGGAGAGGGGGTGGGGGCGGAGGCGGAGAGGTCGAGAAGATGATTGCAGGTCAAGAAGGTGGTGCTGAGTCCGAGGGTTTGGACTGAGATAAGGTGGGGGGAGGGGAAATGAGGAAGCTGAAGAAATCTGCATTCTTCCCGTGTGGTTGGAGGGTTCCTCGGCGGAAGATGAGGCGCTCTTCCTCCAGGCGTCGTGTTGCCATGGTCTGGCAATGGAGGAGGCCAAGGACCTGCATGTCCTTGGTGGAGTGGGAGGGGGAGTTAAAGTGTTCCGCCACGGGGCGGTTGGGTTAGTTGGTGCAGGTGTCCCAGAGGTGTTCTCTGAAACGTTCCACAAGTAGGCAGCCTGTCTCCCCAATGTAGAGGAGGCCACATCGGGTGCAGCGGATGCAGTAAATGATGTGTGTGGAGGTGCAGGTGAATTTGTGATGGATATGGAAGGATCCCTTGGGGCCTTGGAGGGAACTGAGGGGGGAGGTGTGGGCGCAAGTTTTGCATTTCTTGCGGTTGCAGGGGAAGGTGCCGGGAGTGGAGGTTGGGTTGGTGGGGGGTGTGGACCTGACGAGGGAGTCGCGGAGGGAGTGGTCTTTCCGGAACGCTGATAGGGGAGGGGAGGGAAAGATATCCTTGGTGGTGCGGTCTGTCTGGAGGTTGCGGAAATGACGAAGGATGATCCGATGTATCTGGAGGTTGGTGGGGTGGGAGGTGAGGACCAGTGGGGTTCTGTCCTGGTGGCGATCGGAGGAGCGGTGTTCAAGGGCGGAGGAACGGGAAGTGGAGGAGATGCGATGGAGAGCATCGTCAACCACATCTGAGGGGAAATTGCGGTGGAGAGCATAGTCTTCAAAGCTTGCAACTGCCCCTCAGACGTGGTTGAGGATGCTCTCCATCGCATCTCCTCCACTTCCTGCTCCTCCGCCCTTGAACTCCGCCCCTCCGATCGCCACCAGGACAGAACCCCACTGGTCCTCACCTACCACCCCACCAACCTCCAGATACATCGCATCATCCTTCATCATTTCCGCAACTTCCAGACAGACCCCACCACCAAGGATATCTTTCCCTCCCCTCCCCTATCAGCGCTCTGGAAAGACCACTCCCTCCGCAACTCCCTCGTCAGGTCCACACCCCCCACCAACCCAACCTCCACTCCTGGCACCTTCCCCTGCAACCGCAAGAAATGCAAAACTTGAGCCCACACCTCCCCCCTCACTTCCTTCCAAGGCCCCAAGGGATCCTTCCATATCCATCACAAATTCACCTGCACCTCCACACACATCATTTATTGCATCCGCTGCACCCAATGTGGCCTCCATGACATTGGGGAGTCAGGCCACCTACTTGCGGAACGTTTCAGAGAACACCTCTGGGACACCCGCACCAACCCAACCGCCCGATGGCTGAACACTTTAACTCCCCCTCCCATTCCGCCAAGGACATGCCGGTCCTTGGCCTCCTCCATCGCCAGATCATGGCAACATGACGCCTGGAGGAAGAGTGACTCATCTGCCGCCTAGAAACCCTCCAGCCACAGGGGATGAATGCAGATTTTTCCGGCTTCCTCATTTCCCCTCCCCCCACCTTTTCTCAGTCCCAGCCCTCAGACTCAGCACCACCTTCTTGACCTGCAATCTTCTTCCCGACCTCTCCGCCCCATCCCCTCTCCGGCCTATCACCCTCACCTTAACCTCCTTCCACCTATCGTATTCCCAACGCCCCTCCCCCAAGTCCCTCCTCCCTACTTTTTATCTTAGCCTGCTTGGCACACCTTCCTCATTCCTGAAGAAGGGCTTATGCCCGAAATATCAATTCTCTTTCTCCTTTGATGCTGCCTGACCTGCTGCGCTTTTCCAGCAACACATTTTTAAGTATGCTGACAAGGAATTGGAGGGACCAAGAACAGAACCTGGAAGATTTCAGATGCAAATGGTGGACAGCTGAAAGAAAACTGAATGTTCGAGATGCTTGGACCATAACGTCATGGGTATGTGTAGAATGGAGAGAAAGGTTTTATTAAGCTGGACACCAGAGGGGTGTTGGACCAGGTTATTACTTCACACTTTCAGAGATATCAAGAGTTGACAACACACCAGGTTACAGTCACAGAAAAATCATGAAACTTGTTTTGCATTTTCTGTGCTGAAACAATTAAGTTTGAGATTTTTGATGGGTAGCTTTATTGTAGCAGCTGCCACCTTCATTTTCATTGGATGCAAGTCTTCAGGGGCTTTGCTGACAACATTCATTCCATCAATGTATTCCTGCCGCATGTTTTGGAACACTTTTCTGGGCATAGCACCCTCAGTAATAGCCCTCCATTCAACCAGAATGTGTCCCAGTGAACTCAGGTGTATATGGGAAAACAGACTCTTGGGTTTACTGGAATGCTGCAACTTCAATCAAATTCCCTTGGGAGTTAAGCATGATTGACATATGACAGCCGTTTGAACATTCCATCCTGGAGCCTGCCATGCACTGGCAAGGATACATTATATCAACCCAGTTCATCTATGCTGACAAAAATGTTAGGGCTTAAGCAACTGTACAAGAAAATTAGCAAGATATTTTGCATTAGGTCATTCCTTTCCAAATTATTACCCTGAGGAATTTCTTCATTTTTTACACAAGAGTTCAGACCCGCCATCAGATAGAGGTGCAAACCTGCATCTTATTTTAAGCTGAGATTTTTCTTGGCTGCCAAGAGAGTTTCCTCTCCCTTCCTGGGTGACATACTGTTTTCATCAGGCCTTCCCTGAGGGTAGAAAGGTAGTGGGTACAAACCGCACAAATCTTTTCACAGATCAGGGCTGTTATTGTGACACTTGTAAATAATTTGAATTTCTTCCCTGTGCCATTTTCAAGTGCTGGTCTGCGTTTTGGAAGCCCAATAAAATGCACCTTCTTGAAGATCTCATAACAACTACAGGAAGCCTGCTGAGAAATCTGGAACATTCTGACAGGCAAATGTCAAATACTCTATTAGACATCACTATTGGATGCTGTAATGTAGTGCAAAAGTGTTGGTTTCGATCCTGCAAAAGTACGGTGACAATAGCACTACACAAGTGTTGACATGCACTACGATAGTTTTCTAACAGAGAAAGTGCCAGATGTTCAAAACTGTATAAAATGCACTTACAAACACTCCTGCCATGTTTTACACACAGATTTAAATATACAGATATCTTTTCCTTTCGAAGGAAGTTGCCTGGCTATTGAACATTTTACCAAATTAACATAACCACCTGTTCCACTCCATTGACTGACAATTTCCATTGAAACTAAAACCTTCTGTTCTTTCAATTTCAGTGGAATGTGGAGCAGAAAGCAAATGTTTTGACAGCTCTCCCTTTTTGAGTGTACATGGTCAAGTTCCACAACTTAGTTCCACCAATGACATAGCTATTGAAGGGAGTGACTGACATTTTAAAAAAAAGATGAACAATATAACCTGGCTTCATTGCTTATTTGAACAACTTAGTTGTTACTTCAGATTTTCTTCCTCCGCTCTGGGACTACAGCGTGCTTGTCAGATCAACAACAGACATTTGAATGAGAACTTTATTAGATTGTGACAGGCTATTTTTACTCCACCTGCAACCATTGATAGTGCATGACTCCTCAGAATTATATGCAGTGGATGTGGAACATGGGTGAATGAGGAGTATGACAGATTACAGATAACATGAGGAGCAATGGAAGTTGGAGTGGAGTGAGGCTCTTTGTGGAGGGGGGGCAAGAATAATGCGGAGACCTTGAATCCAAGAACCAAAGCAGACATTCTAAGCAGCCTACCCTCTGCACCAGATTGTAGTTCAAACTCCATACAGAGCCGCAGTTTGCTCAAAATAAACAAAACCTTGGAAAAAGTCACTCATGAGTCCAGTATGTGTTTTGGAAGCTGCAAAAGGGCCTAACAACCCCAGAGGACAATCCAGATTAAATCTCTCAGCGTGATGCTATTTCCATCAGAGTCGAGTGAATTTTTCTTTACACTCCTGTGAAGCACCACGGGGAATTTTCCAAATTAGAGGTACAATATAAAAGGTTAGTTATTGACCTGGTGACACCAGAGAAGCTGTGTGTAAATGCGACTCCCCTAGTGTCCTGCAGTGTGCCACTGTTTGCGGTCAAGAATTTCACATGAACAGTGGGCACAGGTGAAATCCCAAGTTGTGTAGATGACTGAGGCATTGGAACGGATTAGAAACCAACCTTTGCTCTACTCCCTACTGACAGCTTAACTGTGACATATTATTTTCTGAACAGCTACAATGGGGTAAGGTTTGACTTCAAACAGCACAGATTCAGAATTGGCTGCCAAAACACAAAATAATCACTTACTACACTTACTAACACAAGTACAGATGCAAATTAAGAACGATCAATACAAAATCAGGATTTTAAAAAAAACCTACCTCTATACATCCCAAAATAGCCATCGGATCGGATTGTCTTAATAAGGCAGTCAGACCTGAAATAAAATGAAGAATTTGACAACTTTCTCCTCAGCAAGTGCACGAAAGCAAAAAGGGAAAAGGAATGGCAGCACGGTGGCTCAGTGGTTTGCACTGCTGTTTCACAGCACCAGGAACCCAAGTTCGATTCCTGCCTCAGGCGACTGTGTCGAGTTTGCACATTCTCCCAGTGTTTGCGTGGGTTTCCTTCGGGTGCTGCAGTTTCCTCCCAAAATCCAAAAATGTGCAGATTAGGTGGATTGGCCATGCAAAAATTGTCCGTAGTATTAGGTGCATTAGTCAGGGGTAAATATAGGGCAGGGTGTGTTACTCTTCAGAGGGTTAGTGTGGTCTTGTTGGGCCAAATGGTCTATTTCCATACTGTAGGGAATCTAATCGAAACACATGCTTTCTTCATTTTAAAATATATGGTCTATATTAGTTCACTTTAAAATACATTGCATAGCACCTCCTATAGTAACTCATATCAACTGCACCAAAAGACACATACTGAAAGATTTCCTCAGAGTGGTATTTGCGATGATGTTGAAAACATACTCTCCATTAATTATTTCACTACAGGTGATGCACAGATTAAACTTTACATATTGGAGAAAAATTTTATCATTAACAATGTAACCACCTGGAAAGGAGAGCTCCAAGCGTGTGATTAATCAAGTCTGGTTAAGTGGTCAGTATGTCATTATGACTTCTTCAGCTTTTTATTAATTGATTCTTTCAGTATTTGTTTCAAGCTGCCTTCTCTTTGTCACTCAATTGTGCAAGAGCATCTGGTGCATTCCAATTGTTGGCCAAAGGAAGTATCCCCTTCTCAATTCTCCCCAGACGGGTTCCCACTCCTCACTTCATTTTCTGATCAAGGGGCAGTGCGTTGACCTATTCTGCCTCCAATTTTGCTGACTAAAAGACCTGGACAGTGGCTCTTCTGATTTCTCCCAGGCTCTCTCCACTGGGCAAATTTCTAATTTGAATTAGGCACCGCTAATGAACTGGCACAACTAAACTGATCAAACCACTGCTTACCATTCTATGACACCATCATCATTTTCAGATCATTCAGAACCTGTGGTGTCCTTTGCTCTGTAAGGCTGCAGCCTGTTTCTGTGCACCTCATACCCAACTCTCATCTTCGGAAGCAACTGTATTGAACACCTTTCTGTTAGGATGATACATTGTTTGTAACATTTTACTACTACAGAAGCAGTCAACAATGTTACCAACAGATTGTACTGGTGAGATAAAGGAGTCTCAAAAGTTTTTCAGTTCTATAATCAGCACTGAAGTTTACAAGAACTTTTCATTTCACCTGTCATCGCCTTTAGTCAGACTCCCTCCCTTGAACTCCATTGTCAAGGACAAATTAATAAATCAAGACTTCTGGCACAAAAGCATTTACAGATCACATGCTGTAAACTGAAAAATATTTACTAACACCTGCCAATAGTTTTCTCTTGCAACACAGTACTATCAACCACTTTAAGGCTGACACCAAGGAAATGGAAAGTAGAGGAATAAGGAAAAAACATTCAAGAAAAGATGACAAGGACAATTCCTCAGGCTCGCTCCACTTAGCAAGTTTCTAAAGTTAGATTAGGCACCTCTACGGAACAAGCAAAGTTAAAATGATTAAACCACAGCATACCATTGACCACCACTGTAAAGAAACTGGAAGTGTAAAAGTTATGGTCTATCATGCCAGGTTACATTCTTGGATCTGACTTGAACAATATTACCATCCACTGAGAGAGTAACAATGATTAACCCCAAGCACTTAGTTGGCAATTCTGACTTTTGGTGACAATGCAAACCGTCCAGTAACACCTCTACAGTAAAAATGCCTTCTAATCGTTATACATAGCCTGGCCAAGCCATTTACAATTCATCGTACAAATCTCTCACAATGGTTGTTTACGATCAAGTTTATAAACTACACAAACTCCCCAAAACTTGTATCCTAAAGAAAGCCAAGTTAATATTGCACTGCAGAATGAACAGCAAAGATTGTTTGGAGGCAATTATAAGTTAAGCAATTATTGTCAAATAACCAAGCAACATTGGATACAATGTATTAAAAATAAGAAGTTTGATGAATGGTTTTCTCGCTGCCCTGTATATAACTAAGTAGCAATGTGTTTATAAAAGCAGATACTCAGATGAACCAATTCATTAAAATAAATGCTTATTGTGAACTCAGACATTCCAAATTGATTTTGACTCAAGTGTGCAACGTGGACATGAATTAGAGGTTATCAAATGCATAGAATTCATCTCTACAGCTGAGATCAAAAGCGAGATTATGTTGAGTAGTGTGCTTGCTTTTGTATTACTCACATGCTAGAGTACATCCGCTGGCCATTTTGCTGGTTTTGAAGCCGTGTTTTTGCCAAGTCTATTGGGAACACACAAGTGACGCCAATTAATCCTGCAATGCCTCCATTGATCAACTTGGCAGGTAAACTGGGAAGAGAGAAAAGACAAACTTTATGAAATAGCAGCAGGGGTAGACCACACAGCCAGTCATGCTAATTCTAATACATTCATGGCTAGGCTAATCTTCTGTTTCATCTCTACTTTCCTGTGCAATTCAATCCCCTTATCCTTTCATTCCCCAAGTGATCAAAAATCTATCTATTCCAATTCTGAATTCACAGTAACCAGCTTTTTCCTTTTGATGCTTAGACTGCACATATGGTTTTTGATCTGGAAACAAAAGCAATATTTTTTCCTCACCGAGAAGTAATTTCTGTGACATTGTGTAAATTTTAGCCAGGTGTTACACTGCAGTTTCAGAGTTTGTTAAGTCCACCAAACGAACAGCATGGACAGTACAGCAAAATGAATGGACTACGTGGCAGTGATGCAAACCAATCATGTCTTCAGCAAAAAAAAATTCACAACTATTCACTCAGGAGGTTCAAATTCTATTTGCACCACTTAATGTAAGCTCAGGAAAAAAGGAAATCACATCCACTTCAGGTTCAAACACCATGCAATGTGCACAAATCTGATATATCTGTGCACTAGTCCCTCCACTGTTTTACTGATACATGAAATAAGGCTTTACAATAAACAGTACCACTTTAAAGTTAGAGAGGGCAAGATCATGCACAAAGATGAAGTACTTCGATGAACACTTCAAATGTCACAGCTTTTAATGCTATGGACCAAATGTTGGAAAATGAGATTAGGGTGGATATTACTTGGTATGGATATGGTGGGCCAAAAGGCCTCTCTTTGTGTTGTAAGATTTCTATTAGGAGAAAGTGAGGACTGCAGATGCTAGAGATCAGAGCTGAAAATGTGTTGCTGGAAAAGCACAGCAGGTCAGGCAGCATCCAAGGAACAGGAGAATCGATGTTTTGGGCATAAGCCCTTCTTCAGGAATGACGTTCCTGAAGAAGGGCTTATGTCTGAAACGTCGATTCTCCTGTTCCTTGAATGCTGCCTGACCTGCTGCGCTTTTCCAGCAACACATTTTCAGCTAAGATTTCTATTAGGCTTACAAGTACATGCATAAAATAACAAGACTATTATTGCAGAGCTACAGTCAGTAAATAGAAGTAAGATTCACATCAGTTATGATCACACTAAATAGAAAAGTAGACTCAAGGATTGTATGGCTACCTCGGGTCCCTACAAAACTGATAGTCACTTTCAGTAAATAACCCATCCAGAGAAAACAAGAATTTCATGCCAGGCTGCAGCAGTGTCTGAAAACTTCTAATTTAACATTTCAAATAAAAATAACTACTAAACGTAGATCACTAACTGTAGTTAACAGCAGTGGGAAAGGTTAAGAGATCAGTTTTAAAAAAATAAGAAGTGAGCTTTTTTGTTTTGAGTCAGTTATTCAGCACCCTTCCTGCCCCTCAAATATTTTAGTTATTAATTATTCTCCTGAGGAAAGGGAGAATATGTTGCCATTTGTGTAATAATAGCACAAGTTTGCTTGGTCTCCCTCAGAAACTTTGCGATCAAGCTATTTCTGTAGAAGTACATTTTGGATACATGTAGGGTGTTTTCATGACACTTCGATAACTAAATTCCTTCTCTTGGAAACTGTTAACACAGGAAGATAAATATTTTGCACAAAGAGACTACAGTACAGGACAGTAACAATGAATCCAAGGAGTTGCAGCATCAATTATTCAGAAATTCAAAATCTACTAAGAGTAAATTCTGTTTGCTGATTTTTATTTGACCTCAGGTGTTGGAAGCACTCAGCAAGCTGTGGAAAAGAGGTGGAATAGTTCATCTTGCAACATGGCATGCACTGAGGTATGGCATGGTGTGATGCAAAGTGATACTCCTCATCTTCGCCTTTGGAATGTACACAACTACCTCACTAGTCCCAAACTTCAATTCAACAGAGCAACTTGGGTACTTTTTTTTCAAACCAGCCATCCATACAAATTTGATCAGCAAGGAAAAGCAATTATGAGCTACTCACACCAAGTATGTCCACATTTAATCCCTGATGGGTACAGAGTGTTCTCAACTGAGATAGCTGTAGGGATGTTAACTTTGGCTCTAGTGCCCCCTGCCAAGAAGCACCAAAAAGCAAAGATGAGCCAACGTTCAGAGATAACCCTGCATTTATATATTGCCTTTTGCAACCTGGTTTTACAAACATTAAGGTACTTTTGGCATGGAGTCACAGTTCTAGGAAATACAGCTGCCGACATGCACAGAGCAAAGTCTCACAAAAGGGCAATGAGAAATAACTAGACAATTTGGTTTTTTTGAAGGATGAATATTTGCCAGGACTCTTGGAAGTAGTTCCACGTTCACTTCAGAAATAGTTCCATCTGAACATTTACCCAAGATATAAGCTGATGCCTCATTTTCACGTCTCATCCCAAAGACTGCACTCCCCAGTGTGGTGCTACTTCATGTCGGTTTGCTCGCTAAGCTGGAAGGTTCATTTCCAGATGTTTTGTCACCCTGCGAGGAAACATCTTCAGTGGGCCTCCAGGTGAAGCATTGCTGATAGTTCCTGCTTTCTATTTATATGTTTGGGTTTCTTTGGGTTGGAGATGTCATTACCTGTGGTTATGACATTTCCTGTTTTTTTTTTAAAAACGGGGGTGGTAAATGGGGACTAACTCTGTGTTTGTTGATAGAGTTCTGGTTGGAATACCACGCTTCTAGGAATTCTCATGCATGTCTCTGTTTGGCTTGTCCTAGGATGGATGTGTTGTCCCAGTCAAATTGGTGTCCTTCCTTATCCGTATGTAAGGATACTAGCGAGAGAGGGTCATGTTGTTTTGTGGCTAGTTGATGTTCATGTACCCTGGTGGCTAGTTTTCTGCCTGTTTGTCCAATGTAGTGTTTGCTACAGTTCTTGCATGGTGCTTTGTAAATGACATTAGTTTTGCTTGTTTTCTGTGTAGGGTATTTCAAGTTTAGTGTGTAGGTGGGTTTGTGGGCTACCATGATGCCAAGGGGTCTGAGGAGTCTGGCAGTCATTTCCAAGATGTCTTTGATGTAGAGGAGAGTGGCTAGGGTTTCTGAATGTGTTTTGTTTGCTTGTTTGGGTTTGTTGTTGAGAAAGCGGCGGACTGTGTTCATTGGGTACCCAATCTTTTTGAATACACTGTATAGGTGATTTTCCACTGCTCTTCGTAGTTCCTCTGTGCTGCAACACACACAATGGTGTGGAACTCCATCAACAAATACATTGAGTTAGACCCCAACTACCACCCCCTTATAAAAAAAGAACAGGAAATGACAACACCAACCCAAAGAAACCCAAACATACAAATCGAAAGCAGGAATTTTCAGCAATGCTTCGCCCTGAGGCCCACTGAAAATGTTACTAGGTGACAAAACGTCTGGAATTGAACCTTGCGGCTCTTAGGTTATGATTCTGGATGTAGGTTTGCTCTGAGTTACAAATCTTAAAATTTGCTGGTACTCCCTCAGTTTGCCACTGATGAATCATCCCATATTTTGCTATCCTCTGCAGCAGGACATGAACCTATAAACTTGCGATTAAGTAGTAGAAGTGCTATCCATCGAAAAATTTCCATCTTCACATATCCCACCAGACCATTTTATTAAAAATGTATTTACAGGATGCAGCCGGGCTAGCATTTAAATCTGGGCCATTAGGGATGGGGGTTGAGTTAAAAATGAACCATATTGCTATTGGTCTGGAGTCACATATCAGCCAAACCAGGTAAGGAACACTGTTTAGTTCCCTGAAGGACATCAGCCCTCGTTACTCTCCTTCAAAATCTTTGCACAACAAATCTAAAATTAGTGCCAGGTACAGTATGTGACATATGTTGGGGAAATTTGTGGGCGGCACGGTGGTTAGCACTGCTGCCTCACAGCGCCAGAGATCGGGGTTCAATTCCCGCCTCAGGCAACTAACTGTGTGGAGTCTGCACGTTCTCCCCGTGTCTGCATGGGTTTCCTCCGGGTGCTCCACTTTCCTCCCACAGTCCAAAGATGTGCAGGTCAGGTGAATTGGCCATGCTAAATTGCCCGTAGTGTTAGGTAAGGGATAAATGTAGGGGTATGGG
Organism: Chiloscyllium punctatum; assembly: GCF_047496795.1. Taxonomy (NCBI): domain Eukaryota; kingdom Metazoa; phylum Chordata; class Chondrichthyes; order Orectolobiformes; family Hemiscylliidae; genus Chiloscyllium; species Chiloscyllium punctatum. Next base: position 35,181,854 of record NC_092760.1, on the reverse strand, counting down.
TGGGTTGCGCTTCAGCGGGGCGGTGTGGACTTGTTGGGCCGAAGGGCCTGTTTCCACACTGTAGTAATCTAAAAAAAAAATTTGGAATCATTAAATATGTACAATATTTTCTTATCACACTAAAAATTGGTGGCAGGGCTGTAATATAAACAAACAGTCTAAAGGATGTTAGTGAAGCAAAATTTTTTTTGCCAAATAATAATGGTTTGTGTCATTATTTGACTCAGAATTCCAGATTTCTACTGAATCCAAATTTCACAACAGGCTTCAAACCTAGCTTCTCAGAGAATTACCTGGGTCTCTGGATTAATAGTCTAGCAATAATACCATAATCTCTCCTTCTGTGTACTTTCAGTATTTTCTGCTTTACCTAAAATTTACCTGAATTTTGAATATTAACCGATAATTTAATCAAAGGTTTCAAAAGATTCAGGGTGCGAGATAGGTTAAGAGGATTGGGGAACAAATTATTAAGTATTACAATTAAAAGTTAGAGCAAGAACTTTTAGTAATGAAATTAGGAAATAATTCTTTAGGCAAAAATAGTACAAGCGGCCATTGATTCTAATTTAGTCGTTTGTTACAATTAATAGATTTTTGCTATGTTTTTGATACCCAAAATATTTGAGATATACAACAATGGCAAATTAAGTTGTAGGCCGATCAAATGCGATGATACAGCATAGAATCAGTGAACCAGAGAATGTTAGAATCAATTGCTGTAAAAACACATCCGGTTCACTAATGTCCTCATGGGCAAGATATCTGCCCTCCTTACCCAGAAAGGTCCATTTGCAACTCTAGACCCATAGCAATACAATTGACTCTTCACTGCTCTCTCGGGAAGGAGAGGTGGTACTGAATGCTGGCCAAACCAGCCATGTCCTTATCCCATGAAGAAACTTTTAAAAATTTATTATAATCAGATAGTTTGTTAAACCCTGGTGCAAAAGCTGAAAGATCAACTTTCTAAACACTGCAGGGAAAGTAAAAGTCACACCTTGTTTTGAAAAATAATGGTAATTTTGATCCTTAAGGCCATGTGGACACAGTTGTGCATAACCTGACACCAATGAACTCAAAAGGTGGCAGAGGCTGGATCGCTGCAGCTAACTCCACAAGACTGTTACAAATATGCATCACAATGTACACAGAAGTAGTTTGAGCCCATAAAAGGCAATCCAACCCCACTGTCTCATAAATCAAAGGATCAAACTCCTAAAAGACAAGAGATTAGACATAAAATAATTTATTAACATTTAGTTTGTATCTTTTATTTTAGCTTATTTAACCCTTAATGAGATATATTTAAAGAAGTTATATTACTGCATCTGAAAACATTTCACATAAAAAAGCTTTAAAAATCCTGTAGTCCCAGCACATGCTAAGGAACGATCCACTCTCTCACCAAATTAGAATGAGGCACAATGGAAGGAGGTCATTCAACCCATTGTGCTCTGCTAGCTCTTTCCTAGAGATATTCAATTAGTCATGCTCCCAGAACATTAGTAGGTTTTTTTGCCTTCAAGTATTCACCCAATTCTCTTTCCAGGATTACAACTGCAAATCCTTCCCTCAAACATTCAGAAAATACAATGCAGATCATAACCATACTGGCAGTTCTCCTCGAACGCTATAGTTGTGTTCCAGCGAAACCTCACTTAATAGAAAATTGCTTAACATAATAATGGGGCCTATAGGGAAAGTGGGGTGAGCGGCAGACCAGCAAAAACCATCACTCAAAAAACAATGACCCAAAAGTCATATTTATTAATGAAACAAAACTACATTTTCTAAAAAGTAAGAAAGCTGCTCTCTGTACAGTTCCTCTCATGGAAAGGTCTGTGGTTCTGTTGGCAGCTGACATTAGCACATGTACACAATGGCACAAAGACTGGTGAGACATTATACACGCGTAGAACTAAGTGCATGAACCAATCCCCGCTGGAGTTGCGCGATTGCGAACAGCGGTAAGAGTTCTCAAAAATACCGTCCCTTAATTCTTCAGTGACATTATAGCCAAATCACATTGCCGAAACGTGCGTAATCCCAGAACTACCTGTCATTATTAAATGAGTGGGAAAAGGTTTGGCTGGAGGACAAACATCAGCATGGATGAATTGGGCTGAATAATCTGAGCAATTGCATGTGGCGAGGTTACATGCAAGTGGGAGATAGTCAGCAGCAATGAGATCACGTTTGAGAGAGAGAACATTTAAGTAACCGTGTAAGCGATGAATCACTGTGGGAGAAAATAAATACACAATGAAGGAGTGAAGGAGTGAATAGATGTTTTAATTAGCAAGTGAGAGGACCAGGATGGGATCAGTCAGGCCTGGTGATGCTAACCATCAAGGACAAATACTAAGAATTCAACCAATCCCTGCACATCTCAGCAGGCCAAGCAAGTGACAGCAACCTTTGAGATTAGACTCTGACTCCAGGAGCAGGGATTTTATTTTGGGTGGGGGTGTTTGAGGGGGAGAGATGTGCCATGAAGAGCAAGTCAGAAAGTCGAAACCATTAATGGCAAGGTGGCGTTAAATATATTGCCTCTTATGTATGTCCTTAGTCTCTTTCAGGGGTCACACCCTCCTCAACTGAGACAAAAGATGCTAGATAATCCCTCCAGCTCACAGCCATTCTGACCTATAGCTCTGTAAAGGGTACTCCATGAGCCAGAGGTTGCGTATCACTATACCAATTGGAACCTAAAGGAAGACCAATGTCTGGGCAGTGTGAAAGCAAAGGATCCAGACGAGATATGTTTTAGTCAACTTGTTGCATGATCTGTTTTGATATACCCGTTCAGCAGGTCAGCCTCCTGGCTCAGATGTTGGGACACTCCCACTTTAGTACGGTGCCCTTAGAACATAACCTGGATCTCTGGATTATGAGTGCAGTGAAAAGCCTACTACATCACCACCTTCCCTAGCAACAATCTGTACACTAAATGATCTTGACCTTGTCCAAACCAAGTCTCTCCAATCTAGTTCCATTCACTCAAGCTACCACTAGATTAATTGAAACTTGCTACAGAACATTAGTAGTGGGAGAAAAAAAATCAATTCACTCTGCTTGAAAACAGCAGACTTGAGGTAACTGGCTCAGGCTCAAATTTCTCTATCAAGCAAAAGTATTAGTTCCCTCCCATTAATTTCTCAAAGTGGATTTTCGTGTTTTTTTTCATATTAGCATGGTGAGCTCAGCGGAGGACCACATCACAGAAAATACAGAAATGTCAAAACAGATCATCTTTCCACAACCAATAATAAGCTAGTGCCTCCCAGCAATGAATCATAACTATGTCAGTGCTTAAGATAATGATAAGATAGGGACATTACAGCAACAGCTGACCCACAGTGCAGACATAGCCATGACAATGGACAGAGGAGTTTATTTGGAGAAAGAGATTGCGGGAGAATCAGAGGTGAATAAATTCCAACAAAATGAAACACAAGTAGAGGAGTAAGCCTCTTTAGTTTGTTGCATATTCAATTAGATTGTGACTGATCAGTGACCAGAATCCACCATTGTCCCGTTACCCTAAATACCTTGAGCTCACAAAACATCAGTCTCAAGTTTAGACATTGATCATGGATCAATGGTCATTGGCATAAGATTGCTCGAAATATCTCCTCGCCCATACGAAGGGTAATTTTTAAAAATAATTTCACTCCTGAAAGATCTGATTCCAAGTTTAGAACTATGCCCCCTTTTATGCCAGATTGCCCAACCAGCAGAAATATTTTTTTCTTTATCTACCCTAATCTGTTCCCCATAAACTTCAATCTGATCACCTCCAAACCTCCCAGAGTGGAGGGAATACAATTGTAGATTGCACAATTTCTAATTGCACTTTTTAAAAAAACTTTATAAATGGAGATGGAAGCTGAAATCACCGAGAATGAGAAGTCACAAAGTGCGGCATCTGAGAGGCAAGCAGTGAAGCTCTCTCATGGGGAACTTATGTTTACGCTACTTGGGTGAGCAGTAGAAAACCAAGGATTCTTAAATGACAAGAGAGAGGGTGGAACAAGGCGAAGTGCTCATTGGAAGAGAAAAATTGCAGGAAGACCTGCAAAGCCACTGCTGAGCAATGGGTCATCTGACCAGCACAGGATTAATGAGAAATTGTGGAAATTGGTCATGCTGCCAGTAGCCTCAAGTACCTTTCATTACTATTTTCAACAACAATCTGACCACACAGAAAAATGACTGAAAATTGTGCTGTTGCCAAATGAGTTCAAAACTCACAAAACACCAGAAACTCAAAGAAAAGAGTTGGCATAAATAACAGTTCATATCAGATGAGATAGAGGGTGTGGGGGGAAAAAAATTACCTTCATGAGTTTTATGAGTGACAGGTTGATAAGAAAACATACAAACTGTTAATCTAGGTGTTAACCTGATCATATCTGATAACAAACACACCTTAATGCTATTCAAGCTGCCACTGAAGTGCTCTAAATGATAGAGGTTTTACCTTAAACTGTAGAGTCAAATTAATATCCCTACATTAACCCATTACTTCCTCAGGGTCAAAACCATACCCCTCTGTTCTTTTCAGGGTTTTTCTTTCAGTTGCATTCATTATTGCTTGATTTACATCATAGAAATGCACTACGCTACAAGAAGCAGCAGCTGAGATAAACAGCATGGATGCGTTCAATGGGAAGTCAGTAACTACGGGACAGAATAAAAAATAGGCTACATCGATAGGGTTACACAGAGGAGCAGAAGGTAGCTCACAGAGCATAAACAGCAAATGGTATGACTGACATACTTTGAATTCATATGCTGATAGTGAAGTTGTGAACTCATTCCAATCAATAATGATCAGTTAATCTGCAATAAGCCCAGAACACAGGAAGGAAAATGTCAGTGAGGAGATCTTCAGAAAATATAGGTCCAAAGTCACCGTTTTCCTTCCAGAATACAACCTTAATCCCAATTATCGTGTCTCAAAACATTCGTTGAACTATCGCCCAAAATGTTATTTTCTGACAGAAATCTAGCTAGTTTGCATTTGAATTAATTAGTACTAACCGCTTCCATCGTCTCCACAGGGAGTCTGCTCCACAGATTGGTCACGTGCTCACTGAGATCTTCTATCTAACTTATCAACCCCTTGTAGTGTCCTGCACTGCGGGCCTTGACCTTTCACCTGGGTTTTGCAACAAAGAAAAGTACATTCTAGCTGACGTCAAGGTCTACCAAAATGCAGATATCATGATGTTCACCCCTTTAACATGGAATTTATGAAGAACGCTCAGTTTCACAATCCTATTTGGTTTCACTCATTTTGACCAAAGACTCAAAGTTGATCCCATCCAGCTTCAAAAGCTAGTAGCCTAAATTCAGCACCATCCTGGATTTAATGCTGAACTGTCAAAAATGCCATCTCATTATCAGCACTGCAGTCACAGTAATTTATCAGAAACATATTTCTGCCAACAATTACCCAGTGGAAACTAAACAACGCACAGCTTTGTAGGCGAGGAGGATCTGAAAATAGCCACCAGCATCTTAAAGAAATAGGAAAAGGAGGCAGTTATTAGCAGTTAAAGGTACAAGAACAGAAGAGGATGCTGCCCTTCTTAAACAGTGAAAGTACATGTAGATTTATTGGGACTGTAAACATTTTACTTCCTTGTTTAGGAATTTGTTTTTTTGTTGCAACTGGATTGATGCTCCAATGAGGAACATCAAAACTTCCACTGTACTTTTTGCAGTCTGTGCTAAACTGTTATGTTCCTGTTGCATTTCCTTGTACTTTATTCCTAAATTAGCTATATTTTTGAAAGACAAAAAAGTGAGAGCATGGGAACAGCAACTTCAATAGGAGGAGAGCTGACCAGCTTGAGGTGGACACTGCTGGTGGGGAAGAAGACCTGGCAGCAGAGAGCTCTTCCAACCTGTGTCGACCTGTCAGAGCCTAAATTCAACATTACAGGAAAACATGTAGGCCACTGGGTGGACATTTCTTCTGTGTCTCTGTTGATTGGTCAAGTACTTTAAATCAAGAGACATTATTGCAACTTGGTGAATTTGCTTCCAAAATATTGAACATCCAAATTAATTAACTGAAAAGAATAGAGATGGGTTGGACAGGGGTGTGTTACAGCTGTGTTTAGCCACACCAAATTTCTTGAAACCCTTTAAAGTTGCAATCAACTCCAGCAATGTAGGGGATGGAGCTGTGTTGGTGCAGCAGGATGAAGACAGAATTGAAAGGCCAATGGTTATTTTTCAAAGAAACTCTATATCCACTAGAAAAAAATACTCCAGCATCAAAAATTAGTTATTAAGTTTGTTACTGGCCTTACAACATTTTAATGTTTATGTTATGAACAATGTTTCAGAGACGGCGGTGTACACAGACCACAAATCACTCACCTTTTTGGAAAGGTTTAAAAGAGAAAAACATTAGACAATTCCATTGGAGTCTTACATTACAGACTTTTAAGTTAAGAACTGTAGATGTTGTGGGTCATAAAAATGTTATTGCAGATGTGTTATTTCAGGCTTAAAAGAAAATGTTTAGATAAAATAGAACTGGTATGGTCCAATGTTATATATGTATGCAGAATTAGTATCAAAGGTATAACTTGAGATCAATGACCTATGGAACTCACAACAATGGTGTTACGATTTAAAAGAGAAAAAAAAGGTTGGTGGTTAATATTTTCTGAAGGAGGGAGGTGTTACAAAGTTGTGTAGAATACTCAAATTGAAAGGCAGTATGTGGTCCCTTTAAGAGATTGTGCTTTGTCTGTGTGAGACAGTTTGCAAGCATTGTATAGACAGCCCCAAAATTGAAACTAGGTGTATCGAAGGGCCTTTCAGTTGGCAGGCCCAAAAAGCATTTTTAGGCAGACAACAGTGCAAATTCAGCCAATTAATTTAAAAGGGCACTTGGAGATTAAGGACCAATTAAATTCAAATCAGATGGTTTTGACAACCTGAAACCAAATCATATGATAAAGAATTTGATGTGTCTCTAAGTATGGTGTACAACAGAGAGGCAATTGGACAGAGAGCGGAGAGCCAACCTTGATCTGAAGGGGTGAAAACAAAGAGCCATCTGAGAAAGAAATACCGGCCTCTCACAAGAAGTCTCGACACTCTCTAAAAAGCACCATCTATAAAAGTACACGACACATTTAGTGCATATTCTTGACACCAGAAAATGACTGAGAAGGCATTTTGGACAGAAGAATTTGATGGAGAGAGATGTTCCGAATAGAAGAATTGCAGAGACAACATCCTGAACAGCAGATTCAGCGGAATGGAAGAGGAGCATTCTGGAGGATCCATTCTGTGTGAACTTTCAGAGACTATGTTATAAATTATTGTTCTTATGAATTGGATTTATATAAGTGTAATTTGTGTTACTGAAACAGCATACCTATTAGAATTTAGTTCAGTAACGGAATACAGTCACAGCAATGTACAGCATGGAAACAGACCCTTCGGTCCAACTCGTCCATGCTAACCAGATATCCCAACCCAATGCAGTCCCACCTGCCAGCACCCAGCCCATGTCCCCCCCAAACCCTTCCTATACATATACCCATCCAGATGACTTTTAAATGCTGTAATTGTACCAGCCTCCACCACTTCCTCTGGCAGCCCATTCCACACACAAACCATCCTCTGCGTGAAAAAGTTGCCCCTCAGGTCGCTTTTATATCTTTCCCCTCTCACCCTAAATCTACACCCTCTAGTTCTGGACTCCCCACCCAGGGAAAAGACTTCATCTATTTATCCTATCCATGTTCCTCATGATTTTGTAAACCTCTATAAGGTCACCCCCTCAGCCTCCGTCGCTCCAGGGAAAACAGCCCCAGCCTCTTCAACCTCTCCCTATAACCCAAATCCTCCAACCCTGGCAATATCCTCATAAATCTTTTCTGAACCCTTTCAAGTTTCACTACATCCTTCCAGTAGGTAGGAGACCAAAACTGCACACAATATTCCAGACTTTGCTCAAAAACTGCGTTAGTTGCCCAAGGAACTTAGCTCAGAGTTTATGATCTACAGGCACTGTGACTTGGGGTTTGTCACACCAGTTAGATTACTACAACATGGGGTCAGAGACAGAAGGGTGTGATTGCGAGTGAGGCAAGTGGGTACCCAAGATTTAGATTTGCAGTAGCCTCAGCCAGTGCCCTTGTCAAATGGAGTAAGCAATTCTTCCTCCTCTCTGGAGGACAGCATTCACTGTAGGGAGGATGAACAAGTAGTCACCATGGTCCATGGACAATTATCCAAAACATCATTCAAATGGTGGGAGAAAAAGAGGAATATGAAACAGGGGAAAGCATAATTAGGGAAACAGAAATTATTCTCTGCAGCAAAACAGAACATTCCAAAGGCTGTGTTGCCGACATGAGGCCAAGGTTCATGATATCTCTTCTGGGCTGGAGAGGCATTTGAAATGGACCTAGATGTGATTATCCATGTAGTAATAACAACATTCATAGAACTGGGAAAAAGGTTCTGCTGAATGATTATGAAATGTTGTGGCTAAGTTAAAATACAGAACCTAAAAAGTCAATCATTTCCTGATTACTATCTGAGTCAAGTGCAAATTATATAACTGGCGTTATCGATAAAGTTTTAAACTAATTAGCGATGGGGGATTGTTCAATTGAAGGAAGTTTCTAAAAAAAAAATCAAAAAGAAATGAGCGCTCAAAAGTGCAGACAAGTGAACTATCAAAGTGTGACAGGACAGGGTAGAAAATAGAAGCAGAAGAACACAGCAAAAATTAGAACACTGGTAAAAAGCCAGAACTCTTAATCTGAAAGTATGCAACTTTTATAACAAGATAGATGAGTTGAAGGCACAAAGGAGCTGGGGTAGCTTTGTTAATGAAGGACAGTATCAGTGTGCTTGTAAGTAATGATATAGTGATATATTGTGCAGTGGAGTCAGTTTGAATTGATGTAATGAATGACAAGGGAAAGGTGTCACAGTGAGCAGTGTCTATCATCCCCCGAAGAGTTGCCTCACAAAAGTCAAATATCTATGAGGTAATAAAAGTGGGATGTAAGAAGCATACTACAGTTGTCACGGATGATCTTAATCTGCTTACTGACGGGACAAATCAGACAGGCAAGGAAATGCAGAAGATGAATCTGTAGAGTGCATTAGGGAGTATTTCTTAGAGCAGTACATTGCAAAAACTACCCAGGAGAAGGCTACTTTAGGTCTAGTGATGTGAAGTGAGAGAGGATTAATAAGAGATCTCATAGTTAAGGATCCTCTAGGCGGTCACAATCACAACATGCTTGACTTGGGACCTGACGCTCCCTCCTTCAAACAGGTGTCCTCAACTTGACGAAGGGCAATGACAGAGGCATGAACAAAGAGCGGTCTAAAGTAGACTAGGAAAAAGGGACAGTAAGCTGATGAGCAGTGGCAGACGTTGAAACAGATATTTCCAAATGCTCAGCAAAACTTTATTCTGGTCAAAAAGATTGACTTGCTGAGAAAGATGATCCACCTGAGGTGAACAAAGGCAGTCAGGAGAGTATTCAAAGGGGTGAAAACAAGTAGGTCGTCAGAGGATTCAGAATTGTTTTTTGGAACTCGAAGTAGATGACATAAAAGCCAATAAAGAGGGAGAAGAATAACTATAAAAGTAAATATAAAAACAAACAGCAATATCTTCTGTGGATATGTTCAAAGAGAGTAGCTGAAGCATTTTTGGGACCCTTGAAGGATGCAGATCGGGAATTAATAACAAGAAACAGGAAAATGGCATATAATTTGAACCAACATTTTGGATCAGTCTTCATGGTAGAGCACACCATAAACACCCCAAAGATAACAGATAAGCAGAGTGCTCATGGGAGAAAAGATCTTGATACCATCTCTATCACAAGGGACAAAGTAATTGAGAAACTAAGGGGAATAAAGGCAGACAAATGTGCATCAAAGTGTTTTAGGTGAAATACTCCTGAACTCATTGAATTTCATAAGGGTTCCAGCACTTTTGAAAACTGCTAGTGTGACACCTCTGTTCAAGAACATGAGGAAAGTGAACTATAGGCGTTAGTCTAAAGTCTGTTGTCATTGGGAAAGTGCTAGAATCCACTATTGAGGAAGGAATAACAGAATATGTGGAAACATTTAAGGCAATGAGAGTCAATATGAACTTTGTGAAACAGAATTCATGCTTGATAAATGTGCTAGAGATCTTGGAGGATATATTAAGAAAAGTTAAGAAAGGGGAAGTGGTAAACTTAACTGTATTTGAATTTTCAGAAGGCATTCAATAAGGTACATAAAAAGGTACAGAATATGCAACATCCCCACTGATACATGGAATTGTTTGCCCTAAACTGCAGAAGAAGCATCTGCAAAAGGAGCATCTGCAAAAGAGCCACCTACTTTGAGCTTCACTGAGACTAAACATAATCAGTGGCAAGACCAGGCACAATCCAAAAGCGTCCCACTCACCTGCAGGATAGTCTGTGGCTTGAAGACTAGAAGATTCAGCTACTGCAAAACGACTGCTCTCACTTCTATTTCCACTTCCCCCATCCCACTCCCCCCTCCCACACCATCCACCCAAAAGAAGGAGTGGAAGCAAGTCAGCCTTGATCCTGCAGGCCATATACACTTAATGGTAAGGTCTTGGGGAGTGTTGCTGAACAAAGAGACCTTGAAGTACAGGTTCATAGCTCCTTGATAGTAGAGTCACAGTAGACAGGATAGTGAAGAGAGCGTTTGGTATGCTTTTCTTTACTGGTTAGAGCATTGAGTATAGGAGTTGGGAGGTCTTGTTGCATCTGTACAGGAAATTTGTTGGACCACTTTTGGAATATTATATGCAATTCTGGTCTCCATCCAAAAGGAAGGATGCTGTGAAACTCAGAAAAAAATCTACAAGAATGTCGCCAGGTTTGGAGGGTTTGAGCTGTAGGGAGAGGCTGAACAGACTGGGGTTGTTTTCCCTGGAGCCTCAGAGGTTGAGGGGTGACCTCATTGAGGTTTATAAAATTATGAGGGGCATGGATAGGTTAAATAAACAAGGTCTTTTCCCTGGGGGGGGGGGAGGAAAGAGTCCAGAATAGAATGGCATAGGTTTAGGGTGAGAGAGGGAAAAATTTTAAAAGGGACCTTAGCAGCAACACTTTCATGCAGAGGGTGGTATGTGTATGGAATGAGCTGCCAGAGAAACTGGAGGAGACTGGTACAGTTATACCATTTAAAAGACATCTGGATGGGTATATGAATAGGAAGGGTTTAGAGGGATATGGGCCAATTGCTGGCAAATGGGACCAGATTAGGTTAGGATATCTGGTCAGCATGGACGAGTTGGACCAAAGGGTCTGTTTCCATGCTGTATATCCTTATGACTCTGCTCTGGTCCCTAGGCATCAAGACAGCCCATAAACCTATTACCACACTCATACAACTACTGATGAATTTCAAGGACCCCGTACCCACAGCCAACAGAACAAATATATACCCCGCAAGGACTGCAACAAACATTACATTTGATAAACCGGCAGGAAACTAGCCACCAGGATACATGAGCACCAACTAGTCACTAAAAGACATGACCAATTATCATGCACACAGATGAAAAGAGACGCCAGTTCGATTGGGACAATGCATCCAACCTGGGCCAGGCCAAACAAAGACACGCATGGGAATTCAAACCAGAACTCCATTAACACATAGATCTGGACTCCATTTACCAACCTCTCAGAAACAGAACCGGACATAATATCACACTCAACAACAAACCAAGGCACATAAATAGCAAGCGGGGCAGAACACTAATGCTTCATCAGAGGCTCACTGATGATGTTACCTAGCATAGGTGACGAAATGTCTGAAACCAAACCCATCAGCTCAGCGACAAACTGATCCACAGCCTGAGCTACTGATCTTCTCCAAAATCTCAAACTGATATAACGGCATTTGATGTAGTTCAAAAGAGATGAATTCGCCTTGCTCCTGGGAAGAAAACTGTTTACTTATCAAGGATGGCTAAACTAGTTTGGCCTTTATTCATTGGTGTTTAGAAGAACAAGGGGTGATCGTCTTGAATGCAAAATTCTGAGGGGACTTCATAGGGCAGACGTTGAGTAAATGTTTACACTAATAGGAGAATGTTGAACTAGGGAGAGTTACAGAATAAGGGAACACTCATTTAAGAGTGAGAAATGATTTTCTTTTCCTAGAGGTGAGTGATTGCCTGGAATTGTTTACCCCAGAGTGTTATAGAGCTTAGATCACAAAACATTCAAAAGAAGAAGTAAATAATTGATTTTTTTTTAAACTATCAGGACACTGAGGACTATGCAGTGGTGGCAAAAATTGGAGTGGAGGCCTGGGACAGATGAGTCATGATCTTAGGGTAGATGCAGGAAGGCTGTTCCCAATGACCAGAGAGTGCAGAACAAGGGATCACAATCTGAGGATACAAAGTAAGCCATTTTGGATTAAGGTGAGTGGAAATTTCTTCCAGAGTGTGGTGAGTCTGTGGACTTCCCTATCACGCAAAGTGTTGAGGCAAAAACATTAAGATGTTTTCAAGGAGGAGACAGATATAGTTCATAGGTCTAGAGGGATCAAATTGTACATGCCCCGACCAATGAATGCAAGCATGCAATTCAACCCCTTATTCACTTGTTAAGCCACTTTCAAGGAAATGTGCACCTGTACGTCTAGATCCCTCTATGTTGACGCTACTAAAGGTTCTGCCATTTACTGTATATGTCTCTCCTGGATTAGATCTCCCAAAATGGACCATCTCTCATTTATCCAGATTAAACTCCATCTGCCATTTCCCCCACCCAAGTCTCTAGCATATCTATATCCTCCTGTATCCTCTGGCAATCCTCCTCACGATCTGCAGTTTCCCAAATCTTTGATCTTTGTCATCCACTAATTTATTAACGAGGCCACTTACATTCTCATCTAAATCATTTGTTTACGTATAACAAACAATAGGGGTCCGAGCAGGATTCCTGTTGAACATCACTTGTGACAGATCTGTAATCCGGAAAAACACTCCTACACTCTGTGGCCTCTGTATTCTTTGACCCAGCCAATTCTGTATCCATCTTACCAGCTCACAGCAAATTCTATGTGTCTTCACTTTTTGGATCAGCCTGCCATGAGGGTCTTTGTCAAGAGTTTTGCTAAAGTCCACATAAACAGCATCTACCACCATACCCTCTATCATTTTGGCACACTCAAAAAAACTCAATCAAGTTTGAGAGACATATCCTTCACCACACAAAGTCACTAAAATGCCCATATTTTTCCCAACGAGTAAATCGTATCACTTAAGAAGCTGCTCCAATAATTTCCCTTCCACTGTCCTAAGGCTCACCAGCCTGTCATTGCCCAAGTTACCTATGATTCCCCTCTTAAACAAATGAACAATGTTGGCTATTCTCTATCCCCGGGACCTCTCATGTGATTAAACAGGATACAAGGCTCCAGACATTTCTTCACCTGCCTCCCTCAACATTCTGGGATAGATTCCATCAGGTCCTGGGGACTGGTCTACCTTAATTCTTTTCAAAACACCTAACACCACCTCCCTTTCTTTTATTGACATGCTCTAGAATTTCAACAGATCCCTCTCTAGACTCATTATCCACCATGTCCTTCACGTTTAGGAATACCGATGCAAAGTATTCTTTAAGGACCTCCACCACTTTCTCCGGCTCAAAGCATAAAATCTCTCCTTGGTCCTTGAATAAACCTATCCTTCCCCTAGCTACCAGCCTGTATAAAACACCATGGGACTTTTCCTTAATCCTGAAGCCAAAGACATTTCGTGGCTGCTTTTAGCCCACCTAATTCGTTGTTTGACTTCTTTCCTACTAACTTTGCATTCTTGAAGGGCACTGCCTGTCTTCAGTTTCTTATACATTTACATATGCTTCCTTTTTCTTTTTGATGAAGCTCGCAATTTTTTTTGTCATCCATATCCTTTAGGTTACTGAGTTGCATGATCAGCCATGAACACGTTTAATGGTGTAGCAGGCCGATAGGACTGAATGACCCACTTCTGCTCCAATTCTCTATGTTTCTGTATCTCTTTGCCAATGTTTCTCTTCTCTTCTAATACTTGATCATCTTGTCCTGCTTCATATCCCAAAAGCAGCACTCAAAGATCGCTTTGGAACAAAAGCATAATAATCAAAAAATTCGCTTTAACATTCTCGAAAAACACTGTCCCCCACCTTCCCTTTAAACTATTGCTATTCCAATTTAAAATTGAATCATTTAAGACCCCAATTATCACATCTCAGGGTTTCTATACCTCTCCAAGACCCTTTGGTTGGTGGCCTATTGAACACATGTAGAAGTATAATGACACTCTCCCATTTCTTAGCTCTAATGAAGTAGATTCTGTCCTTGATCTAGGCAAGGCATCCTCTCTATCTCCAGAACTGGAATATACTCCTTAATCAGAACAATTACAACTGCTCCTTTCTCATCTTTTCTGAACATTGTGCATCCACGAATACCAAGTATCCAGTCCTGCTCTCTTTTGAGCCGTATCTCCATTTTCACCACAATATCACATACTTATTCAAAAGAAAATATCACACTGCGCAGGAAATGGTGCCATTTTAAAGGCTGCGGGAAGGGAAGTGGGGGAAGAGGAGATCAGATGAAGCTCATATCTGAATTTAACCATCACCGGCATCATTACTGACATAGATTAACTAAAACATGTGAAATATTCAATTTCTGAGCAACAATTTGCTGACTACAAAAATTCACTGCAAGAGAAGTAGTTGAGAGACGCTATCGGCATCTTTTCCACAGGTTAGATTCCCTACAATATACAATACAATATTCCCTACATTTGGCCCAACACCGATCCTCCAAAGAGTAACCCACCTAGACCCATTCCCTTACCCTATGTTTACCTGACTAATGCACCCAACACTGTCAGAAATTTAGCATGGCCCGTTTACCTGACCTGCACATCTTTGGATTGTGGGAAGAAACCGGAACACTGGAGGAAACCCATGCAGACACGGGGAGAACACCGACAGACAGTTGCCCGAGGTGGGAATCAGACCCGGGTCCCTAGTGCTGTGAGGCAGCTGTGCTAACCACAGTGCAAGCAACATTTAATATATTAAATAAAAAGCTAGGTAAAATCCTCCCTAGAAGGTAGTCAGGTAGTCCAAGAGGAATACACCAAGTAAATCATGTATAAATTATTTCCTTGTGATGCTGTGCTGGGCCTATTCAAAAACTGAACAAATCAGAAAATTATTAACATGGTTATAACCCAAACAATGTCTTCCCAATTGTTTGCTCCTGTGATTATTTAGTAGGATAGCTTACCATATGTTGTTACATTGATCAGGAGCAATTGAAATTTACTCTCTATTTCACTGTCAAATTATGAGAGACTCTTGTTTAATTTGAAATCTTTTTATCTCTTTGGGGGAAAATGAATTAATTGATAAAATAGATTATTCAGTGATAAATTAATTCTGATAAGACAACAGGTTAGATTCCAGCGCATGATTTGAATACAGATTAACAGAAATTCAAATGAAGCGATCTTCAATTAATAGAAGCAAACTGTAGACAATAACATCCAAGATGCTACAGTTAATGGTGCAGAGTTAGTGTCCCTGCATCTGAGCCAGGAGACCTGGCTTCAAGTCCCACCTACTCCAGAGGTGTGCAAAAACAATTCTAGGCAGGTTGATTAAAACAATATCTACAGTTAGTTATTGCCCTTGGGTTCAGCAGAAGATAAGTCAGTTGATAAGGCAGGAGAAGAAGTGAAGTTTCACATGATGCACTGAAACTGGTTTAAAACCAAAGGTGTTACAGGTCAGGTGGGGGGGGTGGAAACACTTGATAGTGATGGCTTCCACAGTGGAACAGATGATCAACAGTCACTGAATAGGTTTACATGTGAACAATAGGCAGGATGAATCAATATCACTGAACGTATCATAGCAATGTGTGCTAGCACTTTGGAGGAGATAGAAGTGGAAAGACTAAAGGATGAAGTTCTATCTAGAGTTAAAACAAAAAATAAATCCACAGACAGAATCTAAACCTTTACCAGTCAGAACGTAATTACTTAATTATTCATTTTAGATGGAATATATTTCCATTCTAATCTTGAAGAATGTTCAGGATATATTGTTATTATTTGTAAACCTGCATTCTAAAGTGAACAGAACCATGTATACCCTCAAGTGTGACTTCCATTTCCATACTGTATATGCATTAAGAAGGGAAAACATAGTCAGTTCACTTTTGAGTTATGACAACAACAATTCATGTGGAGATTTGTTTGCAAGCATTTTAAAATGGAGAATCATGGGTGAATCTGTGCTTTAGAAACAAGATTTGAAGATAGAACAAGATTAGGCTGCTGCCTAGCAATAAGGTATCCGATTGCAAAGACAGAATCACCCCGAAAGAGAGGCAGGACATTCAGAGAAAATGGCCTGCAACAGGAGCAACAAAATTTCAGTTTCTTAAACACAGTCAGGGCAAAAGAAAAGAAGCGGCTTTAACAGTAAGAGACAAGATCGAGAGAGACAAAACTTAGAGGAGGAGTGTAAGGAACCCATGTTTAAAAAAAAATAGATAAGTGAGTTGCATTAGCACTTTAAGGGTCTCAAGAAGAGGTAGGAACCAAAAAAGGTGAACATTAAAATCTACTGAAAAGAAACCAATTACAGCCCTACCCACTGAGCAAGGAACTTTAAAGTGAAAGCAAGGCAATCATTCACTGAAGCCTGAGAATCTGCAATATTTATTTCAGATTTTTGTAATAAGACTGTCAAATATTTCTTGTATTTTTTTTGTCATTTACAATAAACTTTGATGCTCTTTTGTGAAAAAGTACATTGGCAGCCTTTTCTGAATGTGCTCAGTGACTCATCATTATCCTAGTAAACAAATTGGAAAAAATAAAGCTTGTGGCATGTCATGCTAGAGTTCACTGTCGGATCTGACTTGTCCAATATTACCATTAGCTGAAATTATTGTCAAAAAAATGTTTCAACTGTGAAGATAACATCAATGTAATCTGATGTAATCACAACATACCTGATTTGTTTATCAGCCATTTAATTCAAACCACAAGCCCTCTGTGGGAAGAAAAGATTCTTCAAATCCAGAAAGTAGATCCTCAAATGAAGTTGGGTTATTTTCTTAACTCTGTTACCTGTAAAGAGAAGGAAGCCAAATCAGAAAACTTAACAGTAAAAATGAAAGAAACCAAATTGCTTACTGAACATTAAATAGATACAGTGCTCAGGCTATATTCTCATCTACATTTTTCACATTCATACAATCCTGTAATGTTATATATAGTAAGCTGAGCTAATTTACACATGACCTGTAGTATTCTAATTTTCTAAGAAAGGAATATTTTGCCATTTCATGCAATATTTTTAAGTTACTGTATCAAGAGTGAATAAATGAAATTCTTTCTATAATCAGTACTGTCCAACAGCCCATGAATCAGTCCACTGTTCAGGGAAGCCTGTAAATGAAATGGTTTCACTCAGATTGAGTGCTTCTTTTATCACATTTTACAGAAGGCTAGTAGCAACATGTGGCAGAAAAGTAAACAGATGGGACTCAGCAGGAAATTCTAAGAGGATGCCATCTTTTGTTCACATTTGACATTGACTGGAATTGTGACGTGAAGCAAGACACTTAGATGGCTAACATTGTGGGGTTTCAAAAATCCCCTTTTCAATTAGTTGTGCTCTGGTGGAATCCTGAATATATGCAAAATGAGATTTTATTTGTATATAATGCTGAGGTACAGCTGCTTTCCTTTTGAGTAGTGAGCCAAATCCAAAACTCTACCGAAACGTTCATCATTGTCACATACCAGTCTTGTTTTCTGAGTGGTCTGTGATCTAAAAATTTGTAGAAACTCACATATAGCCCTTATTCAGTAAGTGCTCCAATTTAAAAGCAACCAGCAGCATAGCTATATGTTTTAAACAAGTTAAAATTGTAGCTTACTGCACAACTATTTCTGAAAGTTATATTTGTAATATGTGACAAAGTAATTAGCTAAAATGCAGGGAGAAGTATTTATAAGCAAAGAGAAAAGATGGAGTTGGGAGGTCATGTTGCTGCTGTACAGGACATTAGTTCGGCCACTTTTGGAATATTGTAAGCAATTCTAGTCTCCCTCCTGTAGGAAGGATGTCATGAAACGTGAAAGGCTTCAGAAAAGATTTAAAAGGATGTTGTCAGGATTGGAGGAGTTGAGCTACAGGGAGAGACTGAACAGGCTGGGGCTGTTTTCCCTGGAACGTGGAGGCTGAGGGTTGACTTTATAGGGGTTTATAAAATCATGAGGGGCATGATAGGGTCAATAGACAAAATCTTTTCCCTGGGATAGGAGAGTCCAGAATTAGAGGGCATAGGGTTTCGGGTGAGAGGAGAACAATTTAAAAGGGACCTAAGTGGAACTTTTTCACACAGAGTGGTGCATGTATGGAATGAGCTGCCAGAGGAAGTATTGGACGTTAGTACAATTACAACATTTGAAAGGCATCTGGATGGGTATCTGAACAGGAAGGGTTTAAGGGATATAGGCCAACTACTGGCAAATGGGACGAGATTAGGCTGGGATATCTGGTTGACAGGGACAGGTTAGATGGAAGGGTCTGTTTCCATGCTGTACATCTCTATGAGTCTATGTGTATGAAGAAAATAGGAGATCATTCCCTCCGACCAGTGCCTGGTTTGCATGATCATCTTTCCAAAGCAAATAGGTTGAAACCTCAAAAATCAGTTTCAGAAGGTGTGATGCTTTCTCTAGTCCAATAGTTGGAGATTACAGAGGAGAACAAGTCATAGAAGTGAGTGTAGTGTCTTCTGTGTCACCTCTACTGTACAGCAGGTTGTGGTAATCTGATTTGGTGCAGCACTCACGACCTTCTTCTGTCTCCCAGTTGAAAAGTCATGGTTGCTTCACAATGACTCTGTTCAGGTGATCCACTTCAACATGACCTTGTTGAACTAGCAATATTGCAACTAATCAAAATGGCTGCAAGCGTAAATTTTGATAAATTCACTACTTCACAAAGCAAAGTCAATTTTGCTGGATCTCTTTGTGACATCCCTCCAGTTTGCTGCTCAATATAGAGAGTCAGAGTCCTACAGCATGAAGGCAGGCCCAAACTGATCAATGCCAACCAAAATGTCCCCCCACGCTAACCCCATTTCCCTGCACTTGGCCCATATCCTTCTATGCCTTTCCTATCAACATATTTGTCCAATTCTTTTAAACATTGTTAATGTATCCACCTCAACCACTTCTGCAGGTAGCTCATTCTATGCGTGTACCACCCTGTGTAAAAAAAAAGTTGCCTTTTATTCTTTCCCCTCTAATCCTAGATTCCCAAACCCTAGCAAAATGACTGAGTGAGTTCACCCTATCCATGCCCCTCATGATCATATACAATTCTCTAAAGATTCTCCCTCCCCCAGCCCCCCACCCCCCCCCACCTCAGTCTTCTTTGCTGTATAGAAAAAAGTCCTAGCTGGTCCAACCTTTCCCTATAACTCAGACTGTTGAGTCCTGGCAACATCCTTGTAAATTTCTTCTGCAGTCTTTCCAGTTTAATAACATTCTTCCTATAGCAAGGTGACCAAAACTGAACACAATACTCCAAGTGCAGCCTCAACAACAGCCTGTACACCTGCAACATAACTTCCCAACTGCTATACTCAGTGCCCTAATTGATGAAGGCCAGTGTGCCAAAAGCCTTCTTCACTGCACTGTCTATCTGTGACTCCGCTTTCTGAGAACCGTGCACCTGAACTCCAAAGTCCCTTTGTTCCACTGATCTCCTTATTCACCATGAAACACCTACCTTGATTGGACTTTCCAAAATACAAGACTTCACACTTATCGCTCTGAAATTCCATTTGCCATCTCCCATATGATCAAGTTCCTGCTGCAATTTCTGATAATCTTGCTCACTGTCCATGATACCACTTATTTTAGTAACAGAAGCTTTGGAGTTTTTACATTTTTGGAAAGATCAATGGACCATTTTACTCCTCAGATTATTTAATTACTTTTTGTGACTGCTTCTCGACATAGTACGAAGATAATCTGATTTTTGCTGAGTCCATGAGAGACATCTCTGGCTTGGGGGCCATTTTTTTGAGACTTGTTGTGTCCATTTTAAAAACAGGCAAGTTTTTTTTCACAAAATATAAATTAAGCAAACATTTATGTTACATGCCACCAAATACTAGAGTTCTCATTCCAGTACAGCTAAATCATAGCATTCCTTCCTCTACATTTCTGCTGAACCCCAGAATTGTGATTTCAATTCTGAAAAAACTCTAGGACTATGCCTTCTATATTGTTAAGTCACAGGAGAAGGACAGCAGTGGGAAGTGCTTAGATCACTTGAGAGACACCTTGTATGGCTCTTGTGGCATAGTGGTAATGTTCCTACCTCTGAGCTAGGATACCTGGGATCAAGTCCCAACTGCTCCAGAAGTGTGAAATAACATCTCTGAACAGGGTTGATGAGAAAATATATAAATAGAACCTGCTCAGATATTAGGTTAGCAAGTAGGAGGTAGACATTTTTAATATTTCTTTCTGTAAATTAACCAACTATTGGGGAAAAGGATTTGTGTCAAGCTTCATACTTTACCCATCTCATTTAAGATCCTTTTATTAATGCCTTCACAGCTGCCAAAGCCTCAAAGACATCAAATTTCTGGTAAATGGCAATCTACTTTCATGTTTAGCTAAAATGTCAAGTACTTGCTTTCAATTTTCAATCATTTGTATGCCATTTAACAAAAAAGACTGGGCCAATGATAAAAACAAAATATTCTCTCAGGGCATGTGAGCAAACAGTGCATAGATTGACAGGCTTTACAGAACATTGACCAGAGGACAGAATTTAATTCCCAAACCATCAATACAGTTCTCCAAGGCAAGTGCAATAGTATTGGAAAATTATTCAGTCACCATGAACCCACAGGGTCTCCTGGTTCACGCCCAACGTTATTAAATTTCATATCGTTCAGTGCACTGCAATCATGTAATTTACGTTAAAATACACTGGTGCCACCTATACAGAAAGCACCACAGATTTATTTGGATCTGAACTGATGAAGTGATCATCCATCTGGCAAGTTATCATACACTGCTAACCCATCTAGAAGTAATACTCCAAAGAATGAGTGTTCAAATCCCACTGCGGTCATTGTTTGAAAACAGAACTCAAATTAAATAAGAAATCTGCAACTAAGTTGGCAATGAAGCTGTCAGATTGTCATTCAAAAATGAGCTCATGCATATCCTTAAAAGCAGTGGTTCTTATAGGAGGGTCCACTGACCTCAGAGCACAGAGGAGCAGGACTGAACAGTACACAGTATCAGCAACTCAAATAAATATGTTTTCGTGTAAGCATTATTTCAAGTTTTATTTTTAATGTAGCACTTTTATATCAGACATATTATATATCATAAGTTAGATGCCAGAAGCAGTTAGTACTATCTCCCTTGAAAAGGGTCCAATAGCCAAAAGAGAATCACTGCTTTAGAGAAGTTGTTCTACTGTTCTGTCAATTTGGTCTATTTGTGATGCCTGGATCATACGTACATGATAGATTCTTAAGTGTTTCATCAGGTATTCAATTGTATTAAACTGTAACAACATTACTGCTGACATTGCTCCACACAAACATGGTTCGAGATCACCTCTACTGCTTCATCAAGGAGAGGAAATCAATGCTAGCCTTCTCAGAGAAGCTCATACTCCACAGATTATATACTTTAGGTACAAGCACAGGAGATTTGATAAGTGTTTCAAAATCATGAGAGGGTTGGAAAGAGTATATCATGAGAAGCCGTTTTCACTCATTCGAGATAAAAAGACAGGATGGCATAGATTTATCAGATGCACATATGTAGCAAAGGTGGTCTGAGAAAATATCATGTTCACACAGAGACAACAAAATGAAAGGTGTTGGAGAATTAACTCCTACCATTTCTATGCATCTACTGTTGGAGTCAGATAGAAGATGATCATACTGCCAATAGTGTGAGAACAGTTCATCAATTTGACCTCCAGGGAACACAACCTCTTACATCAACACAGCGTTTCTCTAGATTCTGGTAAGAACAGAAAAGTGGTTTGGCATAAGGCGCGTGCAAGCTTTTCATCTCTCTCTCTCTGTCTCCGTCTCTCTCGAGTAACCACAGTGATTTAGGTAAGCAATTGTGGCTGATTGCAGAACTGTACCTAGTGTTCTGCCATAAGGTGCTTCTGCAACACAACTACTCTGTACTGCCAAACTAAAATTCAATATTTCAACACTGCCCTTGTTCTTCCCAATTAATCCTGCAGCGAGTACTCACCTTCCAACTCCCCAAAGCCTGTTCACCATCGACAAGGTGGAAATCAGGAGTGCGATGGAATATTCCCCACCTCTCTGGATCAGTGCAGCTACAACACTCTAAAACTTGACAGCATCCAGGACAAAGCGCTCTGTTTGATTGGCACCCATGCACAAACATTCACTTCCTCCACCACAATGCTCAGTAGCAGCAGTATGTACCATTTACAACATGTACTGCAAAACATCACCTTGGTACCTACCAAACCAACAACCACTACCATATGCAAAAGGTCAAAAGCAGCAGAAATATGGAAACACTGCCACCTGCAAGTTCTCCACCAAGCCATTCACATTCCAGGCTTGGATGTTCTTTCCACTGTCACAGCATTAAGTGAAAATGAACCTTCCAGCTCAGCAAGCAAACTTACATCCAGAATTGCATTAAAACCTTGTAATTCACTATCCAACCATATTTTGTTTGTACCTACAACAAATAGACTGCAGCAGTTCAAGGAGGCAGCTCACCACATTTACAACTCGGGATAGGCATGAGTACCAGCCTAGTCTAATGAAGACCTTATGCCCAAAACGCTGATTCTCCTGCTCCTCGGATACTGCCTGACCTGCTGTGCTTTTCCAGCATTGCACTCTTGACTCTAATCTCCAGCATTTGCAGTCCTCACTTCCTCCTAGCAATACCCACATGCTCTGAATGAATATAAACTATAACATTGTGAAATTAAAAAGGTTGAAATACCAAAAACAGACTATCGTCAATGCCGCTTGAATTTACTACAGTCTGGGAAGGGCTCAGGGATGATATCTGGTTAGTGTTGACTCGTGTGAGGATAGGGGTAACACAACAATCTCAATGCCCTTGTTGAGAGAGTGGAAGGTAGAATGTAGAAACTGAAAGTAACAGTTAGTTATGATTCTGCGAACTGGTCAAAATTAGTCAATCATATCTCAGAGTACAGCTGAGATCATACTTCAAGCTGAGCAACCTTAATAGTTACGATTAAGGTTTAGGAAAAGCTTGGGGGAAAAAAAACAACATCTTTACCTTTATTCCAGTGCACTGCTTTGAAGCATTTTCAAACAAAATTTGATAAAAGTCATAGGATGAAATGTTGGCATAGATGCCCGAATGTTTTGTCAAACAGGTAGGTCCAGAATGGTAAAGAGAGAGGATTAGAGAGGTATAGCAAGGGAATTCACATTCTAAGGCCAAAACGATTTAAACCACAGCTGACAATGGTGGACTCAGTGAAGTATGGGATGCACAAGTCACCAACATTGAACAACTACAGATAACTCAAGGGGTTGCACAAAGGGTGAAATCACAGAGACAAACAGGGGGTGAAGACAGGATAGAATTTCAAAACAAAAATGATTTTAAAAAAAAATCAAGGTAATACTTGTCTGAAACCAACATGCACTGGGATGCTGATGAAAACGTCTTGGTGTGAGATACGCTATGGGCATAGATCTCTGTGCTAAAGAAGGTAAAACGCTGAAAAGGTAAAACTTGGCTTGTATTGAAAATCATGATGTCTAAGGTAACAATGGCACAGTTGAATGTTTCAGCTTTGATGGACTTGGTCTTCTCAACATTTAGTTGGAGGAACTTTCTGTTCATTCTGTTGTGGATGTCAGTAAAGCAGTGCAATAAATTAAAGACAGTGGAGTGTTCAAGAGATGCATTGGGTAGATGGAGCTGGGTGTCAACAGTGTAGATTTGGAAACTGGTACTATACTTATGGACGATGGCGCTAAATGGCAGCTTGTAGACGAGAAGTAAGAGATGGTCAAGGGAAGATTCTTTGGGTCACCAGAGCTAACCAGACAAGACATCACTGTGGTTGGTATCACTGGCTATGACTGCTTAAATAAGCATGACGGAAGTGAGAAAAGCCCTACCCAGCTGGGTAAAGTGGAGAGGCATTGAAGATGGACAGTGTGGTCAATCTTGCCAAAGGCTACAGACAGGGTGAATAGGGATGGTTGACCATTAGCACACGGGCTATTTTTTGTGACAAACCATTTTGATACCGGGAGCAATTAAGATCTGGAGATGCCGGTGTTGGACTGGGGTGTACAAAGTTAAAAATCACACAACACCAGGTTATAGTCCAACAGGTTTAATTGAAAGCAAACTAGCTTTCGAAGCTAGTCTGCTTCTACTATCATCTGATAAAGGAGCGATGCTCCGAAAGCTAGTGTGCTTCTAATTAAACCTGTTGAACTATAACCTGGTGTTGTGTGATTTTTAACTTGGAGCAATCAAAACATAGATTTATGGGGTGACAGCTTGAAAAGGCTTAAAAAGGAAAGGGAGGCTGGACACAAGACAATAAATTGGAAGAAAGGAAAGGTTAAGACATAATTTGAGAAGGAGGAGTTGATGATGATAAATGTGAGGGAGATGTGAGCAGTAACTGACAAGACAATACCGTTACACATGAACAAATTAGCATGAGAAAGGTTTAAACTTTCACATCAAATTCATCCTCAACAATTTGTTCTTAGGAAGAATTTTGATTCAGACCAGTGTATGTATTCAACTCTATGCATATTAAGCAGAAACAAATATTCCTACATTGTGGAAGTAGTAAGAACTTGGTATACTGCTGCATGATGTGATACCTGACCAAGGTAAAAGGCATCTTGGCGCTCAGGCTTGCATCTGTACTGGAAAAATACTGCTAGAGATAAAGACTGAGGTTCTGTAATTATAGTTTGATGAAATATAGGGAGTGTATCTTCAGCTCGTTAGTGAAAGTGCATCTTGAGCTAGTTAGTTTCTTTGTCCTTGAGCAACAAAGAACAAATGTAATAGCTGCACTGTGCTTACCTTTATTTTAAATTATTGTAAAGTTGTTTGTCTCATTGTATAAATATAGGCTGACTGTTCATCTCGAGAGAGTGTGTTGTGAGACAGGGACGACTATTACAATATCTCCATAAATTCACAAAAAAAAAGCATCTTGAGACAAGTCTCAGACTAAATAATTTCCTTGACATACATGAATACAAAACCTTTGCTGGAATACTCACACATGACACAACAAGTACACTCATTCCTGATCAATGAATTGCCCGAGAATAAAACTATACAGTATTCCAGGGTCGTAAAGTTTGCTGGATTGAGATTTACAACATCCAGCAATAGCAGTGGCTCATTCATCTTCACCTAGCATGCTGTACAAGACAAGTTAAACAAGCAAAGAGGTTAACTTGAAATTACACATCATTCACTCTTGAATCTGTGAACTGCATTTATGAGCATTTAGTTAATTATATCAATTAGAACCAGGAATTTTTAAGTTTCTAAAAATAACAACGATGCCTACAGTTTAAACGCAGCTCTAAGATGATGCATATGACAGTACAGTTTCAAGTTTTAGTTATTGTCGTTGATCAATGATCACCTGATAAAGCTTTACTGAGAATGTCCCAGAGGCAATGACACAGAATACTGGAACTAGCAGGCTTAAATCTTCTTTCCTGGAACCTTGGTCTTCCTTCCAGTGATGAAGATGCAATTCTTTTGAAGAGAATAGATAATAAAAAGAGGTTAGTTACTGGAGTGAGATCCTTAAAGATTTTTCTTAAAATGCATTTGCATAGTTTTGAACGCACATAAGGATGTAACTTCCAGCATTTCACTGCTCAAATCCCACTTTATTGGGCACATGATAGGCTCATAACGCAGCTTAGAGGAAAGGATCATATTTCACTGGACACTTTGTGTGAAAAAGCTATTTTTAAGCATTTGCATCACATGGTCACTGTGAGAGTACAGTGACGCACATCCAGGTCTCTGCCAATTCTGCTGCGTAACCATCTGCTCACAAATGTGCGCATCCCCCAAGGTAGACTCCATTCAGGTTGCTTTTTACTAGTCGTGTGCAGCTTGGCTTGACTCAGCACATCTACCCCACTGTACATAGCCCTCCCTAAATAAACAGGCCAGCAAAGATTAGAAATTCCTTAGGGACCAGAAACAAAGATTTGCATTCATACACCACCTTTCAAACCTAAAAGGATGTCTCACAATACTTTACAGCTACTGAAAGAACTTTTGAATTTATTCACCGACATTATGTAGGAATGGTGATTACACTTCACAAGGAGATTCACCTTAGTACAACACTTTGATTCTTGTTCAAGAGATCAACCAGTATCTCCTCCTATTCCATAATATCTCTGCTGTCGAGAAGTTCAGGAAAAGCTGGGCCATTGTTAAAGCAAGTGTTATACTTGCACAATTATCCCTTTTCAAAGACATTACACTTTGGAATAAATTTGATTTGTAAACCATGCTTGCAACTTCTGAATCGATTCATCCTAAATCAGGCCTTTGCTTAAAGACATGTTCCTAAACCTCCCCACCACACACTGTCCTCAAAGATGCTTCTTAAAATGAAGCTGTCCTAACATAACTTTCTATTTTTCAGATTTAAATTTAGATTGCTAACTCTTGCAAACCAGCTAGAACACTTTACTCCTTTAATGTCCCTGTATAGTTGCAGGTTGTTGTTTTAAATCCTTCACTACTTAACTTTTCTCATTAAAAAGTGACTCAGTTCAATGGGCGAAGCAGACAGTGTAGCCCAGCTGCCATCATCCAGAGCTCAGCACTGATGATAAACGGTATTAATTTGAACTATTCAATGCATGGAACAAGTCTTCATGGCACAATCAGTGAAGGAGAAGTAAAAATCTAAAACAAAAATACTGGTAGTACACAAATTGCATCTGAAAGAGAAAGAGATATGAATCCTTAATTCTGATTCCCCTTGAACAAGCCATTTTCCTCTTTTAGTTTTGAACTGACATATGCTAGAGTTAGATTCTGCATAAAACAATGCTAAATAAGTGGTTCTTTTTCATAACTTTTCTACAATAACCAGCATTTATTTTGTGACTGTAATAACCTATTAAAACAGTAGATATTAACAAGAGTGCGCCAATTCTGTAATCCTCCTGGTACAGTTAGTATACAGTTTGGGCAGGTGGCACGATGTAACCACAGGACTGAGGGGACTATGGGGACAAAGATGAGACATGAAACACTCAAAAAACAATAGCTCATGATTTTATATACACATGAACTTAGGGCATTAACCTGCCAGTTATCACAGAATAGACAAGAGTGGAGGTAATTTTAGCAATTTAAGAAAAGTATCTGCTATCACAATTTACGAAAATAAAATTCTAATAAAAACAGTTGACAGCTTTAAAGTAAAAGTTGCTAATTTTTAAAAAGCCACAACAAATGATCACTCTCCCCTCAGTTTTACATATGCCTTTCAAATTATTGAACCGCAAGAAATATATTAAAAAACAATGAATATTAACTCATACAATACCATGGTGGTGGTTTTATTTCTTGTATTGTTTTCTGACTGACTCAGATTGTTTATCTAGCTACTGTATTTCTCAGAACATTGGTTGTAACCTGTCCCAGCCATTTGATAGTACAGTAATAAATTGGTTTTGAAAAAGCCACAGAACATTATTGATATTACCACAGAATATCCTGGCCCTTATAGGCAAATATAGATTTATACTGCATGTTTCACAAAGTAAAATGCTCCAAAGCTCTTTTATAGCAGCCTGATCAAGTAATATTTGACACTGGACAACAAAAGGACCAAATACTTGTACTTAAGAAGGATATTTCAGAGTTTAGTGCCTTGGCAACTGAGTGAAACACTTCCAATTTAAAACCAGGGATACATATCCTCTCGAAAAGGCCAGAATTGAAAGATATCTTCGAGGATTTTAGGACTGGAGAAAATATCCAAAAGAGAGTGGCTGAGAGTTGTTTCCTTGTTTGGAAAATGTTATCCTACTCACAGTAAATATATCACAGTGCAGGATTCGGACCACAGGAAATTCCTTCTGCTGGCAAAAATTGCTTAACTACCAGGAATGCAAAATATTTGGAATGAAGCCAAATTCATAACAGATTTCCTCCCCAAGAGCAAAGGCTTCTGAATATTCTAAATCAATTGATCACTCTCTGGAAATCCATTAATTACATTAAATGATTGCACAAAGGAATGCAAAACTGAAGTGACAACAACATGACATTATAATCATGGTAATTGTGGCAAGATGCAAATACATCATCTTTACTGCAATATATCAAGCACTACTGTCATAAACTTGTTATCCTTTTCTAACGACTCACTGTGCACAATGTAGCAAAGAGTGTGTGGATTGGTGAGGAATAATGTTTTCTTTCAAGTCAATCATGATATTGTATTTATCATCATTTAACAATATTGCAATTTCCACTTAAAATGCAGGAAACAAATATTACTGACTCGAAGAATTGAGCTCCCAGTGAGAAATTAAAAACTACTCTGATATAAAAATAGATGACCAGATTTTCCGAAGTCAAAAGCAGGGCACATTAAAAAGCTTTGAGAAGGCAGGGCTTCATGGTAATCAACATGTTAGTTGACCAACGGCAGTGTTTGGAGGAAGGGGTACTTGAAAGTGGGAGGTCTGCTCCAAGAATATGTCCAACCAAAGTCACAACCCTATTCTGTTGAACATTTTTACAAGGTAGCATTAGAGATCTTGAGTTGCTGAGCTGTGCAATTACATTTCTGAAGAGGGTTATTAGAAAATATCTTCAATAAGCATCATCAGAAAATAAAATGATCAGCAGCAAAAAAGGTATGACAACTTTCTCAGAGATATCAAGGGGACAGGGTGATGATGTAGGGTCACAGATCCATTGCATGAAATGCAATGTGATAGGTGTTTCGGCAAAGAATGATGACATTCAGTTCAAATTTTCTCCAAGACACTGTTTATATGTTTGATGAAATTAAAAAAAAGGAGAAAACTAAAACATTTGAACTAATTTTTGTAAAGAGTTAAACTTAATGAAAAACCAGCACAGTCGCAGCAAAATCATGGCATCCGGTCACCCTATATCAAAAACAAATACGGCAAAGCGGCTTCCTTTTTGTTATAATTTACCTAGCAATGCAGATGCGAAAATGCAACACTTGAAAGAACAGGAAAAACACTTTTCACACAGGGAAATAACTGTAGTGAGAAACAAAAGACAGATCTATTAGTGGATGTCTAAGAGCCTGTCTTTAGGCCCCATTATTAATTCCTACTGATTGAGACAGGAAAAGGAAATGGGCTCACAAGGGATCAAGTGTTAAGCACTTGAACATCAAATCTATGCACAGATGCTCGCTTACTCACACTTGTAAGCAACACAGTATTTTAAAAGTAGTCAAGGAAAATGGAGACTAGGAAAAGAAAGTGGACAACAAAATTGCTTTTTAGTAATTATTCTGATTGCATATTGGATCAGTTAAAAACAGCATGACAAGTCTAATGTGTTCACGTAAGGACTTTACTGATATGGACTTTTTGTTCAATGAGTTGATTGAAAATTTATTTAGGACCTTTGTTGGGCAATAAAATATAGTTCCCAGGATAAAGTGCTGAGATTTCCATAAATGGTTGCCTGAAAGCTTCTGTAACTACTAAAACATAAAACACAGATTAACATCACCAAACATAAGAGGAGGAAACTTCTAATCTGAGCACAGCAGGGGGACCACCTGACCTATGTTTTAATGTCTAAAAACAGAGGAAGTGACAGTTGAGTCAGTCAATTGGTTGACATACAAATAGGTAGTGTCTTGAAAATATGTTTGCATACATATTTGCATAGTATGGACAAAACTGAATAGCAGCATGAATACTGCCGGACACTTACTATTACAAGCTAATAGAGTACGTCAGTTCAAGTTAATAAGATTCCATGGGTGATATAAGACTGTCATTAAGAGTCCACCTCACTAACACTTCTGTTAGGTTTGTAATATTTCCCTTTAAAATCTTTAAAAATACTACTGATGTAGAAATTGGCTGACTGATCGCCCACACTTCTGGACAAAAGAATAACATGTATTATTTTATAATATAAAGCAAGTAATGCTTCATTTCCTTCATGCCTCAATTAACTTACTGTAAAAGTAATATATATGGATTAATCATTCTCATAGTTGTTTGTGACATGTTGCTAAGCACCAATTGGTTGCCATGTTTCTGATATTACAAGACCATAAAATGTATTTAATTGGCTGTAAAACATTTTGGATAAATGCTCAGATATCATTCAATTGCAAATGCTTCTTTGTTCATAGATGGTAGATTTGCAAGCAACATTCCCATCTTCCACCATAAAAACACAATGGCTATGAAGAGCAGGTCAGAAGCTAGGAATACTGTGGCGATTAACTTACTGCCTGACTCCTCCAAGTCTGTCCACCACATACAAGGCACAAGTCAGGAGTGTTGAGGAATACTCCCCACTTGTCTGGATGAGTGCAGCTCCAACAACAGTCAAGAAGCTTGACACCATTCAGGTCAAAAGTAGCCTGCTTGATTGGCACTACATCCACAAGCATCAGCGACATGCAGTGGCAGGTGTGTGCACTATCGACAAGATGCACTGCAGAAATTCACCAAAGGCCGTCAGACAGCACCTCTGGAGCAGGAGGGCCTTGAACCCCAGTTCTCCTGGTTCAGAGACTGAGATACTGTCACTGCACCACAAGAGTCCGCTATGGCAACAACAAATAATGGGATCATAACTATTAACAGCAGAGCAATTAAATTCCAAAGTGAGTCCCAATGTATCTCTTTTTCCACAGCACATGAATCAGTGCAGAATGTCACTTGTACAAGTCTTCCCTTACAGTCTTCTGATTATTTTCCTTCAATAATGCCCACTATATTTTCTATTATTCATTAAAATACATTTCTACATTTTATTTGTCAGTGTCCACTTTTTTCTTTCTACCTTAATTTTTCAAATTTATTTACTTTTTCTTTCTCTCCCAAAGACCGATAGTGACCCTCAACTTCAATGCACAGGAATCAACAACTTTCAGTTATCGCATCCAGTTGACTTTACATTGGGGTAGGCACTGTCAGCCAGTTATCTGCCCTCAGGAATGACTGGCTTGCAATCAGCAATGGCAGCCCTTGCTCGGGTTAAACAAAACACCCTAATTTCAGCTCAGCCCAACAAACAGCACAAAGCAAGAACCAAAGCTGGACTTTCCTGGGCTCAGTATTCCATCACATACCGATTTTCTTCAAATTGTGGTAGGAGTATAGAGTTAGCCCCCTTGTCTCTTCGGTTTACAACCAGTCACCCTCAGGGGAAAATTTCTTTTCACTCCTTCGAATGCTTCATTCCTTTTATATGTAGGATATCCAAACAATCAATGCCATATAGCCTGTAGGGAAATAGATGGTGACATATTGCAAAATGTCCAGATTACAGAGGAGGAAGTGCTGGATGTCTTGAAACGGTTAAAAGGTGGATAAATCCCCAGGACCTGATCAGGTGTACCCGAGAACTCTGTGGGAAGCTAGCGAAGTGATTGCTGGGCCTCCTGCTGGGATATTTGTATCATCAATAGTCACAGGTGAGGTGCCGGAAGACTGGAGGTTGGCAAACGTGGTGCCACTCTTTAAGAAGGGCGGTAAAGACAAGCCAGGGAACTATAGACCGGTGAGCCTGACCTCGGTGGTGGGCAAGTTATTGGAGGGAATCCTGAGGGACAGGATGTACATGTATTTGGAAAGGCAAGGACTGATTACGGATAGTCAACATGGCTTTGTGCATGAGAAATCATGTCTCACTAATTTGATTGAGGTTTTTGAAGAAGTAACAAAGAAGATTGATGAGGGCAGAGCAGTGGATGTGATCTATATGGACTTCAGTAAGACGTTCGACAAGGTCCCACATGGGAGACTGATTAACAAGCTTAGATCTCATGGAATACAAGGAGAACTAACCATTTGGATACAGAACTGCCTCAAAGGTAGAAGACAGAGGGTTGTTTTTCAGACTGGAATCCTGTGACCAGTGGAGTGCCACAAGGATCGGTGCTGGGTCCTCGACATTTTGTCATTTACATAAATGATTTGGATGCGAGCATAAGAGGTACAGTTAGTAAGTTTGCAGATGACACCAAAATTGGAGGTGTAGTGGACAGCGAAGAGGGTTACCTCAGATTACACCAGGATCTGGACCAGATGGGCCAATGGGCTGAGAAGTGGCAGATGGAGTTTAATTCAGATAAATGCGAGGTGCTGCATTTTGGAAAAGTAAATCTTAACAGGACTTATACACTTAATGGTAAGGTCCTAGGGAGTGTTGCTGAACAAAGAGACCTTGCAGTGCAGGTTCATAGCTCCTTGAATGTGGAGTCGCAGGTAGATAAGATAGTGAAGAAGGAATTTAGTATGCTTTCCTTTATTGGTCAGAGTATTGAGTACAGGAGTTGGGAGGTCATGTTGCAGCTGTACAGGACATTGGTTAGGCCACTGTTAGAATATTGCATGCAATTCTGGTCTCCTTCCTATTGAAAAGATGTTGTGAAACTTGAAAGAGTTCAGAAAAGATTTACAAGAATGTTGCCAGGGTTGGAGGTTCTGAATTATAGAGAGAGGCTGAACAGGCTAGGGCTGTTTTCCCTGGAGCAGAGGAGGTTGAGGGGTGACCTCATAGAGGTTTACAAAATCATGAGGGGCATGGATAGGATAAATAGACAACGTCTTTTCCCTGGGGTCAGGGAGTCTAGAACTAGAGGGCATAGGTTTAGGGTGAGAGGGGAAAGATATAAAAGAGACCTAAGGGACAATGTTTTCATGCAGAGAGTGGTATGTGTATGGAATGAGCTGCCAGAGGAAGTGATGGTGGCTGGTACAATTGCAACATTTAAAAGGCATTTGGATGGGTATATGAATAGGAAGGGTTTGGAGGGATATGGGCCAGGTGCTGGCAGGTGGGACGAGATTGGGTTGGGATATCTGGTCGGCATGGACAGATTGGACCGAAGGGTCTGTTTCCATGATGTACATCTCTATGACTATCTCACCGGTGATTTCAAAATCACTTTCTAAAAACTGCACTCAAATATTTACCTTTGCAACTACTGCCTTCAGACACAATACTTTCAATATTTGATCAATTTACACACCCAAATAAAATCCCTGCTGTTGCTTATCTCAACTTTATTTCACATTATGTCATCACAGCTCCCATACCTAGCACTGACATTAACTCTTCATGATTAAAGGCACTCTGCCCAACTGCAGATCTTAGCACGGAGAGTACAGAATGTTTGTCATTAAAGACCATGTGAAGACTTTTGTAAAATATTCACACTAGCAGTAAATACATTAGTAATTAAATTGGATAGGTGGCAGTGAACAAAGAAGTAGAATTCAGATCTCTGTGTTACAGAATATTACTTCTCATCATATTCCACAATGAAAAGGTAAATTTGATCTCAGGATATATACATGTAAGAGCTCAACATTTCAAGTTCATTGCAAGGATGTACCAAGATGTACCAAGCTTTAATAATTGAAACATATTACTCCTAAATTTAAGATTTATTTTTAACTTCCTAGATCAGGTACTGGGTATTTAAAACTGGGTGGGTACTTACCTATTTTTCTTTTTACACCAATCAGACTAATGGAGTTTTACATTATCAGTGGGTGAGGACACCAGCCCCAAGCCAACAAAAGCTTCTAATTGAAAAGAAAATCATCAGAGCCTAATCATCCACTTTCATGAGGCCTAAGCAGAGGAGCAGTCGTGACTTCGCAGCATGCAAAACGCTGTCAGGAAAAGTAGATAAGATTAGTAGAGAGCTTTTTTTCTTTCCTCCACATAAATAAGAGTTGCCATTTGGCCAAATGCAGCAATGTCCCAATGAATCCCTTGCTTTGGCCTTCCTCATCCTCCCCAGCCAGAGAATGTCCCTTCTTGTGCTAAGACCAGGCAGTGGTCTCCTTCTGCCTGAATTTAATGGCCTGGCAGAATTAATCTAAGTAATAACTTATCTGTCAGAGCCATTGGAAGCACCTCTCCCTGTTCGGTTTTCCTGAAGAGGAGTAATCATGTCCTTAATGTCAATGCCCAGAACTCTCAATGCAGACACGTCATTTGCAGAAACAGAACACAGCTCCCCCTGCTCTTCCCTGACAAGGTACTTCAGTCCCAACCACAAATGAGGTTTGATCAACTCTGTTAGCTTGTTATTTCTACTTTCTGCATCAGTCAACATTTCTGCTTCTCAGAGTGGGACCACCCATTGTATGAGATTTTCAGTAGTCTTCACAGCAATTAAGCCAAACTGAGCTTGTCCAAGCACATTGCTTTCATATGTTTATGGCTCACAGAAATAGATTCCTCTGTTCATGAATCTGCACTGCAATACCAATCTGAAGATAAGGAATATAACCCTTAATGCTACTGAATAGTTTGGTGAAAAAAAATTACCTATGTGACATCATATTTAGTCAGTATTAACCCGTAGGTAGTTCAATAGTTATTGCTAGCTCTGTATAGTTACACTTAGGGAAGAACTAGTTACACTTAGGGAAGAACTGAGGGGTAGTGGAACTCTTAAAATTCTTGGATAGTTCATCATTTGCTATAATCCAAAGAAAACACCTTTTATGTTTGGATTTTGAGCTGTGGACAACAAATTGTTTCTTAATCTTAAAACTTTGTTGATTATGGATTACTTGACTAGATGACCTTGTTCCCCTCCCACCCCCGCCACCCCCACACCCAACTAGAAAAGATCCAAATTGTGATGAAGGGAAAAAAATTTGGACCAGTAGGGTGCTGAGATATACCACACAAAATGAGCTCCCATCAACTGAAGCTTTGAGCAGAGCAAATCAGCAGACATTGTTATGGGGAGGCATTCAAATAAAAATGCAAAACAACCAAGAATAAGTTTATCCAATAAACAAAAGCACACAAATTACAAATCAACTAACAGTGATTGTGTGGTTGACATCAAGCGAAGGATCAGTTAGGATTACATCGTCACGATTAACAAATCATAATCAGCACAGTCCTCTGTATGCAAAACAATATGGGGAAGAAAGGAGAACAATGATGCTGTTAACATGATTAATCTTTGCGGGCTGCTTCCGAAGCAGGAATGATAATAAGAGAAAAAGTAATTTAAACTGGTTTCGTGAAAACAAATTCTAAGGTGCTCGAGGTAGTTCTCCTATAATGCCATAATTGTGCTCCTGTGCGATGCAGTGTTATAGAAAATCATGCAATAGAAATAATGGGGCCGATGAGAGAAACAGGGTTGGAGTGAACCACCAAAAATACCAGTAAAAATCAAAACAAAAAAATAGTAGCTAGCCTAAGACAAATGATAGCAGTTTAGGTTTTGACCTGTTGTAAGGAACTGTATAGTGCAATTCATCAGAATTTTCAACTGATTTCTCTTGATTGGCAGCTATACCTGCTGGCTGCAACACACTCTAGTCAATCTTCTGATCTCATCCAATGGTAACATGGCCTAAGTCAGTTCCCAGAATGAAACCTGCATTGATTGGTCAAGGGCTGAATCTTAATTTCTTTTATGAAGTGTCCTGTTTTGTCAACTTTTTCAGAGGGTGTCACATCGTGTTGCTTGGGGACGTCTACCACCTTATTTTATAAAACCTGCTTATACTTATTACTACCTCATCCTTTGGTGCCCTTCTCTCGCATTCTAGCAACATTACACCATGTACCATTTCCAAAACAACTCTCCACTTCCTGCGCATCCCAGAACTGACCAACATCCGTGGTGCTGCACCATCTTTAAAAAAAGACTGTGCACTGAGACAAGAGCTGTCAGTCTGGAGCTGCCTTGCATGGTTCCTGACATTGGGCCTGGACGTGGAAGACAATGGAAAACTGGTGCCTCTCTTTGCGGGCAGGGACATGGAGATGTTGCTGATAGAGATGGGATGATGCAAAGGCAAGATGTCCTTTTCTCCCAGGCTAGAGGATACCATTCTACTGGAACCAAGCCAACCTGGACGCGAATTACGATCCAGGCCAGTGCAGTCTTAACCACTCGATGGAACGCACAGAATGTTGGAAGAAGATCAATGACCTTCTCCACTCTGCCAGTGAAAGTGCTACCATCTTCTCATTGATATCTCACACTCACTCTTATCTCCGCTATTGTACCCGTCATTTCCTGCTACATCTTCCCCACTCACTTTCATCGTCGCTAATATCTGATCCTGACTAACCCTGAATCTCTTCTGCACAGCCTGCTCACCCCCTCAGGACATACATGCACCAAAAAGTAACAGTATGCCACCCATCTTTCTCTCCCTCACCCACTGTGTGCAGAGTTTCCCGATTGACCATGTCCAAGCCCCTGTACTGATACTTTTTTTTGCAGTTGGTTACCATAGTGATGAGTCACTAAAACAGGCTCACATGAGTCTGCAGATATTCTTTAACATCTAAACAGTTTTAAAAGAAAAAGGAGGGATAAAAGCTTTTAATACAAATATAAAAGCCATGTTTCAAACTACTCCTCAACACTGTACTTTTACAGTTAGTCAATTCCAGTGAAATTTCACTCTTACTCAACTTTAAAGTTAAGAGATTGCTCCCAGCTTGTCCTCAGGCTATTGAGACATTTTCATGATGTTTTTCCATGTTCACTAGCACAAACATCTTACAATACCTTTCATGAAGCTCTTCATGAGAAAGTGCATGAGCCAACTGATGATGTGATGCCAATGCAGAGTCCAGTCCTCCACACACCGTGACACCTAGTGCCAAGTATGAGAATCTCATACCAATGAAAGAGAGTTTGTTTTATTAAAAACAGGCCGACAAGTCACAAATCATGTTACAGACAATTTATGTTTAATAAATGAGCATTATTGAAGAACTACCTGGACGTACTTGCTTCCTGTTCCTGTTTAATAAGAACACTTAATGCACATGAATGTAGTGAGGAAGAAAGAAAATCTTCCAGACTCTCTTACTACCATTCATTAAAGAAAAACATGGACGCTATGAAGTATGATTCTATTAATGAAACTTTGAATGAAGGATATGAAGGTAAAGCAGTGCAATAAATGCTGTTGTTATGAGACAAGACTCATTGGAAGATATCAAGAGGAATACAGTGCAGTCACATCAGTGAAGCTAACCCAAGACACCTCAGCCTGCTGCTTCAGATTGCCTTACCACAAAGCTAGTTCTCACAGCAGTATCTATAAACTACCCAAGATACTGAACTTTTCTTGAGTTGCACAAAACATTAAGTAACAATTAAACATTGAAAGATTATTAATATTTACAACTTACCTTTAGAGGGCTTTCAGTACAAATATGATAAGAATTGAATGAGTATTGCACCAAGGAGTGACCATTAGCATATTGAGTTTTGAATATTTAATGCTTTTGTCTACCCATCATTTTGGCAGATTCATTATTCCATGTGCATTAACCTATTTAGCACCTCTACCAAACCATTAGGTAGTACATAATTGGAATGCATTACGCCTCCCTCCAGTAATATTGTATAATTTCTAGCTAGTGACCATAACGTCCACTGAAAGAAATCAACCAAAGGTAACATTCTAAGTTTCTCCCTTCTCTCTACTGGTTTGCTAATACATTAAAAACCACTTCATGGTTTTCACTTACACTCCGATTTGGAACTAAAACGCTAAATTAAACGAAAAATCAAGAGACGTAGCTCTATAAGTGGCTACATTGATACGTTTGCTGACTAGTGCTGATTAATAGATCACAATGATCAGAATTCATTTACCATTGAGATAACAGAAGGAAGAACAGCATCTTTTGAAGATGTCAACCATGCAAACCAGCAAGCAGGAAATAGTAGCACAAGGTGGCTTGTCTCATCTTGGCTTCAAAAGGTTGCAGATGCACAATTTAGAAATTTTTTTTTACCTCCTTATCCCAAAATGAGGAACGTGAACGCCAGGTCTATGTTGGTTGCAATGACATTTTGCTCAGTTTGAATATTTTTAAGTGAAGGACCCTTACTCAAAACATAAGACTGCATACAATTTGACTTCAATGAAAAATTGCTATTTGCAGATGTCCTCAGAGAGGTCATATCTATAATCTATTTGTTAGTCCTTCATAAAGAAGACGCCTGAAGCATCTGGTGACATGCAGATAAAAAAGAATAGAGGACCAGCCCAAATGTCCATCTCCATCACTTTGTTTCCCAAATTACTTGGCAAAATCAACTCAAACATTTCACTAACATGATAGTACCGCACCTTGATATTTCATCTAATTGCAAAACAAAAACTCAATTCATGAAAGAGCACAAGTTACTTGATAAAAGTCACCAGACTCAATCACATCTTAGAATCTCTTTCTTAGTCATCCTAATGACTCTGGGGAAAGTGCATGCCCAGCACATAACACAACTAACAGTGAAGGTCTTGAATTCACTCCAAACCTTGTTTGGACTTCATTGATTGCAGAACCCTTGTTTTCTGATAACAGTTTACAGTTATATAGTACCATTAACATTTTTAACTAAGTGCCTTACAGTAGTAATTAAGCTTTAAACTAGAAATGGGGGCAGAATAACGGAAATAATAATTTAAAGATAAATAAAGGACAAGAGCGAAGGATAGAGTACAAAAGTGATAATGATAATATGAAATTGCCAGCAATGGAAAGGTTTATACTGACAGTAATAAAATTGCAAATATAAAAGCCAATTGCCTAAACACTGTTGTAGAGAGCACCAGCAAAAAAAAAAGTCAAAAGACAAAGCAAAGGCAAGATAGCGACGGATACCCAAGTAAAAGTGTTTGGCACATGAACGCATATAGCGCAAAGAAAACGACTCAAGCTAAAGGCACAAGTTAAAATCTAAGCAAATTATGTACTAGCTAAGTCAGACTGAGTTTTCAGGTGAGTACAACTTTGGGCTAATAATTCCATGGTAGAAAATCCTGACAAACCACAAGAAAATTGAGAAGGAGTTTTGATGGCAGATACAAATACTGCAGAAAAAGATTTCAGCAAGCAATTAGGGAGTGAGAACTCTGCAGATAAGACAAAGGAGCACTCAAGGATGTAATACTTTGTGGGAGTCTGTTTGATTGCATTGATTTAGTGGATGGGTGGGGAAAGGGGAGTTGTACAAACATGGATATCAAGGAAGCATGTAGCAGAAGCAAAAACTGATTACAGTTTTTATTTTCTCAGTTTCACAATTGGGAGAAGCAGAATAGCTCAAAAGCAGAAGACAATCATATTTCCTTTTGTGTGTATTATTAATAGATATAGCAAAAGGACAAGGAAATATGAGCTCAGACTGGAGTAATAAACTACAGCAAGGGATTGACTTACAAATAGTGATCACAGTATGATTATACTTGACACTAGGTTTGAGAAGGATAAAGAAAAGTCACAAACTGAAATTTGCAAACTAAGTAAAGCAAATTTCCAAAGGATGATAAATATATTCACCATAGTAAATTGGGCATAATATTAATGGAGAAAGTGAGGACTGCAGATGCTGGAGATCAGAGCTGAAAAATATATTGTTGGAAAAGCGCAGGAGGTCAGGCAGCATCCAAGGAGTAGGAGAATCGACGTTTCGGGCATGAGCCCTTCTTCAGGAATCCTGAAGGGCTCATGCCCGAAACGTCGATTCTCCTGCTCCTTGGATGCTGCCTGACCTGCTGCGCTTTTCCAACAACACATTTTCAGCTCATAATATTAATGGGCAGATGTACACAGAGTAAGGAAAAACATAAATAAATGTTTGATGCAATGCATAATCATTATATCACCCTAAAAGACAAACGCTTGACTTATCTATTGATTATAGTTGCACAACAACAGAAGTATCAAACATATTGTACAAATAAAGGAAAAGTGGAACTGCTGATCAGAACAATAATAAAATCTGAGCTTCAAAGTACATAACAAGGAGGTACAAAAGGAATTATTAAAAACTTAGCAGGAAATTCAAAACTAACTTCAATTCTTTATTAAGTATATTAACAGCAAGAGTGATAAACAGGACTATGGAGCCGCTGAAGGCAAGAAAGAAATTGAAGACTTCTGTATTCATTGGAAGTAGAAGAGGCCAAAATATAGTGGGAATCAGAACTCAAGAGAAAATGGAATCACAAGATGTACTAAAAAGCTGAAATGAGGTCAATGGAACAAAAGGGGACTTGTGTGGAGCACAAACCTTCAGACTAGCTAGTCTGAATGACCGTTCGCTGTATTCTATATTCCAAGTTAAAGCAGCACATAAAATTGGAAGGTGTCTTGTGACACGACTTGATAATGGGTTGGGAGATCAGAGATGCACAGTCAGGTTAAAGAGAAAGCACTCTGACTGGTAACATGGAACATCACTGGGTCTCAGTTTCACATAATTTTTAATCACTTGATAAAAGCAGTAAGGGTTGAATATCTGGGTTTGCAGATGACACCAAGTTAGGAGATATGTCAAGTTGTGTAGCTAAGAGCTAAAAGTGCAAAGGGACATAGGCAGATGAGGTGACTGGTCAAACAGTGGCAGATTACATTTGTTTTACACTGAAGTTAAGATTATCCATCCTACATCCAGGAATTAGGAGACATCTCACAAGAAATCAGGGACTATGAAAAAAAGGAACTTGGGTTTCCACGTACAATAATCACTTACAACTTGTGAACAGTTATTGGAATATTAGTCAACTTTTCAATGAAGTTAGAATAAAATTGAGAGGAAGTGATCTTTCAGTTGCCAGAAGCCTTGGCCAGACCCCCGAGAGTACGTGCTCAGTTTTGGGCATCAAACCACTGGGAAGATGTGATAACTTTGAAAGGAGTACAAAGCAGAATCAGCAAAATTAGACTGGTGATAGGAGAGCTTAAATTATGAGAATAGGTTGCATAAAATTGGAGGAAGGTTCTGGAAAGAAATGCAAGCATTTGGTGAATGACAGTTCCAACAGCAGTAATCAAACAAAGGAAGCACAACTGGATATCATACAGTACAGAGACTCCAGAGGACAGGTTGCAAACTGGAAGGAGATTGCAGAGGTGGATGTAATTAATTTACAAAGGTATTTGCAATGTGAATATGGAAGTTGGTGACTGGGGAGAACATATAGGAGACATGTCAGTGTTTTTTGGAACTTCATCTTGATCACAAAAAGGGGACAAAAAATTGTCAGAAAAATACATGCATCATGAGTAAACACTGAAGAGACGTTGCAATCTGATGGATATTTCAGATCATAAGAACAAACGAACTAGGAGCAGGAGTAGGCCTAATGGCCCGTCGAGCCTGCTCTACCATTCAATAAGATCATGGCTGGCATTTTCATGGACTCAGCTCCACTTACCTGCCCGCTCACTATAACCCTTAATTCCTTTATGGATCAAAAATCTATCTTTACTTGAAAATATTTGGTGAGGCAATCTCAAATGCTTCACTGGGCATGGGATTCCAGTGATTCCGATCCAGATCCCAAATGTAGCCAGTAGGATTTTTTGCCTCACAGAGCCAGCATGGTGTACCTCTGCAATGCTGACTCCCAACCAGTGGTATGAGAAACAATCACATGACAAATTTTTAATCTACCACAAATGATTCAGGTGACCTACTGTATATTTTTGCATGCTCGGAGGAAGTGAGGACTGCAGATGCTGGAGAGTCGGAGTTGAAGGTGTGGTGCTGGAAAAGGTCAGGCAGCATCCAAGGAGCAGGAGAGTTGACATTTTGGGCTTAAGTCCTTCATCAGGAATGCTTGCATGTTAAAAGTCCCATTTAATGTTGCTTATGACTGGCTTTATAAATTGTGGGATGTTTTTCAAAACAGCATACTAACTAAACCAAAAAAGACACTGTACAAGCATTATAAGGTACATATTTAATATTTGATGTTATCAGGAAAAGGTCAAGTCAAGTTGTTAATGACAAAAACACATTCAGCGCAGAAAGAAAAAACCAAAGCAAAGGAAGAAGAACATGCTGTAGGAAAAAGCAGTTGAGGTCAGTTTCCGAAGTTGCGTGAGAGATATTTTTCCCTCCAAATGGTGGTCTGGTCAGCTGTTACATTAGGGCAGCCAGAACATATACATCACCTTGATGCGTGTACTCGGCATTGCTCAACATAAAGAGTAATGGGTCTACTTAAAAGCCCTTTTGCATTTTGATATAACTGTTTAATGACTGAAAATCCTTATCTCTGAGAATCTTATCAAATGAAAGTGTTCATTCTATAAATATTTTGAAAAGACAATCCACAAAACCACTTTGTAAAACTTTATAATCTCTTATCCAACAGATTTTCAAGATTTAATTTTGAGTAATTTCACAATACATTGAAGATAAAGTTCATTTTTTTAAAAAGGAAATCGCTTTTTCAGGTCAGTATTAATCAGGCAAACAGTGGGTAAAATGAAGTTGATTTCAGTAATGACAAAACAATGAGATTCATTGGTGCATCTGGGTGATCAAAGTCCCCATCACCACTGCATCGAAAATCTCACAATCTTGTTGTTCTCGGAGAAGAGGAGGAGGAGATAAAAAGGACTTTCTGTGATGCTTTATGTCTGGGATTAGAAATAAAAAAGGCAGTCCAACAGCAAAAAACTGCAATGCTTAAAAAGGCAGGAATGTGCAGAGACCGAGACAGCGGGCCAGACAGCAAGAAACCTTGACTGAGACAGAAAGACAGACAGCAAGAGATAGTGACTAAGACAGAGGGACAGTGAGAGACATTCACCTAGAGGGACAGGCAGGTAGCAAGAGATAGCAACAGAGATAGCAAACAGCTAGAGACATCGACCAAGGAGGACAGAGAAAGTGATATCGACCAAGACACAGATACAGTAAAAGTAAAAAAAAGTGAGACACTGACCAAGATAACAGCCGAGAGACTGAAATAGAGAGAATCTGAAATTTTTTTTAAAACTGGAAACACTCAATAAGATGTGCAGCATCTACGAAGAGAGAATCAAAGTTAGCGTTCCAGGCTGGTGACCTTTTGTCAGATCTCACCTTACTCCAACCTGGCACATGACCTTTGTT
The DNA here is from genome assembly GCF_047496795.1 of Chiloscyllium punctatum. Lineage (NCBI taxonomy): Eukaryota > Metazoa > Chordata > Chondrichthyes > Orectolobiformes > Hemiscylliidae > Chiloscyllium > Chiloscyllium punctatum. The sequence goes on along the minus strand of NC_092760.1, from coordinate 35,138,520 downwards.
TCCCATTCCAGTCATGGTGCCTAACGTGTTGTGTTTCCATCCATTTCTGGTTCTACTCCAGGTAACTTACTCTTGGCAATTTTTGGAGAAATGAAAGAAAACCACTGAATAAAATTCCAGTCAGAACTCAAGGTCTCAGTACTATACAAGGAGATAGAAGGCTGTTTGAGACTAGTACTATAAAAGTAAGACACCTTGGCCATTGAGGGTGGAAAGGTCTTTTTCTGATAGCATTAATGTTGTCTCAGCTCCAGGTGATTTAGAACCAAACCAGAAATTGATATACAGCAGAATTATGTGCTTGAGAAACATACCTGCTAAAGAGTCAGCAGTTGAGTGTGCCACAGTTTAGGGTCTGCAATCTTCTCCAATCAAACAAACTCCACTCTGCCATTAAACACGGATTTAATGCTGACCTTGGATGAGTTACAGGGCAATACTCTGTTCCTTCTCAACACTAAAAAGGAAGGAAAAATGAAATATAAAAATCCTGATTGCCGAAAGGGTTTAATGCAGTCAGTCAAGAGGCTGGAAGAACACAGCAAGCCAGGCAGCATCAGGAGGTGAAAAAGTCGATGTAGATTTATTTTATAAATGATAGATTTTGAATTCAGATAATTCTGTAACTTCTTTGCAGTGGAGGTCTTGGAATTACATAAGGAAATTACTTAGATCATGAGCAGATCTGGGAGCCATTTGCCCACCAAATGGACTACTTCATATTATACAAGACTTCAATTCTAACCTGCCTTATTGAGGGATGTGGCTTCATTGTTGTTTCTTCTCAGTCTAGCTCTCGCCAGTAAAAAGGTACAAAGGCTATCAAAAGAAACATGATCAAGGTTCTCATATCACAAATAAAAAGGCTTTATTTTATTTTAATGGGGGCCTATCGATCACAGGGCATTCGGCATTATCACTGAGTCATTTAAATGTTTGAAAGCACTTCACAAATTCATTTGAGTGTGCAGTGACTATTAGGGGTCAGGAAGAGTATAGGAATACATTTAATTAAATCCTCATTAGCTCCTTATTATTTCCCACTGAAGTGCCCATTTTCCACTTGCGAAATGCCGAAGCGAAATTAGAAGTTCATCGTGCAGGGAATAGCAAGTACAGTCCCATTTTCCATCACTGACGTATCGGATAGCATGTTGTAGCATGCCCAAAAACAACCTTTGAGCAAGACACTGACGTGCATCATGATGCTCGTGCAATGTTAGCCAGTATTGTTGCTTCAAAATTATTAAACTGTAATTAAGCTTGCTACTTTCTCCACTTGGTCAGCCTTGCCTAGTTAATTAACGGGCAATCTGTTCTAATATTGGAAATGGCTGTCCTTGATGAGATATTCTCATTTTGAAGGGCTACACTATATCAGTTTCCATTGTGCTCATTCATGCATATAACCAAACAGCACTAAGTGATACATTTACTGAAAGATGATGGGTAGAAAATTACAATTGTGGAAAATAAACAAGGCTCCAGAACACAATCACCAGTGACACAAGGATCAAGTATTTTTTAAAAAAACTGCTGTGGTATTGCAGTTTAAGAATTTAATTATCAATAATGTCCTACAGTGCAGTCTCCTTTTCAAAAGTCAGCCCATCTGAAACAACAGGTTTCAATGAAAATTATCCGAGAACGAGAAAATCACGCACAAGAGGACCAAATGGTATTTGGAGCTTGGCACACAGCCAAAGTCATCTTGCATTCATTTAAAATATTGTAAAATTGGTTTTATAAATCACACCTGTATTGAATAAACATCTTTTCAATGAATAATCACTTTCAGAATCAAAACACCAAGTATTAATGTCTATATTGCAACCTTGAATTTCAGAATAATAGTAGTGCAGGAACAGCAAATGACTCATACAGACTGCGTCATAGAATCCACACAGAGTGTGGAAGCAGGCCATTTGGCCTGTCGAGACCACACCACCCCTCCAAAGAGCAACTCACCAGACCCATCTCCCCTGCCCTATAACTCTGCATTTCCTAAAGTCAATCCACCTCGCCTGCACATCTTTGGACACTAGGAGAAAACCAGAGCACCCAGAGGAAACCCACGCAGATACAGGGACAATGTGAAAACTCCACACAGACAATTGCCTGAGAGTGAAACAAACCCAGATCCCTGGCGTGGTGAGGTAGCAGTGCCAACCACTGAGTCACCATGCTGCCCCCAGTCAAAGCTTTATACCCTTCCATCGAAATATTGCATTTGTAGTGATGACCCTAATTCATGAGTAATGCATCATGTGGTGTACAAGATAAATTCCAATACTTGAAAGAAATATAACCAGAGACACTGACTAATAGTCATGTACTATAATAATGTCTTGTTTTGAATTTAGCTCCATTGCTCCCAAAACACATTGGTTTGGATCAAAATAGCAAAAATAACTTCTGGTGCATGTGTATTACAATTGGAACATCTCCACAAAGTAACTGGGCTGCTGGTGGGATGACTTATACCCTGCTTACACTGGGTGACAATTAGCTGGCACCTGGAATAAAAATGCTTTTGAAATTATTTATGCCATTTACCTTTCTCTTTTGTCCCAAGAGGGTTCTTCAAAAGCACACCACCTGAAAATGTTTCCCTTAGTGGACTCCAAAAAGGACCAGCATCAATTCATTTACATTACTAATGGAAGCCTCGATGGTACTATAATTCCAGATTGAATAGATTAGAATAAGATCACATGTATTCTCTTAATCTACAATCTGTGGTATTAAATTCCACATTACGCTTTGATCATGTAATCAACATTTGACACTCAGACTTCAAAGCTGTGGTACAGAAATCAAGCTGTGGTACACAATTTCAATGCTACAAGAGAAGTCTTCAGATGGCACCTTGTGATGCTGGGATCTCCTATGGCAAGATATGCTGCCACCAGTTTTTATTTTAGTACTGGTCTATAGGGTTTATTAGTGTTAAGTGGTGAAGGATTAACCACTCATAAAACCTTGGCAGAAGAGGCACACATTTGATTAATAAGAAGTTAACTTACTAAATACAAACTAAGAGTTTGCATTAGCACAATACTGGTTAACCCAGTCTGGTTCCTGATGAAGGGCTTTTGCTCGAAACATCGATTTTCCTGCTCCTCGGATGCTGCCTGACCAGCAGTGCTTTTCCAGCACCACACAATTCTAATTTCAGCACCTGCAGTTCTCACTTTCGCCTGGTTAACCATTAGACTGATAGAAACAGAGTATCTCTTAAGAGTATCTCTAAGTTATGTTACGTTTTTGTTAACAGTAGAGTTAAGACTAATAGATTGGAATTACATCTGAAATTGACTAGCTCTTCCCACTTATTGTTACATGTATTGCAGTGGGTAGAGGTATTCAAAGACTTCACATTTACCCTTTAGGCCAAAAGCCTTGTACAATTATTAGCACTTCTTGAAGGAAGGCAAATTGCACCTTTTATTTGAAATAAATATCAAACTAAATTATTATAGGTGATGTTCAATATGCTCTATACTCAAGTATTGAGAGGTATTTTCAACTGCAAGAATAAAAGTAGGCAGTACAGGCCTTAATCCTTAAAGTCTATTAAGGAGAGGATCCCAGGATTTTAACTCAGCATCAATGAACGAACATGCTATTGCAATAAACAGCTACTGGTATGTCAAATATAAATGGATTGTAGCTGTTCACCAGTCCCTTCTCAAGGGCAATTAGGAATAGGCAATTAATGCTGCCCTAGCTAATGACGTTCACATCTGATGAAATATCTATTTAAAATTTACAGCCTTCAGTTTCATTTATTTCATAAAAAGTGACTTCATCCAAGTCAATCTAAAAGAATATTGTACTGTACAAATGAGCACAGAGATCTTGAAGTTATAAAATCTATGACTGAAGCAACCAGCAAGCAAGCTCATCATTTTATCTGACCTTAGCTTAGACACTGTTGTTGGCTACCTTGATTTTGCAGAGAGAGAGAGAAAAAAAAATCAGCTAGCGTTCCAGCTGTGAATCACTACATGTGGGGGAGAGTGGGGGGGGGGTCTGTTTAAATTGAATCATAATCTCCAGCATCAGAAAGCCTGCTGACACCCATTATCAGGGTTTACATGTGAAAAGTCGACATTTTAAGTACACAAGAAAGAGCTACAGCTCTGTGTGGATCAAAACCATGACAAAATAGGATGACATTTCAATGTATGGCTGGGGGAAAGTGGTATCCATCAGCACAGATGCTAAATAAAGGTCCCAACACATTGCTGTAGTGGATGTAAAAGTTTTTATGCCATCTTCTTGCAGGAGAAAAGCATGGTGTACCAATCCTCCCGACAAATATTCATCTATTAAGCATCACCAAAAGACAGATTGTACAGTCATTTAGCATAGGTCTGTCTGTGGGGCCTTCTTTCTAATATTTACCTCCATTGCTTACATATATGTCCATTATTGTAATATTTCAAAACTTTTTCAATGATTCTGAAGTGCTTTGGACATCTTCACGAGACGGCAGACATTATAGAAAAGCTATTTTGTGCCTTAGTTAATAACGTCCAGAACAGGAAAGAGAAATTACAAATAAATGTGTCTGTTGCAACACGATTGGTAAAGCCAATATGATACATTCCCTTTCTTCCCCTTCTGCTTGGTCTCTCGTGCAGGCTGCTTATTTCCTGCAGCTGAAAGGATCTACTGCTGGTCAGTTTATTCCCAGGATATCATCTGTTCCTCTCAGCTGTTTGGCTGTGATCAGCAAGACGGCATATCAGAAGCAATGATATGGATACTGGACAGATTCAGATTTACTCTTCAGAATTCATGACATAAGTATTATATCACAATATTTCTACAGATGCAGACCAAGAATACCTCAGATGTGCTCCACAGCACCACCACTCCCTGCTGAATGCCTTATAAGAGCATTGTGTAACTACCAGTATCCAAAAGTCCAGGTGACCATTGGGTTGCCTATGTGCTTCATTTCAGTATCTTTTGCAGTTATGACTAAATTTTCCAAAGAACAATGCCAACTTTTAAATCTTGCCCTTGATGATACAGGGAGAAAGTGGGGTGCTGGAAAAGCATTAGAGGAACAGGAGAATCGACGTTTCGGGCATAAGATCTTCATCAGGAATGAGGTTTGAGGGCCGGGGCTGAGAGATAAATGGGAAGGGTGTGGGGTTGGGGGGAGGTCACTGGGAAAGCGATAGGTGGATGAAGGTGAGGGAGAAGGTGATAGGTCAGAGGGGACAGTGAGTCTGGATGGTGATGCAGAGTTGGAGGCTTGGGACTGGAATAATAAGGGGGGGGGGGTGGGGGAGAAGGGGAAATGAGGAAGCTCCCACAGCTACCTACTCTACACCCCTTCCCACTCTACCTCCCGTAAAAACGCCATCCCTTATTCCCAATTCCTCCGCCTCTGTCGCATCGTTCCCAGGATGACCACCTCAGAAAGGCCCAGATGGCCTCCTTCTTACATGATTGCAACTTCCCTTCCCACGTGGTTGACAATGCCTTACAATGCATTTCCTTCACTTCATGCACCACTGCCCTTGAACACCACCCCTCCCAACGCAACAAGGACAGAACCCCCACTCCTCAACTTCCAACCCACCAACCTCCGCATCATCCTCCGTCACTTCCAAATGGACCCGATCACCAGAGATAAATTTCCCTCCCCACCCCTATCTGCGTTCTGAAAAATACTATTCCCTCTGTGACTCCCCTGTCAGTTCCACACCTCCCACCAGCCCACACCCCACTCGTGGCACCTTTCCCTGCCACTGCAGGAAGTGCAATGCAAAGTCTGCACCCTCACCACTCCCCTCACTTCATCCAAGGCCCCAAAGAATCCTTCCACATCCATCAGAGATTCACCTGTACCTCTACCAATGCCACCTACTGCTTCCATTGTACCGGTGTGGTCTACGCTACATTGGGGAGACAGGATGCCTTCTTGCAGAATGTTTAAGGGAACATCTCCGGGACAGCCGTACCCACCAAGACCACTACCCTATGACTGAACACTTCAACTCCCCCTCCCAGTCAAGAACATGCAGGTGCTGAGCCTCCTCCACCACCAAACCGTTACCACCTGACACCTGAAGGAGGAACGCCTCATATTCTGCCTTGCGACCCTGCAACCACATGGGATAAATGTGGATTTTAACAGTTTCCCATTTCTCCCCCCCACCACATTATCCCAGTCGCAAGCCTTGAACTCGGCACCACCCTCTGCATCCGTCCATCATTCGCCCCTCTGACCTATCACCTTCTACCTCACCTTCATCCACCTATCGCTTTCCAAGCCACCTCTCCCAAACTCCTCCCCCCCCACCCCAACCCCCATTTATCTCTCAGCACCGACCCACAAGCTTCATTCCCGATGAAGGGGTTATGCCCGAAATGTCAATTCTCCTGCTCTTCGGATGCTGTCTGACCTGCTGTGCTTTTCCAGTACCACACTCTCAACTCTTGATGGTACAGGTTGACTCATTAATTGATTGAGGGAGGACCTTTAGAAATACCAAAACATGTGAGCATAACCTCACAGCATTTCCCACCAGGATAGGCAAGGATAAAGCTTCCTTTTGAGAAAGTAGCTTCATTCTGGTAAAGACAGGGAAAGCTTGCTTTGGACGAGGGGTTCAAAGTAACAATACAATTAAGTGTCGCTAACACACTCTTAAGCAGTCCAGATCTTAACCACTCGCTGCATAAAATATTTTTTTTCCCCCTCAAGCAGCAAAACTTGATCCAGAAAAAAAAGATTTAATGCAGTGCATGATTAAGGTCTGGAAAGCATTGCTTGAGCCTATGTTAAATACAGGGTCAATCAAGGAATTCAAAAGAGAATCAGACAATTCTTCAGGAAAAAAAAGAACAAAAGTGCTGCGTTATAGGCAGAAGTGAAACGATAGCACTAAATTAAATGGTCATTTGGAGAGCCAAGACAGACAACATCCAAATGGTCCCCTTCAATGGCACAATGATTCTGTTATTCATCATCAATCTTCTCTTTTCATCTGAAAAACAATAACCCCGAAACTAAAACTTATACAGATTAACAAATCAGGAGCAAATCACACAGGAGACGCCTCTGACGTTGTACACCACACCAGAGATCTCTATATCTAGATGAAGGGACTGAGGACATTCTGGTTAAGTTTGCAGATTATACAAAGATACGCATGTGATATTAAAGAGTTAAATTGCTCTGCTGACCTGCTAGAAATTGAATGCCCCAGGGGTAGGGTGGTGTATCTTTGTCTTATCGGTGGAATGTGGGAGGTTTACATTCCCATCCTTTGCCATTCAGGGATGATTTACATTTTCACCCCCTATTCAGAAATCAATAAGAACTTGGCAGTTGACTACTCCCCTATAATTACAAAGAACAATTTGCAACAGATTTGACCATTTAGGAATGATTTGCGTTGCATTGTTTCTGGAGGTGAAGTAGTCACTGCATTGTCTTGAATGGCATGTGACTGGGTGGGGGGGGGGGGGGGAATGGCTGGGGGTTTTCTTGTGAGCATTACTAGCTGTGATGTAAATATTTTGTATAAAGGAAAGACTGTTTCCTTTGTTCGGGAGAGCTTTTGCCACAACCCTGTAAGTCTGGCGAGGTGTGTTCAAGGTTCCTCCAGAAAGTCTGTACTGTAACATGCTTAATAACATTTTGGTTGCTTGTTCACAGAAGTTAGTGTGTTGCAGTTGCATCAAGTATGTAAGAACTTCAGGAGAAAAAGAACTCAACAGGTAGAGGGACAGGTAGCATTGAGGAGGTGGTGAGGCTGCAGAAGGATTTGGACAGGTCAGGAGACTGGGCAAAGAAGCGGCAGATGGAGTACAATGTGGGAAAGTGTGAGGTCATGCAATTTGGTAGGAAGAATAGAAGCATGGACTATTTCCTAAATGGGGAGAAAATTCAGAATTCTGGAGGTACATAGAGACTTGGGGGTTCTAGTCCAGGATTATCTCAAGGTAAACTTGCATGCTGAGTCAGTAGTTAGGAAGGCAAATGCAATGATGGCATTTATTTTGAGAGGACTTGAATATAAAAGCAGGGATGTACTTCTGAGGCTCTACAAGGCTCTGGTCAAACCACATTTTGGAGTATTGTGTGCAGTTTTGGCCCCATATCTCAGGAAGATGTACTGGCTCTGGAGCATGTTCTGAGGAGGTTGACGAAAATGGTCCCAGGAATGAAAAGCTTAACATATGAGGAACATGAGAACTCTGGTCTATACTCAAAGGAGTTTAGAAGGATGAGAGGGGGATCTAATTGAAACATACAGAATACTGAATAGCCTGAATAGAGTACATATCAAGAAGATGCTTCCATTTGTAGGAGAGACGAGAACCCAAGGGCATAGCCTTAGAGCAAAGGGAAGTCCTTTTAGAATGGAGATAAGGACAAACTTCTTCAGCCAGAGAGTGATGAATCTATGGAGGCCAGGTCATTGAGTATATTTAAGACAGAGACAGATAGGTTCTTGAGCATCAAGGAGATCAAGGGTTATGAGGAGAAAGCAGGAGAATGGGGTTAAGAAACTTATCAGCCATAACTGAATGGTGGGGGAGACCCAATTCTACTAATTTCTACTCCTATGTCTTATGGTCTTATCTTGTGATTCTCTCTCATGAAAACAACCTGCAGTCAATACACACTGGAAAGAAAGATGAAAAAATCACGAAAAGCAAGTAATCTCATTTCTTCCATTTGAAAGAAATATGAACCTGAATTATTACATATTATATGTTGCCTAGAGTCAAGCATAGAGGTGGTTTTCAACTGTAGGAATAAAATTAGGCAGAAAAGACCTAAATCCTTAATCTGCCATGGTCTGTACAAAAGTGTATACACACCACAGGCTGCTCACAGTTTCATGTGAATCATGCAATGCTCAGTGGCTCTGCAACTCTTAAGTAAGCATTTCAAATTTGCGGATTTGTAAATATTGTTTTGAGATTGGGAGAACGTTAGCAGATTGTGTGGGCACTGTAATAACGTTGACATGTTCTTAGTTGCAGTTATGTGTGGTTGCATTATGGAACAGGGAGGTCTGATTGATGAGACAGGTGGATGCATCTATAGAACAAATTTCAGCAAGAATGAAATCTCTGTTTCTGACTGCACACTTAAGTTCACCTTATCCTCCTTTTGTGATGGCCTATTCCAGAAGGGTGTAGCCTCATCCCAGTCTATTCTGGTCAGCACATTTTAAGCAGGCTGGAATATAGCAGTGCAAATGTTATCGTCAAAATCATGAAGTAGGAGGTGGTGAGGAAGGAGGCACCTGGACAAATGTGTTCCCAGGATATAATGGGTTGTCAGATAAGGAACAGAAATATCAATAGTGCTTGACAACACAGGATGACTTAACCTCCAAAACTGCAGTTATTAAAAATCTGATTAAATGTACCTCTAATCAGATTGGTTTCACGACTTTTGCACTGCATTAGTTTAAAATAAAAAAGTTGAGAGATTGAAATTCATAGAATCATAGAATCAGGAGATGCACAGCATGGAAACAGACCCTTCGGTCCAGCTCGTTCATGCCGACCAGATATCCTAACCGAATCTAGTCCCATTTGCCAGCATTTGGCTCATATCCCTCTAAATCTTTCCTACTCTTATACACATCCAGATACCTTTTAAATGTTATAGACGTACCAGCCTCCACCACTTTCTTCTGGCAACCCCTTTCCATGCACACACCACTCGCTGTGTGAAACAGTTGCCCCTTAGGTCTCTTTTAAATTTTTCCCCTCTCATCCTAAACCTATGTCCTCTCGTTATGGACTCCCCCATCCCAGGGAAAATATCTTGCCTGTGTTTCCTATCCATGCCCTCATGATTTTATAAATGTCTATAAGGTCACCTCTCGGCCACTGATGCTCCAGAAAAACAGCCCCAGCCTGATCAGCCTCTCCCAATTGTTCAAACCCTCTAACCTTGGCAACATCCTTGTAAATCTTTTCTGAACTCTTTCAAGTTTCACAACTTCCTTCTGATAGGAGGGAGACCAGAATTACATGCAATATTCCAAAACTGGCATAACCAATGTGCTGTACAGCTGCAACATGATCTCCCAAAGCCTATACTCATTGCTCCAACGGATAAAGGAAAGCTTACCAAATACCTTCTTCACTATCCTATCTACCTGCGACTCCACTTTCAAGGAGTTGTGAACCTGCACTCCAAGGTGTCTTTGTTCAGTAACACTCACCAGGACCTGACCATTTAGTGCATAAGTCCTGTGCTGATTTGCCTTTCCAAAATGCAGCACCTCACATTTATCTAAATTAAACTCCATTGCCACTCTTCAGCCCATTGGTCCATCTGATCAAGATCCCGTTGTAATCAGGAGGTAACCTTCTTCGCTCTCCACTACACCTCCAATTTTGGTGTCACCTGCAAACTTACCAACTATGTTCACATCCAAATCATTTATATAAATGATGAAAAGCAGTGGACCCAGCACCGGGCCTTGTGGTCACAGGCCTCCAGTCTGAAAGCAGGCCACCATCACCCTCTGTCTTCTACCTTCGAGCCAGTTCCGTATCTAAATGGCAAGTTCTCCCTGTATTCCACGAGATCTCACCTTGCTAACCACCCTCTGATGGAGAATCTTGTCGAACACCTTACTGAAGTCCACACAGGTCACGTCCACTGCTCAGCCCTCACTTAGATGATTGCTCATTGTTTTAAGAGCAAGGATATAATTCAGACAAATGCAAACTGATTTATTGCAAGTCAACTTAAACATTCCAAAATTTAGAATAAGAGAAAGGAAATGAAGTACAAGAAAATGCAGATATTCAGAAGAATATTTAATCTGACCCAGATTCCAATATAACAATTCCACTGTAACACAGAACATGGACAATAGAGGATAGTGCAGCGTACCTAGCCATGTGGACGCATGCACCATCTAGAAGCTGCACCTTTTGAGGAAAAAAAAAGGAGAATGGAGAAATGTTATATTAGATGAACACCACTGTAGCTTGATTTCAGTTTTTGTTTTATGTGGGCCACAGCCCCATTTGAAAATCAGAAATCTCTAGGAAGATATGGAAATGCTGCACAGATGTGTATTTCAATAAATGTGAAAAGCTATAAAAAGTTAATTAAAATTAAAAAACCTCTTGTCAAAGCAGTGGTCTGAGTCTATGTTTAGGTAACTACTCTAATTTTTTAAAATTATTATTTGGTACAACAAAATAGAAAGGAAGCTTCAGAAAGAATGGTAACTTTCTGTTTATGTAGAATCTCATTGAAACCAAATTGCATTGCTAATCAAACACTGCCCTAATTACGTTATTTCCATTTTCTAATTTGATTTGGGATTTTTTTGGTCTCTCTTTGACAAGATATTTTGCAGATGACTCAATAAATAAAATCAAATTTCGCTGCTCTTTGGATGTTGCCTGAACCGCTGTGCTCTTCCAGCACCACTAATCCAGAATCACAATAAATAAAGGCAACTTTTGTACTTACATTTAAAAAAATACCATTCTCATGAATCACAATCCCACCATCCCAACACTCATTTCCATCTCAAACTAATTGCAGCAGAAACTAGCTAATGGGCGGCATGGTGGCGCAGTGGTTAGCACTGCTGCCTCACAGCGCCAGAGACCCGGGTTCAATTCCCGCCTCAGGCGACTGACTGTGTGGAGTTTGCACATTCTCCCCATGTCTGCGTGGGTTTCCTCCGGGTGCTCCGGTTTCCTCCCACATTCCAAAGATGTGCAGGGCAGGTGAATTGGCTATGCTAAATTGTCCGTAGTGTTAGGTAAGGGGCAGATGTAGGGGTATGGGTGGGTTGCGCTTCGGCGGGGCGGTGTGGACTTGTTGGGCCGAAGGGCCTGTTTTCCACACTGTAAGTAATCTAATCTAATCTAATCTAATCTAGATCTACCTACATTAGAGTGCCTATTCCAATAGGAAGTTCAATGAATGAAATTAGATGTCTATTAATCATATGATCCCACGTATATCAATATCATATCACAAACAACAAAAGCAGTAACTTGCCAAACATCTAAGCCAAAAGGCTTCATCCAAGCATTGTTGCAGCTTCATCTCCTCAATTAGAGAAGCCTAACCACCAGAATTACTGACTGTTCTCCACACTTGTCCTTGCACAGCTGTTCCTATCTTGAACCCTTTGCTGTACAGTGGTCATGAAATTTCTCCTGACGGCTTGTCTATTTCACGCTCAACTCCCCTTTATTTCACAATTTCAGCCTTTATCCCACTCAATTCCAATGCACATCCAGAACTAAACAACCTGGTCAGAGATACGATAACACACCTTTAGAGCAGGAGGGACTTGAACCTGGGCCTCCTGCCTCAAAGGTAGGGACACTACCAGTATGCCATAAGTGCTCTCCCAGAACTGTTTTATTTGCCTACCATATATCCATGGCTGTGCAGCACAACCACATGCAACTCCCACTTCAACTAACAAAACACCATGCTTTAAGTCACCAAGAGAATTAAAACTCTTACTTTGTCTCCCACCCATTATGATAAAACTATTTTGTTTACACTATTAGTTGTAAAAGCGTTTTCCTTCTGATCTCTTCCACACTAAAAAAAACACATGCACACATACATTATGTACAAAAATCTAGTTAACCTGCTGCAACATGAATTCAATCAAAGGTAGAATGCAAGTTCCTTCTCTTCATTTTCTGTACAATATTTCATTTTAAATTAACACTCTCATTAAACGACTAACTTCTCTCAAAATCATACTGTATCAAAACTGATATGGCAGTACAATGCATTTTAAAATTAGCATCCTTGGTACTTCAGATCTTATCCTTGAAAATGAACATTCTCACGACACAATGATCTTCGCTCCAGCAAAACGGCCACAAATGGCAACACTCCAGACACTACTATATGCGTGAAATCAACTTTCCTCTTGCTGTCCCATGCAATGTCAATATATGTCAACTTCACTCTGTTTCCTGATCTACCAGATCAGATCCAACCCTACAACTCGGCACCGCCCTCTTCAACTGTCCTACCTGCCCACCTATCCACTCCATCCTCTACTTAGACCGATCAACACCACCCCATCTTCATTTACCTATCACATTGCCAGCTAACTTCTCTCCCCACTCGCTCCCCCCCCAGCTCCACCCCACTCCCATTTATCTCTCAGCCCGCTTGGGCTCCACCCTCACAGTCCTGAAGAACAACTTATGTTCGAAACACGACTCTCCTGTTCCTTGGATGCTGCCTGACCGCTGTGCTTTTCCAGCACCACACGTTTTGACTCTGATATCCAGCATCTGCAGTCCCCACTTTCTCCTACTATTTAATATAGAATTGATTGTAAAACTTGATAAAAGCAGCACACAAAATGGTTGCATTGATTTGTTTCTAAGTTTAGGAGCAACCTCAAGCCTAGACACCTTACCTTATGCAACTAACAAAGAAAGGGCACATCAAAGTGAACATAAATGAGGTGGGATGATTTATTTCACCTCCAGCAGCCCATAGTATATGACCATTGGAAGCGTACTTTCCCCAAAGTTGGGTTTCGTGACTGCAACAGGCTACATTGCACATGATGTCCAAGGCTGGTCCCTGCCACATTCCCATTTCCTGCCTGTCTTGAAAATTAAACGCCAAACCACTTGTCACAGGTGCAGTAGTCCAAAGCCAATACAGGGCAGCAAGGGTGTGAATGAGGGAGAGTGGAGGAGAGTGGAGGAGAGTGGAGGAGAGTGGAGGAGAGTGGAGGAGAGTGGAGGAGAGTGGAGGAGAGTGGAGGAGAGTGGAGGAGAGTGGAGGAGAGTGGAGGAGAGTGGAGGAGAGTGGAGGAGAGTGGAGGAGAGTGGAGGAGAGTGGAGGAGAGTGGAGGAGAGTGGAGGAGAGTGGAGGAGAGTGGAGGAGAGTGGAGGAGAGTGGAGGAGAGTGGAGGAGAGTGGAGGAAGGAATAAAGAATTTCTTTACAATATTTCCTCACAATTTATGATTTTTTTTAAAGCTCTCTGAAGAAGCTCACTGACCAATGTCAACGAAGGAACCCAAACAGTGTTCGGCACTTCATTTTTGTGCATTAGGTCTTGACACTTGTTTTTGGTAGCCATTTGTTGCAGTTTCTTAATTGGAGGGAACAGTTCTTTCGAGCTCCCAAACATGTGCAAATTTCCAATTTCCAACCAAGGAAATAGCCTCATAGATACAGCCAAGAAGGTTGTTTATGATTGATAAATCTTAATAGCTTTATTCGCTGTCAATCTCAACAGGTCAGAAATGATCAACTTTGTCCTCAAGGATAAATTCCCTCTTTCAACATTATTGAAACCTTCAATGTTATATTGGAAGGAGTAATAAGGTGTACTAAAAGAAGTGCATCTTTCAGAACAAATGCAAATTATTCTGATAAAGATGTAGATGCTATTTGCAGGTCTGGATGTTTACAATCAAGGCCGATGGATTTGGGATTCAACTCTGTGAAAGCAGTTTTGTTTTTAAATAAAAAGGTCAGAAATTAATCTTGAGTAGTGACCTAAAAACATCATTGCAAAAAAAAAAGATTCAGTTAAGTGCCTTGCGGGATACCTGTGCTGTTGATTGCTGAAATGCTTGATTGAGGCTCTTAAGAGGGCAATGCATGATTAAAGATAAACTATGTGCAGGATTATAGGGAAAAGGGCAAGAGATGGGCACCAAGTTAAAATACTCAGTCAATGCAGACCTGATAGGGTGGAAGTCCTGCTTCCACAATGTAGCAGTTATGAGATTCCGTGTTTAAGTCAGTGCAGAAAAATCAAGTACTTGGTCAGAGTTGAAGAATCAAGTTTTCAGTTCAGGAAACATCTTTCGGTCTAGCAAACGGACTTCAATTTGTGAACTCTTCAGGCTGTGGGAGTTTGTATGGAAGATTTCAGGTCATTGGAACTGAAAGGGAGTTTAGGTCACCAAAACTGAAAAGAAATTTAACCCTTCAGAATAAAAAAAAGATGTTCAGGCCAACAGAACTGGAAATTAGCAGAGTATCTCAGCAGTCCAAAAAGGAGAATGAGAAAGATTTTAAGAAAGCAATTAACAAATTGAGTATTTTTTTAGGATTAAGTGAAGTATAACACTGGAAAACAGATTGAAACTTTGTTTTGCCAGTTCTGTCAAAACTTTTCTCAACTAATACGTACCTTTGATTCTCTTGAGTAATAAATGTGCATTGTTATATTAAAGAATAGTGGGAGCCTTGTACAAACATGTTTTGTGACTAACCACTATGACAGGCAATTGCAAAAAAGAAACTTATGATCTATCAAGCCAGGTTGCTCTCTAGGACCTACCATGTCCAGTATTACTATCAGCTGGGATCATAACAATAGCACTAAAGCTATTAAACGCTAATTAATCAGTGTAAGATTTTCTTCAAACCATTTTAATATCTCTTGTATTTTTGGTTAAGGCATTTTAACATCTGCTATTTTTCAGTTTCTAAATAAAACGTAACCAGTTATCACGTTAACTAGCATGTGGAGCTCACTGGGTGGTAGAAACATGAAGAGCTGAAAATGTGTTGCTGGAAAAGCACAGCAGGTCAGGCAGTATCCAAGGAGCAGGAGAATCGACATTTCGGGCATGAGTCCTTCTTCAGGCTCATGCCCGAAACGTTGATTCTCCTGCTCCTTGGATGCTGCCTGACCTGCTGCGCTTTTCCAGCAACACATTTTCAGATCTGACCTGCAGTCCTCACTTTCTCCTGGTAGAAACATGAAACCTGGCAGTGGAGGCAATGGTCTACAGATTGTTATTACAGAGAATCAGCAAATGTTCTCGGGACTGGGTTCGAATACCGCCATAGCAGATGGAGGAATTTGAATTCAATAAATATCTGGAATTAAGAGTTTAATGATGACCAGGAATCCATTGTTGATTGTCAAAAAAACCCATCTGATTCACTAATGCCCTTTAGGGAAAAATACTGCCATCTTTATCTGGTCTGGCCTAGACGTTACTCCAGACCCACAGCAATGTGGTTGATTTTTAACTGCCCTCCTGATACTTAGGGATGGACAATAACTGCTGGCCTCGCCAATGACCCCCCTCATTCCATGAATGAATTCAACAAAAAAGACATCAGGATGCAAGGGGAAGTATCTTGACCAAAGAACTTGAAAGGGTTCAGAAAACATTTACAATGATGTTGCCAGGATTGGAGGATTTTAAATATAGGGATTATGCTGGGGGCTGTTTTCCCTGGAGCGTTAGAGGCTGAGGGGTGACCTTATAGAGGGTATAAAATCATGAGGGGGCATGGATAGGGTAAATAGACAAAGTCTTTTCCCTGGGATGGGGGAGTCCAGAACTAGAGGGCATAGGTTTAGGGCAAGAGGGGGAAAATATAAAAGGGATCTAAAAGGTAACTTTTTCAAGCAGAGGGTACGTGTATGGAATGAACTGCCAGAGGAAGTGCAATATTCAAAAGGCAATATTCTTGATGGGTATATGAATAGGAACGGTTTAAAGAGATATGGTCCAAGTGCTGGCAATTGGGACTCGATTCGGTTGGGATATCTGGTCAGCATAGACGAGTTGGACCAAAGGGTCTGTTTCCATGCTGTACATCTCTATGACTGTACAATCATTGCTGGGGCTCATATAGAACAGATAGCAGAGTAACAAATGTAACCTCTGTACTAAAGAAGGACGTCTGAGGGAGAAAACAGGAAACAATAAAAGTCACTTAGCTTGACATCTGTTGTGGGGAAGCTGTCAGAATCTATTGTTAAATAGGTCATAGTTACAAACTCAGAAAAACTTCGGTAAACGGGAAGAGTCAACCCAGTTTCGTGAAAGAGAAATCATGTTTAATCAATGTATTAGGCTCCTTTGAGGGAGTAATGTGAATCATAGATAAAGAGGAACCAGAAGCACAGAATCAAACCCTTCTGTCCAATTCATCCATGTCAACCAGATATCCCAACCTAACCTAGTCCCATTTGCCAGCACTTGGCCCATTTCCCTCTAAACTCTTCCTATTCATATACCCATTCAGATGCCTTTTAGATGTTGCAATTGTACCAGCCTCCACCACTTCCTCTGGCAGCTCATTCCATATATGCACCACCCTCTGTGTGAAAAAGTTGCCCCTTAGATCCCATATAAATTTTTCCCCCTCTAGTTTTGGACTCCCCCCACCCTGGGGGGAAATACTGTACTTGGATTTTCAAAAAGCATCTGATAAGGTGTTACCTGAAAGGCAATTATACAAATAAAAGGTTCATGGTTAAGGGGATAACATTTTAACTTGTATAGAAGGTTGGCTAGCGAATAGAAAAGAGATTATGGTCCATTGTTTGATTGAAGAATATGACAAATAAGAATCTCATAAGGGCTCTGAGGGGGCCTCAACATTTTATCATTTACATTTATACCTTAATTCCCTTTACCTAAGACACAGTAGCTAAATGTACAGATGGCACACAAATAGGTAAGAAAGTATATTATCGAGAAGACATTGGAGGTTTGCAGAAGAACATAGACACTTTGAGTAACTAGCAGAAATTTGGCAGTGGGATTAAAATGCTGGAGAATGTGAAGTTGTTCACTTTGCTGGGGAAAACAGAAGAGCAGAATATTACTTAAAGAGAATGCCCGCAGAAATCAGAGGTGCAGGGGCATTTGGATACTGCAGTGGCATTTAGATATTGCACTATATGAATCACAAAATGTTAGCATGGTGGTCCAGCGCATTCTCAAAAAGGTTAATGGCAAGCCAACCTTTATGAAGAGGACCTGCCAATACAAAAAGGCTACACGTGGATCAGTCACGTACAGATTGATGAGACCACATCTCAAATACAGTGTGCCATTTTGGTCTTCTTATTTAAGGAAGGATGGAAATGCTTTGGAGCCAGTTCAGAGGTGGTTTGCCAGATTGATACCTTGGGCGAACAGATTGTCTTATGAGGATTGTTTGGGCACGCTTGACTTGTTTCCATTGGAGTTTAGAAGAGTGAGAGATGACTTGATTAAAATGCATAAGGTCATGAATAGACTTAACAGGCTGAACACGAGAGCTCTTGTGGGCAAATTCAGCACGAATTGACACTGTACTGAAATTAGGGGTCACCCTTAGGACAGAAATTAGAGTACTTTTTCCACTCAGTGAGTGAACTCACAGCCTCAGATGGCAGTGGAAATGGGGTTATTGGTTATTTTCAAGACAGAGATGGAAGATTTTTGTTAGGCAAGGGAAACAAAGATTATCAGGGTACATGGGAATGTGAAATTCAAAACACAAAATAGATCAGCCATGAACTTAAGTGATGGAGCAGGCTTGAGGGTCCAAATGGTTTTGTTCTGCTCCTACTTTTCTATGTTTATAAGCTTAGTTGACGACTAGAAGGTTTCCACATCACTGATGTCTAGATTACAGGACCTGGACGTTTAAAGAAAACAAGCCTCAGAGTTTTTAATCACCTCCATAATTGGCTGGCCTTTGTATTCTCTCAGTTCTCTTCTAGGAGGAACAGTACAATAAAATTGGTCGGAATTGGAGGAAGGATGGATCTCTAACAACAGGAACTTGTTTAAATTGGTTATTCTGCCTCATCGGTTGTGAAGTGCTTTGGGGCATCCTGTGACATATAAATGGAAGCTCTTTCTTTCCTGGAGGATTAAATAAACCTCACTGCCTCAGCATTTGAAAGTTTCTCTTTGCCAGCACCTTCCACCTGTGAAATATAACTACAATTTGTATACTTTGATACCTGGGAGTTGCATTGTGGAGAGTGATATAATTGTGCAACCCTCCACCTCAAGGCTTCACCCTACATTCTCTAAAGACTGTCACTCACAACTGCCAGGTTTTAATCCACTCACATATCGCATGAATAAAGAATCACATTTCTGCTGTGCAGCACAGAGCTGCTTTACGCTCTTCTGCTATGATTGCTACATTGGAAACCTCACTATTTAAGCCCATAGTGAGAAATGTTATCAATACTGCGTTAAACAAATTTACAAGAAAGTGCCCTCCACAATGCAGACTCTGACAAGATCAGTTGTAAATAGAATTATAAAGGGGTGGTGGCAAAACACACTCATGCAGTTAATATACAATTTAATCTCTTGTATTTTTCAGACTGCAACTCCCTGCATTCTTATTTGAAATAATGTGTGCTAATGACATTACTTCCCCGTAATCATGTTTTTATCAGGTAATAACTTTGCATTGATTAGAATTGCTAATCTGGTCAGACCGAAGGTCATCACACAGTGATTCTGCAAGCAGTAGGCACTGATGATTTGTCAGCAGATTCCATGGTGTCGAGAAACAAGCACACAATGAAAGAGAATCAGCCAAATAGATCGACAATTTCCACTTCTTTGTAAGAAATATTAAGTCTTTAAATGGTCTATTACTTTTGAAGAGTACTGGCTGGAGCCAATTTCAGACAAAGCAGCAAGTGAGGTCAGTTTCTCAGTTAAATTCGAGTGTAATTTGATCATTATTCAGTAATCAAGGAGGATGGTTCAGGGCATGATGAGTGCGGAGCAGTGGACACAAAACCAGAGTGGTTGTTGAAGCCTCTCTGTTAACAGGGAACCAGCAATATTGTCAATTATTTAGACACAGGGGGAAATGGTGGCACACGGATAATGTTACTTAGATCCAGAGCCCCACACTAACTTTCTGGAGACACAGGATCAAATCTCACTATGGCAGATGGTGAAATTTGAATTCATTAAAAAAAAAGTTCATCTAATGGAAACCATGTAACAAGTGTCGACTGTCATTAAAAAATACATTTGATTCATTAATATCCTTCAGGGATATTTAATGCTTACCTGGTCTGGTCTACAAGGGACTCCAGGCTCTCAGTGATGTGGTTGACTCAACTGCCCTTCAGGCAATTATAGAAGGGCAATAAGTGTTGGCCCAGCCAGTGACACCCAACACCCATAAACAAGTAAAAATAAATGTTGTGTTGACACACCTCTGGGGCTAGTGGGTCTTAAACCTGGACCTTCCGACCCAGAGACAGGCTTACTACTCCTGCACCATAAAAGCCTCCGACCAATAATATGATATTGGAAAAAGCACAACAGGTCAGGTAGCATCTCATGAGCAGGAAAGTCGAAATTTCGGGTTCGTGACCAAAACATAGACTCTCCTGCTCCTCAGATGTTGCCTGACCTGCTGTGCTTTTACCAGCACCACACTTCTTGACTCTGATTCTCCAGCATCTGTGGTCCTCACTCTCTCCCAACATTATGACATGCTCACACGAAAATTGATTTCTTGGATAAGATACACCACTGGACAATAAGTAGCCATCCCATATTCCCAATTCCTCCGCCTCCGCCGGATCTGCTCCCAGAAGGACCAGTTCCACCAGAGAACACACCAGATGGCCTCCTTCTTTAGAGACTGCAATTTCCCTTCCCACGTGGTTAAACCTTCCACCCTACAAACCTTCGCATTAACCAAATCATCTGCCGACATTTCTGCCACCTCCAAACAGACCCCACCAGGGATATATTTCCCTCCCCACCCCTTTCCGCCTTCCACAAAGACCGTTCCCTCCGTGACTACCTGGTCAGGTCCACGCCCCCCTACAACACACCCTCCCATCCTGGCACTTTCCCCTGCCACCGCAGGAACTGTAAAACCTGTGCCCACACCTCCTCCCTCACCTCTATCCAAGGCCCTAAAGGAGCCTTCCACATCCATCAAAGTTTTACTTGCACATCCACTAATATCATTTATTTTATCCGTTGCTCCCGATGCGGTCTCCTCTACATTGGGGAAACTGGGCGCCTCCGAGCAGAGCGCTTAAGTGAACATGTCCGGGACACCCGCACCAATCAACTACACCGCCCCGTGGTCCAACATTTCAACTCCCCCTCCCACTCTGCTGAGGACATGGAGGTCCTGGTCCTCCTTCACCGCCACTCCCTCACCACCAGAAGCCTGGAGGAAGAACGCCTCATCTTCCGCCTCGGAACACTTCAATCCCAGGGCATCAATGTGGACTTCAACAGTTTCCTCATTTCCCTTTCCCCCACCTCACCCTAGTTCTAAACTTCCAGTTCAGCACTGTCCCCATGACTTGTCCGGACTTGTCCTACCTGCCTATCTCCTTTTCCACCTATCCACTCCACCCTCTCCTCCCTGACCTATCACCTTCATCCCCTCCCCACTCACCCATTGTACTCTATGCTACTTTCTCCCCACCCTCACCCTCCTCTAGCTTATCTCTCCACACTTCAGGCTCGCTGCCTTTATTCCTGATGAAAGGCTTTTGCCCGAAACGTCGATTTCGAAGCTCCTTGGATGTTGCCTGAACTGCTGTGCTCTTCCAGCACCACTAATCCAGAATCTGGTTTCCAGCATCTGCAATCATTGTTTTTACCTCAATAAGTAGCACTGTCAAACTGCACTGTGATATGAAAGAGTTCATTTGCTCTGCTGACCTGCAAGAAATTGAATACCCTGGGGGGGTAAAGTGGGGTGTTTTTGTCTTATAGGTGGAATGTGGGAGGTTTACCTGGGCATTTCCTTGCCATTCAAGGATAATTTACATTTTTCATCCTCTATTCAGGGATCAATAAGAACATTACAGTTGGAATTTGACTACTCCACTGTAGGTTAAAAAATACAATTCATACCAGATCCCGCCATTAAGGGATGATTTGCATTACATTGTTTCTGAAAGTGAGGTGGTCACTTGTGAGCATTGCTAACTGTGTATAAAGGAAGGACTGTTTCCTTTGTTCAGAGAGACCCCTGGAGACACCTCGCCAGTATGGTGAGGAGTGTTAATAGTTTCTCCAAAGCATGTAATGTACTGTGTTTAATAAAATGTGGTTGCTTGTTCACAGAAGTTGGTGCGTTGTATCAAGTGTGTAAGAACCTCCGAAAAAAAAACACAACAGCACCACAGCAACAGTGTATTCAAGAATGAGGAAGAAGGGCTCATGCCCGAAACGTCGATTCTCCTGCTCCTTGGATACTGCCTGACCTGCTGCGCTTTTCCAGCAACATATTTTCAGCGCTATTCAAGAATGAGGCATAGCTGGGGAAGGAGAAACCTGGAGGTGATGTTTTATAGTAATAACTATAAAAAGTAATGTTTGGACTAATCTAATCTGTACTCAATGATAGTTATAAACTTGCTGAGCTATACCCTGATGATTAAAAATATATTTTGAACCCAAGGGAGATTACAATGTTTCAAAGTATTCACTGCTGCCTTTTTTGTTATCAGGAACAGTAAAGGTAGTTATGAACATACCAAAGTGCAAACCCAATGTTGCAACGAAACATTGCTGGAATTTTGTCAAGAATACAACCTTCATTGTTTAAACTGCTCTGTGACCAGTAACATCCCATGAACTATCAATATGGAATAGATTCAGAACAGATGCAGTAGTTCAAACTTAGGCAATCTGTAACCTTATGGTCTGGCATTTGCCCTGCCACTCCCATCAAACCAGTGGGCCAACCCTGTTCAATGAGATTAAGAGCAGGATTAGACATTGGTGCCAACCTGGTGAAGCAACACAGGACTACTTGCTTTTCAAACAATGGAAGTAGCACACAATAGACAGAGATAAGTAATTGGGGTGCTGGAAAAGCACAAGAGGTCAGGCAGCATCTGAGGAGAAGGAGAATCGACATTTCGGGCAAGAGCCCTTAATCAGGAACAAGCCTAATTCCTGATAAAGGGCTCTTGCCCTAAATGTCAATTCTCCTGCTCCTCAGATGCTACCTGACCTGCTGTGATTTTCCAGCATCCCACTCTCAACTCTGATCTCCAGCCCTCACTTACTCCTAGAGATAAGTGACTGCACAACCAACAGATCAGATCAAATCTCTGCAGTCCTACCACATCCAGTTGTGAAGAGTGGTGGACAATTAATCAACAAACCAAGGAAAGAGCTTCCATAAATATACCCATCCTCAACAGTGGTGGGGGGGGGGGGGGCAAGTACATCTGTGCAAAAGAGAAAGAACACCAACAAGTGCTTCAGCTATCTCAATCTCTTCCTGTTGCCCCCACTATCACAAATACTCATCCAAGCCAACTCAATTCACTCCACATATCAAGAAATAGCTGAAGGCATTAGAAAACTTTCTGAACTCTGGTAACATCGCAAATGTAGCACCAAAAACTTATACTGCAGAACCAGCTGCACCACTACCAAGTTGCCCCAGTACAACTACAGCCTGACATTGTGGAAGATTACCCAAGTCCATCTTATAGCTAAAAAGCAAGAAAAATCTCATTTGGTCAATTACTACCCCATCAGTCTACTCTTGATCATCAAAGTGATGAAAAGTGTCATCAACAAGACCATCCAAATTACTTATACAGCAATAACCTGCTCACCATTGTTAGTCATCTGGCTCCTGACGTCATTTCACTACTTACCCAAATGTGAACAAAATAGCCATACTCAAGAGGTGAAAGGAGAATGACTGCATCAACACATTTTTGCATTTGACCAAGCACAGTAACAGACAAAACTGAAGTCACTAGGACTGACATTCCTGATGAAGGGCTTATGTCCAAAACGTCAACTCCCCTGCTCCTTGGATGCTGACTGACCTGCTGTGCTTTTCCAGCACCACTCTTTTCGACTCTGAAGTCGCTAGGAACCAGGGGAAAAGAACACCACTGCATGGAGTCATCCTAACACAAAGGACAAAGGCTGTGGCTGTTGAAGATCAATCATCTCAGACCCAGTATACCACTGCCGGAGTTGTTCAGGGTTGTGTCCTTAGGTTCAAACATCTGCAGCTGTTTCATCATCAGCTTCCATCCATCATAAGATCAAAAGTGGAGATGTTTGTTTCCAATTGAAGTGTTCAGTATCAACTCCCCAGGAGCGAACCAGTACGTGTAAAATTTACAGCAAGATCAGAACAACATTCAGCTTCGGGCTGACAACTGGCAAGAAATATTTACATCACACAATTTCCAAAAAATTCTATCCTCAACAAAAGAAAATTTAATATCTCCCAGTGGCATTCAAATACTTTTACTATCATTGAATAACATCACCATTAACATCCTGTGTGTTATCATTAACCAGAAACTTAACTGGATAAGCCACCGAAATACTGTGGTGACAACAGGTCAGAGGGTGGGAATTCTGCAGCAATTAACTTGCCCCCTGACTCCTCAGTGTCTGCCTGCCATCTATAAGGCAAAAATCATGTGACGGATCACCTCCAGTTTCCCGAGCAAGTGTAGATCTAACATCAGAGCTGAAAATGTGTTGCTGGAAAAGCACAGCAGGTCAGGCAGCATCCAAGGAGCAGGAGAATCGACGTTTCCGGCATGAGCCCTTCTTCGGGAATCTGGGCTTCTTGAGTGATCTAATATCACTCAAGAAGCCCAGCATTATCTAAAACAAAGAAGTTTGACTGATCAGCCCATTCATCGCTTTCAAGATTCATTCCCTCCAGCACAAATACACAATGGCAGCAGTGTGTACAATACACAATGTGCACTGCAATGACTTACTGAAGTTCCTTTGACAGCATTTTGCAAACCCATGACCTCTACCATCTAGAAAGGCAAAGAAAACAAAAGTATGTGAACACCAACAGAGACTTCTCCTCCAAACTGTACACCATCCTAACTTACAACTATATCACTACTCCATCACTGCCACTGGGTTATATTCCTGGGACTACCTTTCTAACAGTACTGTGAATGTCCCAACACCACACTGACAACAGCAGTTTAAAAAAGGCAGCTCAGCACCATCCCATCAACAGTAGTCATGGCTTTGAATAAATCATCCAAAATTACTGACTTGCTATGAAAGAACAAAATAGATCTTCAACAGCTCAAGTAAAGTGACAACTGACCATGCCCTAAGGGAAGAATTCCAATATCTGCTAATGCGAACCCTTGGTCCCATTCCTTATATAAAGGATGAATATGACAGTTACGTGAAGTTTCATATGTTTAAACTGTACACATTAATACCTTATATCAGAATTATCAGTCTTGTGTGAAAGGGATGTAAGTGATGCATACCATGATAAGTCATTTTACAGGGAAATGTTTTGAACACCTGTCGATCTATCAACAGATAAATCTTCTTATGTCCTCAGTCACAATCTCTCTTCTCTTTAAGAATTTATCATCAGTGCAGTTATAAACATTTCCCTTATTTCTATTTTACCCACTCTGTTCTTGCCCTTGTCTACATCCACAATAAATTCAGCACTAAGATTTTCATGTTTTCATTATAATGAACCAAGTCACAGAAACCAATTCCAAAATCTTTTAAGATGTTTAAAAGTAGCTGTCATCTTCAATTGTGAGAAACCAGCAACCAGAATTGAGACCTAACGCAACCACATCCTGATTTCCACAGGGATCTCAAAATTATGTTCAGCTTTCCTTAATATTTTTCTCCCCCTACAGGCGGCAGTTTATTTAAACTTTATATTGACGTCAATATAACCACTATTTTTTTTCAAATAAATTTGTCTTTCTTCACTCTTTTCCAATTTTTTTTTGCTTTAGAGGGATATAGATCATATCCAGGCAGATGGGGTAAGTTTAGAATGGCATCCTGGTTGGCCTGTTCCCACTAGACAATAGTTGCAGAAGTAGGCCATTCTGCCCTTTAAGCCAGCACCACCATTCATCATGATCATAGCTGATCATCCTCAAACAGTATGCTGTTCCTACCTTCTCCCCATAACCCTTGATTCCACTGTCTTTAAGAGCTCTATCCAACTCTTTCTTGAAAGTATCCAGAGACTTGGCCTCCACAGCCTTCTGGGGCAGAGCATTCCACATACTCACCACTCTCTGGGTGAAAAAGTTTCTCCTCAACTTTGTTCTAAATGGCCTACCCATTATTTTTAAACTGTGTCCTCTGGTTCGGGACTCATCCATCAGCAGAAACATGCTTCCTGCCTCCAGAGTGTCCAATCCTTTAATAATCTTATACGTCTCAATCAGATTCCCTCTCAGCCTTCTCAACTCAAGGGTATACAAGCCCAGTCACTCCAATCTTTCAAAGTAAGATAATCCCGCCATTCCGGGAATTGACCTTGTGAACCTACGCTGCACTCCCTCAATAGCCAGAATGTCTTTCCTCAAATTTGGAGACCAAAACTGCACACAATATTCCAGGTGCAGTCTCACCAGGTCCCTCTACAGCTGCAGAAGGACCTCTTTGCTTCTATACTCAATTCCTCTTGTTATGAAGGCCAGCATGCTGTTAGCTTTCCTCACTGCCTGCTGTACCTGCATGCTCGCTTTCATTGACTGATGTGCAAGAACACCTAGATCTTGTTGTATTGCCCCTTTACCTGACTTGACTCCATTTAGGTAGTAATCTGCTTTCCTGTTCTTGCCACCAAAGTGGATAACCACACATTTATCCACATTAAACTGCATCTGCCATGCATCTGTCCACTCATCTAGCCTTCCAGGTCACCTTGTAATCTCCTAACATCCTCCTCACATTTCACCCTGCCACCCAGCTTTGTATCATCAGCAAATTTGCTAATATTACTTTTAATACCTTCATCTATACCATTAATATACATTGTAAAAAGCTGCGGTCCAAGCACTGATCCCTGTAGTTCCGCACTGGTCACCGCCTACCATTCTGAAAGGGAGCCATTTATCACTACTCTTTGTTTCCTGTCAGCCAACCAATTTTCAATCCAAGTCAGCAATTTGACCCCAATACCATGCACCCTAATTTTGCTCACTAACCTCCTATGGGGGACTTTATCAAAGGCTTTCTGGAAGTCCAGGTACACTACATCCACTGGATCTCCCTTGTCCATCTTCAGAGTTACATCCTCAAAAAAGTCCAGAAGATTAGTCAATCATGATTTCCCCTTCATAAATCCATGCTGACTCTGACCTATCCAGTTACTGATATCCAGATGTGTCGTAATTTCATCCTTTATAATTGATTCCAGCATCCTTCCCACCACTGAGATCAGACTAACTGGTCTATAATTCCCTGCTTTCTCTCTCCTTCCTTTCTTAAAAAGTGGGACAACATTAGCCACCCACCAATCCACAGGAACTGATCCTGAATCTATAGAACATAGGAAAATGATCACCAATGCATCCACGATTTCTAAAGCCTTCATCAGGAATCGGGCTTTTGCCTGAAACGTCAATTTTCCTGCTCCTCGGATGCTATCTGACCTGCTGTGCTTTTCCAGCACCACTCTCATCTAAACTCTGGTTTCCAGCATCTGCAGTCCTCAGTTTTGCCTGGCCTGTTCCCATGCTGTATTGTTTTATGCAACTTGGTGGGATCCCACACTGGTGGCCTTCACAGAGTAATCTCAGTAAGAAAAGGAAAAGGAAAACGAAAACCAAAATTACTGGAAAATCTCTGCAGGTCCAATTCTATGGGTCATTCGACTAGAAACGTTAATTCAGATTTCTCTTCACAGATGTTGCCAGACCTGCTAAGCTTTTCCAGCAATTTCTGTTTTTATTTCTAACTTACAGCACCTACAGTTACTTCAGTTTTTATTCAGAAAAACAATTGTTCTGATGTGATCTCTGACTGCCGTATGCTCTTAGAAAAATTCCAAACCGACAGGGGCCGACCCACCACCCATTTCAATTCCTCCAACCATT
Source organism: Chiloscyllium punctatum (assembly GCF_047496795.1). NCBI lineage: Eukaryota > Metazoa > Chordata > Chondrichthyes > Orectolobiformes > Hemiscylliidae > Chiloscyllium > Chiloscyllium punctatum. The sequence goes on along the minus strand of NC_092760.1, from coordinate 35,110,884 downwards.
CCTGTTCCGACATCACCATCCTTGGCCTCCTCCATTGCTAAAACATACCACAAGACCTACTGGAGAAATAACATCTTATCTTCCGCCCAGGCAGTCCACAGCCCGGAGGACTCAACATTGAGTTCTCCAATTTCAAATAACATCCCTCCCTGTCACTGCTCCTTGCCCCAACTGGATTCATTCCTCCCATTGACCAACGAGGTCATACCCTCGACATGTCTTCACCTATCCCCACCTCACCACCCTGCCCCGCCTCTCCCTTTATCTGCAGCTCCCCCTACACCCACCCCCAGTCCTGAAGAAGGGTTACATCCGAAACATTGACTTCTCCACCTCCTGATGCTGCCTGGCCTGCTGTGCTCTTCCAACCTCCTGCCTATCTACTTAAAAGTTCGAGCTACAGAGAATTTGACAGATGCAAACAACCCTGTATGCAAGTAAACCATTTGCAAGTGAAACGTGGCATGCTTGGAGGAAAATTTCACTTTTATTAACTGTGTCCAAACTAAGGATCACAAAAGTATAAACTCTTCCAGCCCTTTAACTTGCATAAAGGATTGTTTGCATCTGTCATATTCAAATTTTCCCTAAGTTTTAAACAATCATAATAGGAGCAATGGATAAAATCATTGCGATTTTAAATATTTCAACGGTCAAGTTCTCATACTGAAAGCTGAAAGTGATTTGGTTTTAACACGATGTAGCAAGGTGGGAGGTAGTTATCAGTTTCCGTCAGTTTGCCACTGTTGACCTTTACTATACCCTTAAGTACGGGCGCAAAGTTTAATGGGTTGAAAGAGTGGGACGAAAATTGCATGTTCATCATTCCGTTTTATTTCATCACCCTTGGAATGCTGCGGCTAATGTGAAGGTAGGAAAATGTCTGTTGACATTGAGTAAATACCAAACACGAGCCAAATTCTGGGGACTCCACAGTTCCCTCCTGGCAATTGTATGCCACATATTTTGGACTAAAGCAAGAAAGGGCAAGGCAGCTGAGTAAAAGTAAATTAAATCATTTGCAGAAGGAAAGCAAACCACAGCCTTTACAAATACTGTCTGACAAAATGACTGAAATGAAAAACTACATTCAAGACGCTCTCACTACGGTCTGTTAACAAAGTCAGGAGTATGTATTTCAGTCTTGTCTCCCCTCATTGCATTCGAGAGCAGCCATTGTTACTGTCCTCACTCATTCATTACAAACTCGGGCTGTAAGAGGTTACTTGAAGCACTCAAAGCCTGTGAACCACAGCGAGGAATAAATAACAGTGAAATTAAACAGGCTAACACGTTTCCTATTGGATCAAACGCAGGAGATTAGTAGCTGGATCCATTGAGTCTCTGTGCAGCAACACTGTCTCGTAATAAAATAAATCCACCTTTACTCGCCTCGGGATTAAGAAGATCGGAAGCAGCCACGATGCTGGTAGATTAAAAGGTTAACACATCTCGTTTTAAAATCACATGAAAATAAAACGGTGCGCATTTTACAGAACACTATAACAGGGACGGCAAACGCGCTGTCTGGGCTACGGTTTACTCTACACAAAACAGCCAGCCTGTTCTGTATATATGCCTGGCTGTGGACTTCCCAAATTTTGTGTGCTATGTGTTGCAAATGAGACTTGATTCATAAAACCGCTAGGTGAGCAGCAACCTAAAGGACAGTGGCGGGGGAAGAGGGCACTCCTTCCTCCGTCACTCCCGTACAGTACATTGTGCTGCGGTTGCTTGAGCTTTGCATTTCGCCCCAGGCGCTCCTTACCTTAACCCGCTCTCCGCTACAAACTCTCCCGCAGAATGAACACCATCTGGAACCCGGGTAAGGCTATGGCTGCTCGCGACGTCCGTGCGCAGGCGGCGGCGGGGGGCGCGTGCTCGTGCGCAAGCCCGCTGGGGGGGGGGGGGGGTGGGGATGGACGGACGCCTGGCCGCGCGCGCGCGCGCACACACACACACACGCCTCCCCCCTCCCCCGGGGGACGGACGGCGGGGTTAGTGTGAGACGACGCGCCTGGGCTTTGTTCGGTGTGGTGCACTGTTCACCCTGCAACAAGTCACGCATTTGTTGTTATTTCTATCCCTTTGCAGTACAATTTCTATTTTGTTTGTGGCGTGAGGCTAAGAAGGGACCAGAGAAAAATTGCTTTGATTGATTCGTGCTTTTAAACCGTTATCTTCAGGAGTGCTTGAAAGTTCCAGGTAATAATGTATTAGTCTACTCCACGCCTCCTTCAACGTCGTTTATGTAAAAGAGAGTGTGTACATAAAGTAAAAGATGGTGAAAGGTTTGTAATTCCAATCACCGACTCTGGGTCACCGCAACATAAGTACAATTTTAAAAGATAGGTTGGAAGTGATTCAATCTTTTTTGTCTGTTGCAACATGTGTTTGGCAGATTTGGTTCCTTCCACACGAGCTGATCTGTTGTTTACCTTTTGGGGGAGAACTGGTGGGGAAAATCAATCGTAAATTGTCAAAAATTTCATTCCAAGTGACTTGCTTTAACCGGTACAAGATAGTAAAAGAATGCGAAGCAATTTCTAACCCAAAAGCAAACACGAAATTTTCTCCTCCCACTAGCTTGTAGCCAGTGCATATTATTAACATGCATAATTATTCTGTTACGCCGGAAAAAATATATCAACAAAGAAAGGGCTAGCGAGTTTTGAGCAAATTTGTAGCTCAGGTTGAGATTCTGGATGTAGGTTTGCTGGCTGAGCTGGAAGGTTCATTTTCAGATGTTACCTAGTATGGTGATGAAACGTCTGAAAATGAACCTTCCAGCTCAGTGAGCAAACCTACATCAAAAGGTAGGGCTGTTATGGCACAGTGGGAGTGTCCCTACCTCTGAGCTAGGAGGCACAGGTTAAAGTCCTGTCAGCTTTAAAGGTGTGTAATGACATCGCTGAACAGGTTCATTAAAAATGGTGAAAGTGAGGACTGCAGATGCTGGAGATTAAAGTTGAAAGTGTGGTGCTGGAAAGTACAGCAGGTCAGGCAGCATCTGAGGAGCAGGAGAATCAACATTTCGGGCAAAAGCCAATCAACAAAGGTGAGCACAACTCACCTCAGTGAACGTATAATCAAAATTGTGAAGTAAAGATGGTCAATCACTTTCCTTTCCAAAATCTAATAGTCTGTCATATAGCTAGCTGCTTTCTGTCGTTAAGTTATGTTATAAACTGAATACAGGTGCTTCCATTTGAATATTTTAATAAGATTTTTTTGACAACTATCCACTATATTTCTTTCTCCATTCTTCTCTGTCACCTCATCAAAATTTCAATTGGAATATGTACAGACTGTACCTTTTTCATTATTCTGTATTTTTGATAGTGGACTGAAATAGAAAAATTACTTTTGTACAAATGAAGGATTGTTGAAAGACTACTGCACTTTTTAAAAAGCATATAATCTGACTCTCGTAAGTAAAAACCAAAAAAAAACTGTGGATGCTGTAAATCAGAAACAAAAACAAATTTTTGGAAAACCTTCCCAGGTCTGGCAGCATCTGTGGAGAGAAGTCGAAGTTAACATCTCGGGTCAAGTGACCTTCCTCAGAACGGTTACTCAGTTCTGGGGAAGGGTCACTCAACCCAAAACATTAGCTCTGATTTCTTTCCCTGGATGGTACTAGATCTGCTGAGCTTTTCCAAGAACTTCTGCTTTTATTACTCATTGTTGTAAGTATTGCTTACACTGCTATTTGTTCAGTCAGTTGAGGGAAGGCTACTACAGATGAACTGGACCCAAGGGATTTGTAAGACTGGAAATTTGGTTTACAACAAGTTGCTGATTGCCATGTGGACTAGTAATCACTAACACAGGCCTCCTACTTGCCAATAGCTAGGTGATTGGCTTCCAAGTTGCTCAATCGCTTAGGAGTGTGAATATTTGGGGCAAAAGCTATTGGACCCCTGAAAGGAAAGGAAACTGCTGTTGCTGTATAATAAAAGTATCTCAAGCCTGTGGGTAGCCAATTTGTTTTCCCTCGTCAGTTGCTGTAAGCTGTGATGTTTAAAGAATAAATCAGAGTGTGAACCAGTCACCTGTTATTTCCTACAAATAAGTGAATGAATGAAACAAATGTGGCAATGGAATTCAAGGGAAGAAAAAGTTCAAGAAAAAACAGAAAACGGTAGGGAAAGAGAAATAGAATTTGAAACAAAGAAAATAAAACCAGAATTGGAAATGCAAATAGAAGCAAAATTGAAGGATCATAAATATCAACATAAAAGGATGTAATTGAAACAAGTGGTGCCAGACACTGATGCAGACCTTGGTGGGGAGGATATTGGTCAACGTTGAATCGGGAAACGTTTTAAGTTTACAAAGTTTGAGCAAATGAATGTGGGGGAATTCTTCATATCATTTGAGAAACTGGCTCGACAAATGAATTGGGCAAAAGAGGATTGGACATAGTGCATGCTGAGGAAGTTTGTGGATAAAGCACAGGAAATTTATGCCTCACTGTCATTTGAGGTGTCTCAGGATTATGACATTGTGAAAACAAAACTGCATTGGCTTCAAATAGTTAGTATTACTTCCTGATGCATAGGCAGACATTTTGGAATTTAAGGAGTCAATCTGGGCAAACCTATATTGAATTTCAAAGGGTTAAGCAAAGTAATCTTGACAGGCGAATATTAGCATTAGAGGATGAAACCAAGCATGAAACTTGTAGAGAGATTATTTTCTTAGAACAATTGACCAACTCAGTATCTTCCATAATAATCTAAGTTAAGGTCTAAATGTTGCAATAATGGCTGAAGATTATGAGCTCATCCATGAAATTAAATCTTTTTTTCTGTTAATCACATAAATTCAGAAGGGATAGAAAATGGGAGAGCAAATGGAAGACAAGTAGCCAAGGTAAAGAATGATAGCTGGAAATGTCCCAAGGTCTGGCCCTCTGATCAGAAGAAGGGCTGATGCCCGAAACGTCAATTCTCCTGTTCCTTGGATGCTGCCTGACCTGCTGCGCTTTTCCAGCAACACATTTTCAGCTCTGATACTCCAGCATCTGCAGTCCTCACTTTCTCCTCTGATCAGAAGGGCAAATACTGAGGTTGGAGATGAAAATTGAAAGTGAGGTGTTTTTATTGTAATAAGTTGGAGACCTATTCATTCAAACTGATGAGAGTTGCAAGGGCAAACCATAGAACTTACTGGAGCTCGTAAGAATGAACTTGAAAGGGAAACACAGTGGTTTGTGGCTTTAACTGCACCTAAGAGACCAAAGATACTTATTGTTGTGAGTACAGAAGACATACATAGTGTAGATGAAAAATATGAAGTGTTATCATCTAAAGGGAAGAAAGACCCTTTTTCTTAAGTTGTGGAACTCAATATTGAATGCTGAAGGATGTATAGTGTGAAAGTGGAAAATGAGGTGTTGTTCCTTCAGTTTAGAATGAACTCTTTTTTTTTACATTTTACCGGCCATATCTTGTTTATGTCTTGTTGGCTTTGTTCTCAGCAGAATGGATCTATTTTCTCCTTTTCACAACTAACATTTACACTTATTTTACATAACTATCTCTCCTTCACCACAGTCATCATTGGTCTTTAACTACTGCTCTGTTTACTCTCACAATATGTATACTTACTCCTCCTCCCCCTCTGTCTACAGCATAAAACCACCATTTTCCAATTGCTTTCAGTTCTGAAGAAGCAGTTCACTGGACTATAAGTTAACTCTAGTTCTCTCTACACAGATGCAGTGCTTTTGGGTAAGGGGCCAGTATTCCAGAACCCGAGACCAGTATTCTGAGGATATCTGTTTGAATCACACCATGACAGCTCTTGGAAACTGAATTCAACAAAAGTCTGAAATTAAAAGTCTAATGATGACCATGAAACCATTGTTGACTGTTGTTGAAACAAAAAAACCCACCTGGTTCACTAATATCCTTTAGGGAAAGAAATCTGTCATCCGTATCTGGTCTGGCCTTCACAACTCCAGACCCATCGCAATGTGGTTGACCCTCAAATGTCTTCTGAAATGACCCTAGGCAAGCCACTCAAATCAAGAAGGAATAAGGATGGGCACTAGATGTTGCACCAGCTAGCAGCACCCACATCTTATGAATCATTTTAAGAACGTATGACCAGACACACTGAGTTTTTCTTGTATTTTCAGTCCTTTCTTCAGATTTCTAGCATCTGAAGTATTTTCCTTTTATTTAGAGTCATAGAGATGTACAGCATGGAAACAGACCCTTCGGTCCAACCCGTCCATGCCGACCAGACATCCCAACCCAATCTAGTCCCACCGACCAGCACCCGGCCCATATCCCTCCAAACCCTTCCTATTCACATACCCATCCAAATGCCTCTTCAATGTTGTAATTGTACCAGCCTCCACCACATCCTCTGGCAGCTCATTCCATACATGCACCACCCTCTGCATGAAAAAGTTGTCCCTTATGTCTCTTTTATATCTTTCCTCTCTCACCCTAAACCTATGCCCTCTAGGTTTGGACTCCCCAATCCCAGGGAAAAGACTTTGCCTATTTATCCTATCCATGCCCCTCATAATTTTGTAAACCTCTATAAGGTCACCCCTCAGCCTCCGACACTCCAGGGAAAACAGCCCCAGCCTGTTTAGCTTCTCCCTGTAGCTCAGATCCTCCAACCCTGGCAACATCCTTGTAAATCTTTTCTGAACCCTTCCAAGTTTCACAACATCTTTCTGATAGGAAGGAGACCAGAATTGCACGCAATATTCCAACAGTGGCCTAACCGATGTCCTGTACAGCCGCAATATGACCTCCCAACTCCTGTACTCAATACTCTGCCCAATAAAGGAAAGCATACCAAACACCTTCTTCACTATCCTATCTACCTGCGATTCCACTTTCAAGAAGCTATGAATCTGCACTCCAAGGTCTCTTTGTTCAGCAACACTTCCTGCTAAGATTTGCTTTCCCAAAATGCAGCACCTCGCATTTATCTGAATTAAACTCCATCTGCCACTTCTCAGCCCATTGGTCAAGATCCTAGTGTAATCTGAGGTAACCCTCTTCGCTATCCACTACACTTCCAATTTTGGTGTCATTTGCAAACTTCCTAACTGTACCTCTTATGCTCGCATCCAAATCATTTATGTAAATGACAAAAAGTAGAGGGCCCAGCACTGATCCTTTTGGCACTCCACTGGTCACAGGCCTCCAGTATGAAAAACAATCCTCCACCACTACCCTCTGTCTTCTACCTTTGAGCCAGTTCTGTATCCAAATGGCTAGTTCTCCCTGTATTCCATGAGATCTAACCTTGCTAATCAGTCTCCCATGGGGAACCGTGTCGAACGCCGTACTGAAGTCCATATAGATCACATCTACTGCTCTGCCCTCATCAATCGTCTTTGTTACTTCAAAGAGCTCAAATCAAGTTTGTGAGACGTGATTTCTCACGCACAAAGCCATGTTGACTATCCCTAACCAGTCCTTGCCTTTCCAAATACATGTACATCCTGTCCCTCAGGATTCCCTCCAACAACTTGCCCATCACTGAGGTCAGGCTCACCGGTCTATAGTTCCCTGGCTTGTCTTTACCGCCCTTCTTAAATAGTGGCACCATGTTTGCCAACCTCCAGTCTTCCGGCACCTCACATGTGACTATTGATGATACAAATATCTCAGCAAGAGGCCCAGCAATCACTTCTCTAGCTTCCCACAGAGTTCTTGGGTACACCTGATCAGGTCCTGGGGACTTATCCATATTTAACTATTTCAAGACATCCAGCACTTCACCCTCTGTAATCTGGACATTTTGCAAGATGTCACCATCTATTTCCCTACAGTCTATATCTTCCATATCCTTTCCCACAGTAAATACTGATGCAAAATATTCATTTAGTATCTTCTCCATTTTCTGTGGTTCCACACATAGGCCACCTTGCTGATCTTTGAAGGGCCCTGTTCTCTCCCTACTTACCCTTTTGTCCTTAATATATTTGTAAAAACCCTTTGGATTCTCCTTAATTCTATTTGCCAAAGCTATCTCATGTCCCCTTTTTGCCCTCCTGATTTCCCTCTTCAGTATACTCCTACTTCCTTTATACTCTTCTAAGGATTCACTCAATCTATCCTGTCTATACCTGACATATGCTTCCTTCTTTTCCTTAACCAAACCTTCAATTTCTTTAGTCATCCAGCATTCCCTATACCTACCAGCCTTCCCTTTCACCCTGATAGGAATATACTTTCTCTGGATTCTTGTTATCTCATTTCTGAAGGCTTCTCATTTTCCAGCCGTCCTTTTACCCGTGAACATCTGCCCCAATCAGCTTTTTGAGAAACATGGTAAAGACTGAATAAAGGCATAGTGCAGTTCTGTCAAATGTGTCATGCATGTGAAATTAGCATGGGAACCTCAACATATAAATAAACAAGCATCTTAGATACCCATGCCCATTTATGAAGTACCATTCAGTTCAGTTTTTGTAAATTGTGTAGAACCAGGATGTAAGTTTGCTTGCTGAGCTTGAAGGTTCATTTTCAGACATTTCATCACCATACGAGTTAACATCATCAGTGAGCTTCCAGTGAAGCACTGGACCCACTTTCTATTTACGTTTATGTTTCCTTGGGTTGGAATGTCATTCCCTGTGGTGATGACAGTTCAGGTGGTGATGTCATTTCCTGTTCTTTTTTCTCAGAGGGTGGTAAATGGGGTCCAAGTCAGTGTGTTTGTTGATAGAGTTCCGGTTAAAGTGCTATGCTTCTAGGAACTCTCACCAGTGTCTCTGTTTGTCTTGTCCTCGGATGGGTGTGTTATCCCAGTCAAAGTGGTGTCCTTCCTCATCTGTATATAAGGATACTAGTGAGAGTGGGTCATGTCTTTTTGTGGCAAGTTGATGTTCATGTACCCTGGTAGCTAGTTTTCTATCTGTTTGTCCAATGTAGTGTTTGTTACAGTTCTTGCAAGGTATTTTGTAAATGACATAGTTTTGCTTGTTGTCTGTATGGGGTCTTTCAAGTTTGTTAGCTGCTGTTTTTGTGTATTGGTGGGTTTGTGGGCTACCATGATGCCAAGAGAACTACTCAGACCTCTACTCAGTTCCATGGGTTGCACAGTGGATTCGTGAGGTCACCAGAAAGCCTTCATTGCCTAATGATTAAGCTCTGGTTTGTCGTGGTAGCTAAAATGATGATTGGACAATGGAATTGTTCTGAAAACTGTTCAATCCTTGTTGCATAAAGAACAAGAGAGGCCTTTCGTAGATAAGTGTAGGAAACACCACCAACTTCAGTTTGAAGGGAAACCAGCACCAACAAATTGATTCTTAGAGTCACCTTTGCAATCACTGACAATGCCATTCTCACACTGCACCAAGGTGACAGATATGTTAGTATCAGGAGGTGGATTTTATTGCGAACCTCCTTCATGAAGGAGAGACACCGAACAAGCTGTTTGCTCTAAGGTTCACGGAGGAGAATTGTTTGCTGAAGACTCTGGGTATGCATGGCCTCCTGAGAGATGCCTTCTCCCCTTCCACCACCCCACTCCTGTGCTTTACCTGGATCTACTTTGCTCCAACTCCCGTCATGCTGTAGGGCCAAGGATGGAATCACTGTAGTTAAGTCTGAAAGCAAGTGACCACAGGAGAGCCTTGAAGTCAGAACCAAGACCACCATCACCTGCCCCCCCATCACTATAGTTATCAGTATCTTTAAACAGCAGTACAAACCTCCACATGCTTCAGCTAACTCAGCAACAGCCAGGAAATATCAAGCAGTGACAAACTTGAGAGTGGAGGATGATCCCATTAAATGGCAATGGCAGAGTATTAAGTTTAAGCGAGGTCATTAGCTGGATTGGATAAAAATGCATCATGGTGGTCAAATTGATGTTTCACGCAGACTGATGTCTCAATCTGCCTATTCTGTATATGACCACTGCATACATTAAATGACTGCACTCATGATCAAACCAATACACCAAAAACACTAACTTGCATTCCCTGGCCCTGAAAGTACCTACACAGTAGAATCAAATATGCAGCCTCAATTTTCAAATTCGACCCACACAACACTTGAAATTAAGTATGTTTCAGGGTACAAAATGGGGTAACAATCGAAGCATTATGCCTTCTTTTTAAAAAAGGGTACCTGTATCACAGCCTGGAAAATGCATTTATGCCAGAGTTGGCCTTTAAAAGTGGAAAGAAGTCAGTTCACTTTCAAGCTGGCAGAAATGGACTAGGCAGCATCCGGGCTCTTGAGCTCACATCTCATCCATTTCCCCTGCTTTCTTATTTTCCTTTCCTTTTCTCTTTTTCTCAGTTTTCTTTTAGTTTTTAGTGTTGCTTACTTTTTGGAGGCAGCGGCAGCAACAAAGCTTGGCAGCAGCTGGGGCCTAGCGCAAGCCTGGATGACGGTCAGCGGCAGTGGCCATGAGGCATGGCAGCAGTGGTGGTCAGCAGCAATGCAGCAGCCGGGTCCGAAGCCTTGCAAGTGGCAGAGAAGAGCAAGCCCTCTTGGGGAACGCCGGCTGGAAGCATCTGCAGGCCTGTGGCTTAAGAGGGGAGGGATGGCCTAGTGGCATTATCGCTGGACTGTTAATCCAGAGACCCAGATAATGCTGTGGGGATCTGGGTTTGAATCCCACCATGGTAGATGGTGGAATTTGAATTCAATACATATCTGGAATTAAGAATCTTGTGATCACAACGAATCAATTGTTAGGGGAAAAACTGATCTGGTTCACTAATGTCCTTTAGGGAAGGAAACTGCCACCTTTACCTGGTCTGGCCTACATGTGATTCCAGACCCACAGCAATGGTTGACCCTTAACTGCCCTCTGGGCAATTAGGGATGGGCAATAAATGCTGGGCTAGCCAACGGTGCCCGGATCCTGTGAATGAAAAAAGAAAGGACTGCAATGTTTTACATTTTACGTATTATTTTATTTTTCTACTTTTATGCTAATAAGACTGTAGTGCTTAACTTTATAACATATCTTTTTATTTATTTGTAACTAAAATTCTGAACTTTGGTATTTTGTACCTAAGGTGGTGCCATGTGGCAACAATGAACACTTTTCACTGTACTCTTCTACCCTGCACTTGAGTACAAGTAACAATAAAACCTAAAACTAAATCCATTACAGCTTGAAACAGTCGCATAGCAGTAATGGATGGAATATCACCAACTAATCTGTGATTTATTAGCACATGGTGTACTGTGCCTTTAACCTGTCTGCAGGTTTTACAGCTTGTGTGAGGTCCAGGAGCCCAGCCCTCATTGCTATGTTCTCAGATTACTCAAATAGCGCTCACTTTCTCTTAACACTTCTTTCTCTTCGAATAGAAAACACAACACTCTGCAGGCGATTCATTATCATGTGCAGTCACGGATGGTTTAATATAAAATCAGCATATGCTGTCAGAGGGTCCAGTCCACACATCGCAGCCAGAGACAGAAACAATCTCAACCAGCTGCAACACTTTCTGAATGCCTAAAAAGTTTTAATGCTTGGTGTATATAAAATAGTGACCTATGTTGAGCAGCAAACTGAATGCCAATTCACCACTTTTAAAGGCTATGTTCATGGCTCTTACACAATCAAGAAATGTAGCAGATCTTTTGATTACTCCTCGTAACTTACTGTCTCCATATTTTGTACCTTCTCTTACCTCGGGTAATAAGGGTATTAAAATCCTAAACATAAATTAGGAATAAAAACAGAAAACTCTGGAAATTGTTAGATCAATCAGTATCTATAGACGCAAGAACAGTTAACATTTCAGACTGATAAGATTTAATCAGATTTATATCAAGAACATATCGGATGTGTGTGCCAGGCCAGCACTTATTGCCGATATAATTGTCCTTGAGAAAGCAGTGTTGAGCTGCATTCTTGTACCACTGCAGTCTGTTTGCTGCAGGTAGATCCCACTGTTCTGAAGGGGGCTCCAGGGTTTTGACACATGACAATGAAGGAAAAGCAACCTAGCTCAAAGTCCAGATGGTGTGTGACTGGGAGGGGATAGTTAGGGAATAAAGCTCCCTTGCATCCACTGCCTTTTCCCTACTTGGTGTTCGAGGTCGTGGTTTGAAAGATACTGTTGAAGCAGCATATGGATAGGTAGCTGCAATTCACCATGTAGGTAGGCATCTGTTGTACAATGTGGTTCAGTGTTGGAGAGAGTGAATGTCGTTAGTGATAGATGGGATGGCAATCAAGTAGGCTGTTTTGACCTGAATATTGCTGAGCTTCTTAATTTTCCTTTTGTGCTGCATTCATCCAGGCACATAGAAAGGATTCCATCACATTCCGGACTTGTGCTTTGTAGGAGAGGGGCAGGCTTTGGAGATTAAAAAAATTAAGGTAGCCATTTCAGATTTCCCAGCCTTTATTACTCTTCCACAGATAGGAGCAAGAATATGCTTTTTTGCCCCTCAGGTCACAGCTGATCATCTACCAAAATCTCTGCCTCTCAAGGGAGAGTACTCCAGTGATTCAACACCCATTCAGAGATGTTCCTCCTCAACCTCAGTGGCTTGTCATTTATGCTGAGACCAGTTCTAGATCACTCAGCCAGAGGAAACATCCTTTCTACATCACTCTATCTATCCCTTCAAGAATGTAGTAACTTGCTATAAGATTGCTGGCCCCGTTTCCTCCATCTCTCTTCACGGGGCACTGCCATCACCCCAAGAATCAGCTTGGTGAACCTCCACAGTTCTCATTCAATGGCAAGTGTATCTTTCCATAGGCAAGGGGTCTAGAATTGCACACAGTACTTCAGATGTGGCCTCACCAGTATTCTGGCGCATTGAAGGAAGATTTCTTTGTTCCTGTACTGAAAATCCTCTTTCAATAAAAGTTAATGTACTATTCATCTTCCAAATTGCATGCTGCATCTATGTGGTCACTTGCAATGCCTTAAGAACAAGATCCCTTTGGACATCAATATTTTCCAATCTTTCACCACTTAAAAAATAGCCTGCATCTCTTGTTCTTCCTACCATAATGGATAACTTCATACTTTTCCATATTTTGTTCCATCTGCCATGGTCTGGCAGCTCAAACAGTCTGAATCCCCTTTAAGCTACTTTGTATGTTCCTTGTCACCCACATTCGCACCACATTTTGTATCATTTGTAAACTTGGAAATAATTCAATTGGTCCTCATATTCAAATTATTGGTAATGATAGTTAACAGCTGGGGGGGTTACAGTCAAACTGCTCAGTATTGTTCAGTTCAATACTGAGCAGTAATTGGAGGCTCTTTTCATAATAATCTGGTGTAAAAGGGCTTTCCTAACAGTTGTTATTTGAAGTAAATGTGTTGGCCCATCCCCATCTCAATTAAATTATAAATCCAGGGTGTACAGGCTAGAAAGATTGCAGCTTTTCCAACCTGTAAAGATGTCTGTAATATAGTTTTATTGAGGAAAAGAAGGGGTTTTCATAATTTAGCACCTGTCAAGGTTTTAGGATGTCAGTGAGTACTTTACGACCAAGGAAGTACTTCCGTGAAGTGCAATCATTCTGTTACTTGGAGAAACACAGCAGCAAGTTTGCACAAAGTTCCAAAGAAGCAATGGGATAAATGACAATTTAAATTTTTGGCAGCATTGGTTAAAGGATGAATGTTGGTCAGGACATTGGAGATCTCCTTTGTTCGACTTTGAAAAGTACCAGTGTATTTTTACATCAATTGGATAGAACAGTCGTGCTTTGGTTTAAGGACTGCACCTCTGACGGTGTGCCAGCAACCCACTCTCAACTCTGATCTCCAGCATTTGCAGACTTCACTTTCTCCTCTGATAGTGTAGCATGCCCCTGTTACGACAGTGAAACTGGATGCTATAAACTAGAGGATTGGAATATAAATGAGAGGAAGCTCAGCTCCAGCAATACAAGCCCTGGTGAGACCACATTTTGTCATGTGTCCTCGTCAGTGTAGCTTAGAAACAACAAAAATTGTCACAGAAGGAATGCAAGGAAGATTCAGAGTTCAAATGATTAGATTACGCAAAAAGATGCCATTAACTAGACTTATTTTCCTGGAATATAAAATGTTCAAGAATGATCCCCTTGTGTTCTTTTGGGAATTGGAAAGGAACTGGCTTTGTGTGTGGGAAATCATGTCTCACGAATTTGAGTTTTTTGAAGAAGTAACAAAGAAGATTCATGAGGGCAGAGCAGTAGAAGTGATCTGTGTGGACTTCAGAAAGGCATTCGAACAAGGTTCCCCATGGGAGACTGGTTAGCAATGTTAGATCTCATGGAATACAGTGAGAACTAGCCATTTGGATACAGGACTGGCTCAAAGGTAGAAGACCCTCCATCACCACATCAAAGGTGGTGATGGAGGGTTGTTTTTCAGACTGGAGGCCTGTGACCAGTGGTGAGCCACAAGGATCATTGCTGAGTCTGCTAATTTTCCTCATTTATATTAATGATTTGGATGTGAACACAGGAGGTATAGTTAGTAAGTTTGCAGATGACACCAAAGTTGGAGGTGTAGTGGACAGCGAAGAAAGTTACCTCAGATTACAACGGGATCTTGATCAGTTGGGCCAAAGGGCTGAGAAGTGGCAGATGGAGTTTAATTTAGATAAATGTGAGGTGCTGCATTTTGGAAAAGCAAATCTTATCAGGATATATACATTTAATGGTAAGGTCCTAGTGGGTGTTTTTTTGGAAAAGCAAATCTTATCAGGACATACAGATTTAATGGTTAGGTCCTAGTGGGTGTTGCTGAACAGAGACCTTGGAGTACAGGTTCATAGTACCTTGAAAGTAGCGTCACGGGTAGGTAGGATAGTGAAGAGTGCGTTTGGTATGCTTCCTTTATTGGTCAGAGCATTGAGTCCAGGAGTTGCGGTTGTAGAGGATATTGATTAGGTCGCTTTTGGAATATTGCGTGCAATTCTGGTCTCCTTCCTATTGGAAGGATGATGCAAAACTTAAAAGGATTCAGAAAAGATTTACAAGGATGTTGCCAGGGTTGGAGGATTTGAGCTAAAGGGAGAGGCTGAACAGGCTGGGGCTGTTTTCCCTGGAGCGTTGGAGGCTGAGGGGTGACCTCATGGAGGTTTGTAAAATCATGAAGGGTATGGATAGGATAAATAGACAAAGTCTCTTCCCTGGGGTGGGGGAGTCCAGAACTAGAGGGCATAGGTTTAGGGTGAGAGGGGAAAGCAATAAAAGGGACCGAAGGCGCAACCTTTTCATGCAGAGGGTGGTGCGTGTACAGAATGAGCTGCCAGAAGATGTGGTGGAGGCTATTACAATTGCAACATTTGAAAAGCATCTGGATGGGTATATGAATAGGAAGGGTTTAGAGGGATATGAGTCAAGCAATGGCAACTGGGACTAGATTGGGTTGAGATATTTAGTCGGCATGAACGAGTTAGCCCGAAGGGTCTGTTACTGTGCTGTACATCTCTATGACTCATGTAAGGTGATGAGAAGTAAACATTTCCACAGATGAGGGGGGATTAGAAGGAGAGGACTTCTTAAATCAAGAGCCAGAACTTTTGAGGTGAGAGATTAGAAAACACTCCTTTGTAAAAAGTAAGTTAGTAGTGTAGAATGGTCTTCCAGAGAAAGCAATGGATGCTAACTCAATTAATTATTTTATGTCTGAGCTTACTTGATTTTTATTAGCCAAGGGTATTAAGGGAAATGAGACAAACATGCCTCTGTGGAAGCGACTAATCCACCATGATCTTGCTGAATAATAGACTCATCTGGTTGAATGGCTTACTCCTGCCCCTTTATGTGTCAATCACCTGAAGACCACCTCAGTGCACACTATGTGTACTTTCAAGGTCCTCAAGATTTCAAAAGCACCTCACCAAGACCTTCCCCACACCTCCACTACTTGCCGTTAAACAACCACCAAACCTCAAACAGATCATTGTTCGTAGCAAACTGCCCGGCTCTCAGGACAACTCCATAGAACCCTGTCACGGTGGACGCTGCAAGACGTGTCAGATTGTGGACATAGATACCACTATTATGCGTGGGAACACCTCCCAGCTTCTATATGGCAGGTATTCATGTGACTCAGCCAACGTTGTCTATCTTATACGTTGCAGGCAAGGATGCCCGGAGGCATGGTACATTGGGGAAACTGAGCAAAGGCTATGACAATGGATGAATGGGCACTGCACAACAATCAACAGACAGGAGGGTACCCTCCCAGTTGGGGAACACTTCAATGGTCCAGGACATTCAGTCTCGGACCTTCGGGTGACTATCCTCTGAGATGGACTTCGGGACAGGCAGCAGAGGAAAGTGGCCGAGCAGAGGCTGATAGCTAAGTTCGGTACCCATAGGGAGGGCCTCAACCGGGACCTTGGGTTCATGTCACATTACAGGTGATCACCATTGCACTACACACACACACACACACACAGAGATATTCCTACACACACACACTCACATACACATGGACACAGGTACACACAGACACCCACACACTCCCTTATAGACACACACACTCCCCCACACACACTTGCACCCCCTCACAGACTTAAGACACTCTGCACTCACTACACACACACACACACATTTTCTCACACTCACAACCCCCACCCCAGACAGACACACACAGACAGACAAAGACCCACATGCACACATATATTTTGTGGGGTGAATTTGTACTTGCAGAGTTACGTTGCACTTTGCTCAAAAACTGCATACATTCATGTAGAACTCTGAGCTCAAAAACTGCATGAATTTATGTAAAACTCTGTTACCTCACTTTTTAGATTAGAATCAATCTAAACATCAGGTCATAGACAGAGAACATAGGGGGCTAACACCTTCAACATATTGGTAAAAACAATGACTGCAGATGCTGAAAATCAAATACTGGATTAGTGGTGCTGGAAGAGCACAGCAGTTCAGGCTGCTCGTTGGATGCTGCCTGAACTGCTGTGCTCTTCCAGCACCACTAATCCACCTTCAACATATTGTCTAGCTATCATCATTGTTAACAGCTAACCCGAGAATGCAACTTTTAAAAAAAGGTTTTGTAATTTACACATGAAAGAAGTGAAACTATCACTGTATTCTAACAGATGAATGGCTTAACAGACAATCAATTCTTCAATGTATAATTTCAGTTACATCACACTAAATTTTTGCTATAAATTTTGTGTTACGATCGAGGCCTCCACTATCACCTGAAGAAGGAGCGTCACTCCGAAAGCTAGTGTGCTTCCAATTAAACCTGTTGGACTATAACCTGGTGTTGTGTGATTTTTAACTTCAAGATCTCTGGTATTGCTCTATGTGTTGGGTCAGAATGTTCATGATCACAGGACACATTTTGTGCAATTTTAATTATTTTACTGTTAAACAGTTTTATAAATAGAATTCACAATTTAAACCAAGGATATGTATCCTTAGCAGATTTTTACAGACAATAAATTAATATAAAACATGTAAAATCAACTCAATGTTTGAGACAGAATTGTATCTTGTCCCAAATGATATGCATCATTTAAACGTGTATTGAATGATTAAGTTCAAGTTACAATAATTCTCAATAACGAGTACTATCCACATAAATTTTGTTCCAACTGTCTGCTAAAGACAAGAGATATTCAAGTAATAGGTGTCTGTGCAAAACAAGATTGATCTTCAGAGGGTACAAGGTTCCAGGGATAAAAAATAAATTTAGGACTGATGTCAGGAAGATCCCTCTCACAGAACTGTTTTGATTTCACATGCTCAATCACTGTTTGCAAGGCTTCTCCTGGGAGCACTCCATCCAGGATATTAGATGTTGCTGCATCTACACGAGTAATATTTCAAGGCCTCTCTCATTATATGTTTGGAGACTGACAAGTGTATTTAGTCAGGATAGTGGCGTATCTGAACCTTCCTATCCCCATTAAAATTACATTGTGTGGAAAGGCCCATGGTCAGATTTTCAGGCCAATTGAGGCCTAAGTGGGTGATTAAAGAGCATTTAAAGGACCCATCCTGCCACCTCTGGTATTAAGCCAGTGGTAGGCACACGGTGTTACATGCAGCATGCTCAACCAGCATCTTGGTGGGGTCCCTCTTTCAAAGGTGTTCAGTGACTGATTGAGAACAATGAGAATATCTTGATAAACAATGGAAGAGCTAGAGAAAGGAAAAGTCTTTGTGGAAGTCATTTCAGGGGAAATTATGGTATTAGTGTGTTGAAAAATCAAATACTTCACTATATTTTTAGATTAAGCTATGTAATTGGGAAGCTTAAAACAGTTTAAGATGAACCAGCATTCCTCAACTTCAATGCAATGTAAAAAAAATTCAGCAGAGCTTGTCTCAATCCCTTACATTCGTTCTGCCAGATGTTGTTAAGAAAGGGGTGTAAAGGCTACATTTGGGAGATATTTGTTCAATTAGGAATTTGCGGTCTTAAACCTCGAAGCTGAATTCTACTTACATCCAATATGCTTGGGTTAAAATCATTGCTATTTGTTGATTTGAAGCATTTTGTTAGCTACAAAGAACTATGCAAGTAATCGACATATATTCCATATTACACACAATGCAGAATCAGGTCATTTGATCCTAACAGTCTCTGCTAGCGTTTATACCTCACTTGAACTTCCTCCTGTCTTTTCTCATCTAAATTATTATATCCTTCAATTTCCTCCTCCTGCATATGTTTATCTAGATTCCCCTTGATTATCTCTCAGCTATACTATGTGCTTCAACCATTCCCTGTGTAGTAAGATCTAAATTATCATCATCGTTTCAGTTAAGTTTTTTTTTTCCAAACTCGCTTTTGGATTTTTTTAGGGACACCTCTTACATTCATGGCTTCTAGTTATGCTGTTTCAGAAAAAAAATAAACATTCTCCCCACTCCATCAAAACCTTTAAACAACCTCTATAAGATCAGCCTTCAGTCTTATTTTTAATAGATAATATTTGCCAGGGGAGGCATTGGCCTTAGTAATATTATCACTGGAGTATTAATCCAGAAACCCCAGTACTGTTCTGGGAACCTGGATTTGAACCCTGCCACAGCAGATGGTGGAATTTCAATTCAATATGAACCTGCCTAACAATGACCATAAACCCATTGCTGATTGTTGGAAAACTCACGTTGTTCACTAATGTCCTTACCTGGTCCGACCTACATATGACTTCAGACCCACAGCAATGCGGCTGACTCTTAACTGCCCTCTGGGCAATGAGAGACAGGCAATAAATGTTGATCTAGCTAGCGTCACCCTTATCCCATGAACGAATGACAAAAGAGACCCAAGTAAGTCAATGCTTTCCTCATATGGATATTGATCTTTTTGTGGAATCTTCTTGGTCATAAGTAAATGAGTCATAGAGATTATTAGTAACTTGTGACCAATATGGGACATTTAAAACATGCCAAATAGAAATCAGTTCCCATTGAAACTGTGTAAAGGCACCTGCCTTAAAAAGTAATGTCCATGGTCACAGTTCATGTGAAAATGAATATGGAGAACAGTGGCACAGTGATTGTATTACAGACTATTAAACCAGATATCCAGGGAATGTAGTTGGCTGTTATCTGCCCTCTGAAGTGGCCTAGCAAGCCAGTCAGTTGTATCAAAAGAAAACCTCAGCACCAATCAATTGACACCAAGCAAAATTTACCTCAGTAACACTTTGGAGGCTTCTACCAAAATCAAAGGAGTTATTTCAAATACAAGATGAGCAACAACCTCACACAGATACACTTACCAGATCACATTTATAGCCAGTGTTCCAGACTCTTCCAGCATCATCCCCGGCTATGTTTTATTCCACCAGGAGAACAAGCCCACTGCTGTAGTATACAGTCAGGGGAGTTCTCAATGTTGACTTTGGAGTCTATGAAGTCTTATCATTATGGGCGAGGAAATTTCCTGCTGATTAACCTACTGCCTTCTGTTATCTAATGAGTGAATACTCTTCCATTCTGAAAATCACTTGGAAGAAATATTGACGATAACACAGGCACAGAATATATACTGGGTGGAGGATTTAAATGTGATGTAGTAGTGCCACTACTAAAACAAGCTGGCTAAGTCCTGAAATACCAAGCTACCAGACTGAGCCTGTGGCAGGTGATGAGAGAAAACCGTTATGAGGAAAAAGTTGACTTGATCTCATCCTTACCAATCTGTTATACCTGCACCTATCTATGAAATTGTTCAAAGAAGTGACTACTCATAATTCTTGTGGAGACAAAGTGCCACCTTCACACTGAAGGCACAGTCTAGCATGTCGTATGGCATTACCACTATATGGAAAGGGATAAATTCAGAACAGGTCAACAGCTCAAAACTGGACATCCATGAAATGTGGATCATCAACAGTGGCAGAATAGTAGTAAACCACAATCTGCAACCACATGGTCCAGTATATCCATTAATCAACCATTACCATCAAGCCTGGTTCAATGAGGAATTCGGGATTCCATGTCAGGAGCAAAATCAGAAGTAACTAATATTAAGGCACTAACCTAATGAAGCTACAACACAGGACCACATGTAAACAATGAAAATAGCATATATTACACAGAGTAAAGTGGTCCAACAACCAATGGATGAAATCAATGGTCTGCAGTCCTGCCATATCTAATCCTATGTGGTGGTGGTCAATTACAGAACTAAGTGGAGAAACAGACATTATAAATAGCCCCATACACAATGATACTGAAGTCCAGAATGAATGCAAAAGACCAAAACATTTGCACTATCTTTAGCTAGAAGAGGTGACATGGATTAATGGTAATGTCATCGGACTCGTCATCGAGAGCACCAGGCTAATGTGGCTATGAACACAACTCTCACCATGGTAGCTGGTGGGATTTAAATGCAACTATTTTAAAAATCTTGGATTATCTCAATAATGGTAACCATGAACCTATTACCAATAATCATGAAAATGTACTGTGAGTCGCCACAAAGCCTGTTCACAATGTGGAATGTCTATAGGGCATGAGTCAGTAGTGTGATTGAAAGCTCTCTGCTTGCTTGGATGAGTGCAGCTCGAACAGTACTCAGTTGGATGTGTTCCATGAAGAAGCAGCCTGCTTGATTGGCCCCCTTACCACTTCCTTCCTCTACCAAATGTACCCTGTCTACATTGTGTTGTTTCTAGATGATGCACAACAGCAACTTGCCAAGGATTCTTTCACAATACATTCAAAAGTTACAACCTTCATCATTGAGAAGCAAAGGGCTGCATGCAAGTGGGGATGTCACCACCATGTACTATTTTGACTTTGTATCAATCATTGATCTTTCACTGTGGTTGTGTCAAATTCTTGCCACAATTTTCCTCACATCACAGTGGGTATGCCTTTACAACCTGGCATACAGCTGTTAACACCTTCTCAAGGCAGTTACAAATGGGCAATGAATACTGGCCTTGCCAGAGACATCCATGTCAATGGATTAATAAAATGGATTAATTCTGCTTCCCCCCCCCCCCCCCACACCCCATCCCAGGGAAAAGACTTTGTCTATTTAT
This sequence comes from Chiloscyllium punctatum, assembly GCF_047496795.1. NCBI lineage: Eukaryota > Metazoa > Chordata > Chondrichthyes > Orectolobiformes > Hemiscylliidae > Chiloscyllium > Chiloscyllium punctatum. The sequence goes on along the minus strand of NC_092760.1, from coordinate 35,089,405 downwards.
CCTATCCATGCCCCTCATGATTTTGTAAACCTCTATAAGGTCACCCCTCCGATTTTGACATTCCAGGGAAAACAGCCCCAGCCTCTTCATAGCAAGAGGCTTTGAATATCAGGGTAAGGATGTCTTAGTGAAATTATACAGGGCCTTGGTGAGGCCACACCTTGAGTATGGTGTGCAGTTTTGGTCTCCAAGTCTGAGGAAGGATATTCTTGCTATTAGAGTCTTAGAGTCATAGAGATACACAGCACAGAAACAGACCATACTCAAGAATATGGTCTTTCACCCCGACCAGATTTCCCAACCCAATTAAGTCCTATTTGCCAGCACTTGGCTCATATCCGTCCAAACCCTTCCTATTCATATAACCATCCAGATACCTTTCAAATGTTGCAAATTTACCAGCCTCCACTGCTACTGCTTCCTCTGGCAGCTCATTCCATACACGTACCACCCTCTGCGTGAAAAAGTTGCCTGTGAGGTCTCTTTTACACCTTTGCCTTCTCACCTTAAACCTATGCCCTCTCATTCTGCTTTCCCCGCGCGCCCCCCCACCCCATCCCAGGGAAAAGACTTTGTCTATTTAACCAATCCATGCCCCTCATGATTTTGTAAACCGCTATAAGGTAACTCCTCAGCCTCCGACGCTCCAGGGAAAACAGCCCCAGCCTGTTCAGCCTCCCCCTATAGCTCAAATCCTCTGACGCTGGCAACATCCTTGCAAATGTTTTCACAACATCCTTCCCCATAGGAAGACGACCAGAATTGCACGCAATATTCCAAAAGTGGCCGAACCAACGTCCCTTACAGCCACAATATGACCTCCCAACCCCTGTACTCTGACCAGTTAAGGAAAGCATACCAAATGTGTTCATCACCATCCGATCTACCTGCGACTCCACTTTCAAGGAGCTATGAATCTGCACTCCAAGGTATCTTTGTTCAGTAACATTCCCTAGGACCTTACCTAGTGTACAAGTCCTGATAAGATTTGCTTTCCCAAAATGCAGCATCTCACATTTATCTAAATTAAACTCCATCTGCTACCTCTCAGTCCATTGGCCCATCTGATCAAGATCCCATTGTAATCTAAAGTAACATTCTTCACTGTCCACTACACCTCAATTTTGGTGTCATCTGCAAACTTACTAACTATAGCTCCTATGTTCACATCCAAATCATTTATGTAAATGACAAAAAGTAGTGGACCCAGCACCGATCCTTGTGGCACTCCACTGGTCACAGGCCTCCAGTCTGAGAACCAACCCTCCATCCACCACCCTCTGTCTTCTACCTTCAAGCCAGTCCTGTATCCAAATGGCTAGTTCTCCCTGTATTCCATGAGACCTTATCTTGCTAACCAGTCTCCCATGGAGAACCTTGTCAAACGCGTTACTGAAGTCCATGTAGATCACGTCCACACTTTGCCCTCATCAATACTCTTTGTGACTTCTTCAAAAAACTCAATCAAATTCATGAGACATGATTTCCCACGCAAAAAGCCATGTTGACTATCCCTAATCAGTCATTGCCTTTCCAAACACGTGTAAATCCTGTCCCTCAGGATTCCCTCCAACAATTTACCCACCACTGACATCAGGCTCACTGGTCTATAGTTCCCTGGCTTGTCCTTATCACCTTTCTTAAATAATGATATCACGTTAGCCAACCTCCAGTCTTCTGGCACCTCACCTCTGACTATCGATGATACAAATATCTCAGCAAGGGGACCAGAAATCACTTCCCTAGCTTCCAACAGAGTTCTAGGATACACCTGATCAGGTTCTGGGGATTTATCCACTTTTATGCATTTCAAGACATCCAGCACTTCCTCCTCTGTAATATGGACATTTTTAAAGATGCCACCATCTATTTCCTCACATTCTATAGCTTCTACTGTCTTTCTCCACGGTAAACACTGATACAAAATACTCGTTTAGTATCTCCCACTTCTCCTGCAGCACCACAAAAACGCTGCCATGCTGATTTTTGAGGGGCCCTATTCTCTCCCTAGTTACCCTTTGGTCCTTAATGTATTTATAAAAACCCTTTGGATTATTCTTAAACCTACCTGTCAAAGCTATCCCCATGTCCTCATTTTTTCCCTCCTAATTTCCCTCTTAAGTAGACTCATACTGCTTTAATACTCTTCTAAGGAATCACTCAATCTCTGCTGTCTATACCTGACATATGCTTCCCTCTTTTTCTTAACCAAACCTCAATTTCTCCAGTCATCCAGAATTCCCTACACCTACCAGCCTTCCCTTTCACCCTAACAGGAATATACTTTCTCTCAACTCACGTTATCTCATTTCTGAAGGCTTCCCATTTTCCAGCCATCCCTTTACCTGTGAACATCTGCACCCAATCAGCTTTTGGAAGTTCTTGCCTAATACCATCAAAATTAGCCTTCCTCCAATTTTGAAGTTCAACTTTTAGATCTGCTCCATCCTTTTCCATCACTATTTTAAATCTAATAAAATTATGGTCGCTGGCCCCAAAGTGCTCTCCCATTGACACCTCAGTCACCAGCCCTGCCTTATTTCCCAAGAGTAGGTCAAGTTTCACACCTTCTCTAGTAGGTACATTCACATACTGAAGCAGAAAATTTTCTTGTACAGTCTTAACAAATTCCTCTCCATCTAAACCCTTAACACTATGGCAGTCCCAGTCTATGTTTGGAAAGTTAAAATCCCCTACCATAACCACCCTATTATTCTTACAGATAACGAAGATCTCCTTACAAATTTGTTTCTCAATTTCCCGCTGACTATTGGGGGGTCTATAATACAATCCCAATAAGGTGACCATCCCTTTCTTATTTCTCAGTTCCATCCAAATAACTTCCCTTGGGGAAGTCCAGCGAAGGTTCACCAGACTGACTCTCGGGATGGCAGGACTGACATATGAACAAAAACTCGATCAACTGGGCTTGTATTCACTGGAATTTAGAAGGATTTAGAGAGGGATCTCAAAGAAACATATCAAATCCTAATGGGATTGGACAGGCTAGATGTGGGAAGAATGTTCCCGATGTTGGTCCAGATCTAGGCATCATAGTCTAAGAATACGGGGTAAGCTATTCAGGACAGAGAATGAGGAAGAACTTCTTCACTCACAGTTGTGAACCTGCAGAATTCTCTCCCACAGGATGCTGTTGGAGCCAGGTCGTCAGATATATTCAAGAGGGAGCTGGAAGTGGCCCTTGCAGCTAAAGGGATCATGGGGTATGGAGACAAAATGGGAATGGGATACGGAGATCGCAAGATCAGCCATGATGATAGTGAACAGCGATGCAGGCACGAAGGGCCGAATGGCCTACTCCTGCACCTTTTCTCTATATCTGTTTTTTTGTTATTGCAAAATCTTTAATCGGAAGATTAGTAGATGCTGTAGTAAATACCAAAACCATTTATTGGGATAGATCTTGAGAAGGTAATGGCCTCTGGTGTGCTTCCTAAAAAAGCAGCAAGACACACGTGTTCACTGTCTAGAGGATGGCCTCTCAGATCCCTTGCCCATCAGGCCATTAAGAAGATAGCAGAGGGTCTTCCTCCTGACTGAGGACATTGGAATATTGTGTTGGAACTGCCTTAATCAGTTTTCTCACCTTACTTGAGAGGCTAAGCACTCAGCATTTCCTCAAATATGTCACTTACTTTCTGATTTATACTGAGACAACTAAGGGCTGATAGGCTATAGGTGGATGGCTACGTCAGATGACTCAAATGTTCATCACTAACTGTATTTTGCTTATATACATTTTTCTCAAAAAAGGGAGAAGTTATTACTAATTTTCCATATTTGAAAAGTTAAGTATGTTTTAAAAGAAAAAGAAGCACACTCATTCTTCTGTATTCATCTCTAAATAAATGAATTCCAGATTACCCACTGTTTATGACTCACTGTACAATCCTCTCAGTCTAATATTTTCCAAACTACATTAGCATGAATGTATGTTTGAACAAGGAGACATTTACAAATTATGCTACTAAACTGTGTACAATCTTTGCTGATGCTGAAAACATTAAAGATCAGTGAAAAACAAATTGTCATATGAAAATACAGAACATACACACACACACACAGTTAAATGAAATGAAATATTTTTAAACTGCATATCATTATGAGCTTAATTATAGCCTCATGGAATAGTATGACTTGTGTTTGAATTAACATACTGCATACACTCAAGAATGACAAAGTATTGTATATACTAGAAGTACGCAGGCCATGCTGTTGAATGCACTTGTAAATTTTAACAAACACTGCCATATCAAATATTTGTTCCTCGTTTAATGGCTTTCTTTTCTCTGAATGCCATTACTAACTGTAGCCTTCATAAAACCCTGCAGTTGATCTGTAGTAAATTTTAAATGCTTCAGGGGTAGCTAAATCTAGCAAATATTGTTTAAAAATTCCTCAGTTGGCAAATGAATTCAATGTGGCAAAAAGGGGGAAAAAATTATTACAGTTGGGCAGATGGTACAGAATTGGAGGTGAATAGGAACTGCCACGGGTACCTTGAAGAATCCTACTGTACAATACCAGGTTATTGGTTTTCTAAATAGTTTATTTTATTTGAGCTTACCAAACAATAGGGACCAAGATGATCAAAGCAAAATAAACTTTAGCACAGAAGTTCATTACCATGTCTGCTTTGCAAGGAAGCAGAAACTGATTGGTACTGTAGGGCTCCACACCTGTATCCTATTTCTTTTCATTCCTGCTTTCACCAACTGGGTGATGCACTAAAATTCCAATACATGTTCACCATTGGTCAGGCTTGGTGGTATTCAGAATATACAGGCCTAAATGGTAAATTACCCTATTTCCCAGATTTAAGATGCAAGGGTAGCAAGTAGTTAGGCGTCTGAGTTGGAGGAAACACTCACGCGGATTTAATTGTCAAATGTCTTGCTCCTATGCTGTATAATTCCATGATGCAATTTGACTATCTGTCAACTCAAGGAGTAAACAAGTTCACTAAATGCTGTAGATTAAATGCAAGGTATGCTCTCTCTTGGTTACATGCAAGGAACAAAATTGTACATCACAGTGGCTGAAACAAAACTGTAAAATGGACATCACCACAAAATGATTGGTTCTACTAACAAATCCTGCTGGTTTTCACTGTATTCTGCTGCAAAACAACCACCATGAACCTTGACATTTAAATGGAATGAACTTTGCCTCAGTTGATTACAGTGACCATTTCCTGAACAATGTTGCCAAGAGTTCATTGTGCCCCATGGCACTTCTAAACCAGTCAAAACAGAAGTCTAAAATAGGATAAAACCTCCCTTTCCTCAAACACCACAAAAAGAGTTCATAACCATTGCTCCCTACTGAGCAACATTTTTCAGGTTATACCATTGCTATAGCTGAATCTTCATTACTGCTTTCTTGGCTTAGCCCTACTCGACGAATAGAATCATGATACTTTCTCCTGCCGAGTTCAATAATACAATGTATTTCTTCTGCAATATCTTCGCGATCACTCTTCTTCATTGCTTGAATTAATTGACTGATGCAGCCCGGTACACTCTCATTGCATTGGGCCCATGTAAAGAGCATCTCTAATATTTGCTTGTCCAGATCGTCCCTAGGGAAAATGAAATAATAGCTTGAGAAGACAAGAACTGGTTTGAACATTTTTAAAAATTGCCTTCATAGATAATGTCCAAGAAGAATGAAGTTTCACATAATGTGGAGCTAAATTACCAGCTTCCCACATCCTTCGTTCCCCATTTTTCCATGTCAGCCTCTCACTGACGCACAATTTAAAGGTTAGAAAAAGAGTAAATATTCACAAGAGTGCCACTTCTGTCATCCTCCTGGCACAGAGCAGTCTGGGCACTAGGTAACCACAGCACTCAGAAGACAATAGAGGACAAAGATGAGACATAAAACCCTCAAAAACACTAGCTCATAATTTTTATTTATGTAAACATAGAGCATTCACTTGTCAGTTTTAGCAAAATCAGTGAGAGGAGGTAAAAGGGGGTAAATTTAGCAAATAACGAAAAGTATCTACTCTTACCCAAAAGATGACATTATTTTCACAAATAACTTTCCAATAAAACTATATATGAGGGTTTTCAAGTAAAAGTCGACCATTTCAAGAAAGCCACAACATGTGCAAAAATCAGGTTATTTTCCCCAAAAATTGTCCATCAACACAATTTGTATTGTGCTGAAAAAGATTTCCTCACTTCACTAAACGTATGTATTTCCAGAACTGTCCAAAGCTTTTAGGGTGTGAGGTTACTTATACATTAAATAAAACAAAGGCAGTGGTTTCATGCACTACTGAATGTTCTATTCACACTAACTAGGTTGACAGTGCTTTGTGTCACTGAGATAATGCTAACATGACAACAATAACAAAAAAGCTATTAACTGGCATTCTCGTTCTCATGTTAATGCAGGTGAATAGTAAAATTCTTAAAGAACTGTTCAAGAGCAGGAAGCTTCCCTGGTTTCCTTAGCCAAAATTCCTCCATTAGTTAACCCGTTAAGAGAAATTAACTGGTCATTTATCTGATTGTTGTTTGCAGTATACTACTGTGCCTTTTTTTATAGCCAAACACAGCAGCAAGTCAGTGGACTTTCAAGTAACCCAATGCAAGTAAAACATTTTAATGCAAATACAATACGTTAATTTAATTTTTTGTACCAGTTGTTAATCACATTTTAGAAATAAATAGCATTTGAAGACAATAAATTGCATCTAATGAATATTTAATGTATAAAAAAACTCCAAAGACAATTGAAGTGCAAACAGCCAGTGAATGAGAGCAAAGATGTGGTCAGATGTAGGTTTTAAGTGAGGTCTTTTGAGGAGGTGAGAGAAGTAACAGGCTCAGTTGCCAACGATGGGGCAAGTTACAAAGAAGGATGCACAAAGGGTTCAAATCAAGACCAATGAAGAGTTCTGGAGTGGGGAGAAGTGGACTGAGATCTTACTGCTATGGGGTTGTGGGGGGTTGTAGATGTAGGGAGGGTTAAAGGGATTAAAATGCAAGGAGCTCAGTGTAGATCAGTCAAGAAACAATTAAGATTGTGAACAGGACTCGGTTACAGATTTGACAAAGGCAGAAATGTTTCCAACAAAGAGAAAATTAAAGACACTTAAACATGCGAGACTGACTGAGGGGAAGGTGTTGGCCTAAACAAGTCTTTACGTGACTACGGCATAAACAAAGATTTCAGCAGCTGAAATGGTAGCGACAGACATAGGTAGTATTTGTGATCAGGTGGATACGAGATTTGAAGCTCAGCTCTGGATCAAACAAGATGCCAAGGTTGATGAATGGATTAATTCAAGCGGTGACACTGGCACGGGCCAAAATTGGTGACATGGGCCAGAAATTATGGCTTCAGCTTTTCAAAACTTTAAGCAAATTAGATCACGGCTCATTCATGGGTGAATGATGGGCCAATAGTCTAATAACATCAAGACTTTGGAGAGGCTGACAGGTGTGGTGAAGGGTTGGAGTCTGGCATCACCAATATACAAATGGAAACCGAGTCCAAAGATTAAGTAACTGCAGCAAACAGTATTTCACTTGTGAACAGTTAACTGAACACAGAGTACGGATTGTGCTGATGTAAATAGCTCAGCAAGCACCAGAGGGAGGAAGGGAACTTGATACATTTATAATCAATAATCATATTAACTAAAGCTTTTGATAAAATAAACTTTTGTACAACTCTATGCAAGGTATATTTATTGGCTGCTTATTTTTTCTAGTAAATCCTCAGATTTACTAGAAAATTGAAGTACAATACTTTGTACTTCAAACAGAATTTATCAGAAGTTTCTTGATGAAAAGTGAACACTTCAATGACTTACGTGACATTGATGATATTTGCTGTCCTACTGGTGTCTAACGAGTTAACTACTAAACAATGGATTCATTAGCTCATCACTCATGTGAAGTGATATTACAAAGTGCATTGTCATAACTACTATTGGTTAATGCTAAAGCCACCATTGTCATAGGACTGCTCTCTCATGAGGGAGAGATGTCTGGTGGTGAGTTTAATCTAAGGGTCACCACACCCCATTGAGAAGGCAGAACCTTCATCATAGCCTCAGTTGATGTAGGAATTGAACTGTGCTGTTGATGTCAACCTGCATCACAAATCAGTCATCTAGCCAACTGAGCTAACCAACCTCCAAACTGGTTAATGATCAATCTTGAGAAAATTGAGTTTTCCAACTTGCCCTCCCCAAGTAAATGTTCTACCAATAAGTACCATTAAACAGCCCAGAGTGAGATGATCAAACACTTGACCAACTTGGATACCCTTACTCCAGATATCTCAGGAAACATATGTTTAATTGGCATGGCATAAAGATGTGTGCTAAAGTCAAAGTTTACTAAGTAGCCACCGTACTATGCAGCTGCCAGTCTTGCATTAGCTACAAAATAAATGTCAAAATCTCAGGAGGGTACAAACTGTCCACCATTCTGAGTGTCAACGGTTCTGCACTGGTGAGTATAACCAGAATTTAGGGAAAACTGATAAAGATGAAGCAATGCTGGATAAGCCATCTGGTGGCCGTGGCCGAACTAGTCCAGCTGCAATCTTAGGTTTTCTCGAAAGCACATCAGAAAATTTTGACATCGAGTGCCACTGGTTCAAGGTCAAGCTCAAACAAAACATGAACAACTGTGTCATACCACTAAGGTATTGGAAATGTGCTGCACATACCGGGAGAATTGGCCTGGAGCCATTTGAAAATGTCTGGTCGACAGCAAAAGGCAACAGTTGTGCCTCACTACAAAAAATGTCGGGACGGTCAATTTGCTGAGTTTTACTGTTAATGATCCAATTGCAGGCTTTTTTCCATGGATGAATTGCTCAGACTAGCATATGTCTGGAAAGTGTAAAGACAACAAGACACCTATTGTTATTGTACTCTTAAGTTAAATCGACAATCAAGGATAATAAAGAAATGCAAACTATTGACTATTATCATGAAGAAGCGTCTTCCTCACCTATGATTATATCCTATTCTTTCCAGTTGTGAATAAGATAAGCCGAGATTGATACCAATATTCTGCCATTCCGGCCCAATTCTCCTTGCAATACTCAAAAGGTTAGCTTCAGTGAGGTAGCCAGTTTCTGTGCAAAGTAAAATAAGAGACCATTTAGAGGAACATGTAACTGCATCATGAACCAGGTAGCCTGTGCCTCTGGAATCTATTTCAGTTGGCTCTTCCTAGGTTATAATCATGAACGTAGTTTCAACACATTGTGTAACAAGTGAGAATTCTGATGCAAGGTTATCCTCTGTCAGCAAACAGTAATTGTCAGAAAGATCACGAGATATCTGTCCAGGGGAAGGTTACTGGCCAAAGCTACCACCTGTCCATGCCAGTAATGAAGCTCAGAAAAGGCTGCAATGTGCTTGCAATCTGAGGTCAACAGCTTTACATTGCAAACAGCACCCAACTGTAAATGCCAAATCCAGATCATGCATTGCTAATGCTTTCAGAATGTGGGTGAAATGGTCTGCTTTCTCAAAAAGGTGACAGTTTGTGAAGGTGTCTGGCTCAATGTCAACCCATAACTTGTAACTTTCTAGAGGGCACTCGTGGCATACTGGGACTGTCCCATCTCTGGGCCAAGAGGCCTGGGTTCTATCTGCACCTGCTCTAGAAGTGTGTTATAACATTGATTAGAAAATATCTATAACATTCTAAAAAAGGCTCTCACTCTGCTTTTTACTGGAGTCAGATCAGGACCCAATTTCAAACGCATTCCTCCATGTTCACATTGAACTGGTGTCTGTTAACATGGAAATGGTACTATTTTGCTCCTCAAATATTCACATAATGACCCAAATTACAAATGACCCTCAGTGATCTTAAACAAAAACAGAAAATGCTGGACAAACGCAGCAGGTATGACAGCAGGTGTGGCGAGAAAGCAGAGTTAGCGTTTCAAGTCCAGTGACCATTCTTCAGAACCTCAATGATCTTCCTTAATTCTCTTACTTGTTCCATTTGCACTATGTAAGATGACAAAAGCCATCAACTCATCAACAGGCAGCTAAACTGTTAGGTATGTATTTTGATAATGCAATTTATTCGGGACATTTAAGCGACTCTTGGATAAGCACATGAAAGTTAGTGCAATGAAGAGTATGTGAGTTAGTCTGATCTTCAAGAAGGATAGAAGGCTGGCACAACATCAAGGACTGAAGGGCCTGTACTGTGCTGTACAGCTCCATGTTCTAAATCAGAGAGAATACAAACAGGAATATTTATCAATTTTGGTTTTAAAAAAAATCCACCCCTACTTCACAATTAGCACGGGAAATCTTTAAGCAGTTGGACCTAAGCAATAAATTGAAAATTTATTTTGGGCTCATATCCTCAGAGGTCCTGGCCAGACACTGATGAGATCTAACAAACAATGAATCACAATTGCATTGCTGATCTATATTTGGCTTTTACCAGGGGAGGAGTGTCAATAATTTATCAAGTGCTACAGTTAAATGGATATTTAAGCACTCCTATATATTTAGACTCTACAATGGTATGCTAGTATAGTTGAAGTCACCTATTCAAATCACATGCGATTTCATCATGGTTTAATTATGATCACCATTCTGTGTTTACTAACTAAATAGTTTCAAAATTATACAGAAGGAAAAAAAGACTTAAATGCTCACTAATAACAATGCCTCTCTCTTAAAATCAGATTCTTTCTTTTTTTTAATGTTTTAAAAAATGCTGGTGGCAAATTAACACAAAATCACCATTGAAATGGATCTAATTTTTACCGTCACTATTAAGAGTAAGGTGTCAGAATTGAATGGTATCAGAATTAGAAAAACTTATTTCTCCTGCAAGAAACCTCTAAGGGCCCTTTTTAAGATACAAATGATTGAATCTGAGAATTCATGGTGCTGCCAGACACCAGCTTAGTAAGTACAAAACAACTAAATGTTTGTAAAGTGACACAGTCTCACCTTCATCACCTAGATTTAGTGGTGGATAGGATGGATCCATTCTTGGTTCATCATGAAATTTTGATTTCTGCTTCTGGAGAAAAAGCATCAGGCTTTTTAAAAGCCACACTTGAAACAGTACAAGTGGAAAGTAAACTGTATGTAAACAAATAGCAGTTATAGCAGTCCAATGTCATTATCAGAAAATTATAGCTTCAAGTGCCACTCTGTAATCTAGGTGGGGCACTTCTGTGCACTTATGAAGAATATAGCATTATTAGAGATACCATCCTTCAGGGCAAGGGATTAAATCAAATATCTTTTCAGCTGTTACACCATTTCAGATAAACTTTAAAGAATGCATGGCACTACTTTTAAAAAAAAACAGCGCTAGCTCTAGCTCTGGCCTACATTTCTCTCTTAATTAGCCCAGCAAACACCAGATTAACTGCTGTCATTCACTGCTACTATTGGGATCTTGCTGTGTACAAGATGGCTTCTATGTTTGCTAACAGAAGAACAATCACTGCACTGTACTTCCTGAAATGTGATAGTGTTAATTAAACGCTAGTCTTTCTCTCTCCCCTTAAAAAAATTAGGATCATGCACTGATCCTAATGTGGTAGCAAAACATTATATTTTAACCCTCTAAGAAAAGACAACATTAAGAAAATGAAGCAGCTTACAGGCAATTTGATTGGCAAAGTGGCCAGCCACATTGAATCAGGGCCTTTTCGTTTTTTAGCAGCTTCCTCAGGAATGTTTTCTGGCAAGGATCCCCTGTAAAAGGAAACCTAGAATAAAGATCAGTATAACATTATGTGATAGTTCACTCTTGTACAGCATCCTATTTTATGGGAACAATGTAGTTGCAGATGGATTGGCTGGAGACGGGTTAAACAGCATCACAGAGGGTTAGAGCACAGGCTCAAGTGTACACTTCCTCACATGGCAAGTTTCCAATCTGCCACAGCCAACAACAAAGGCGAGATGGTTCTTTACAAGGAAGCTCGGCATTTAGTGCACCTCCCAACAGCACTGCGTGAAGTGAAGGCCGGGAACCAATAACCTTCTCACGCTCTCTGTCAGAGAATCTTACACAAAGGGATAAGTGAAATATTTCATGACAGGAAACCTTTCTCAGCTTGATTCCTTACTAACAAGTGATTGATGTGAAATCACGTATTCCCCAGGATAATAGGACCAGGAGAAGACAATGTGGTCCCTTGAGGATTGATCGTGCTTGATCTTATTATGGCCTAATCTCTGTTTCTCTTTTAACTCCCTCGCTTTTCCATTAACCAATGCAAAACAATCAGTCGAGAATATAATCACTTCATTCCAAAACTTTAAATGAAACTTAAGTTTAATATTTAGAATAAAATCATAGAATCCCTAGAGTGTGGAAGCAGACCATTCAGCCCATTGAGTCCACACCAACTCTCCGAAGAGCATCTCACCCAGACCCATTCCCCCCCCTACCTTAGCTTTGTATATCCCGGGGCACTATGGGGCAATTTAGCACGGCCAATCCATCTATCCTGCACATCTTTGGACCCTGGGAGGAAACCAGAGCATCCAGAGGAAACCCACGCAGAAATGGGAAGAACGTGCAAACACGACACAGACAGTTGCCCAAGAGTGGAATCAAACCTGAGGCCCTGGCACTGTGAGGCTGCAGTGCTAACCACTAAGCCACCGTGCCACACAAATTCCCCAAATTATTAAATTTCATTCTACAAAGATTACCTATTTTGCTTAAACTGTAACCATCCATCCTGAATAAGGAATTTAGATGACCTTTCTGCAGCATAGGATGTTGTAATTTTCACTCTGCATTGCAGAGAGCTCTGAAAGGTCAAAGGGTAAATTCAGCAATCACATGCTGCTAGCAGAGAGCCACACACAAAGAGAGTCTTAAACACTGTTACACTGATTGTCTGACCCAACCTCTCAACAACCTCAGTACAGATCAAATAAAAGTACGCACACAGAACAGTAATTATCCCACAGGCTACTGAAGGGAAGACACAGAAGGGTGAACTCACAGATAACCTTCACCACAACACCAAACGCATAAGATACTTAAACTCTCTATTACAAGGATGAACAGATGGCAGGCAATGAATGAAGGTGCTCCTCCTTGCGTCCCAGCCAGATATTAATGCAAATTTAAGCAATTCAACCATGTTTCCAATAAAATTTTGTTGTCACTAATATATTAGAGATGGAGGTATAGAATGAATTAGTCTGAACTGCAGCTGCTTCAACAGCCAATACCAGAAATCTCTTATTAAACAAAGTTAACCCTAATCTTATGCCTCTGCTTCCTTATTAAGTGACTGATGTGAAATCGCACGTGTTTCCAGGATTATAGATGCTCTGTCATCAGATAATCCAAACCATCAGAGAAAGTGATCAGTATAATCCTGAGATATTAAAGGAAGTAATTCCACTTCATATTTAAATTTTATACACTGTGGATCCACCTGTCCTCTTGGATTTGAAAAGCATGGTAGTTCTCCCCCATGTCAATACTTGTTCTCACTCAACACTACAAAAATAAAGATCATCTGGTCGTTTATCTCCTTCCTGCCTGTCGGGCCTTACTGTTTGCTTTTTACTATATTGCAACAGTAATTGCATTTCAAAAGGCATCCTGTCAGCTTTGGATATTGAGATTGCAAAAGGTGCTACGCAAAAACAAGTTTTTAAAAAATTGCTTTTAAATAAACAGTAAAATATTCTTAAAATTAGCAGGAAAAAGATAATTGTCAACTAAGAGAAGGGGATCTTGTTGGAAATGCTCAACAAGTCCTTTGTTTCAGTATTTACAAGAGAAGGTTTCTGGGAAGGGAAAGTCTTAGATCAGAGAAAGATGAGATGAAACATATGACAATGATTAAAACAAAAGCATTTGTGAAATATGTTAAGACCTAATTGATGCATCTCAGGAACCTGATTAGAAATTGGAGGAGAAAATGTAAAGGATTTTGAAATATTTCAGGATTCTACCGAGCATGAATGTGTGCCAGAGAACTTTCAGCATGTCTGGGCTCTCCAGACACAAACACACCCAAGATCACCAGACTTAAACCTCGCAGGCCAGCAGGCACAGTTGTAGGACAAGCTCCTTCCATCCCAGCTGCACCAATATGTAGTGGGTGGCAAAGGAAGAAGAGCTTCTGCGAGTACATAGGTGGGATGGGGACATGTCACTGCAAATACGTTCTCATATTTATAAATATATGTTCACTTTTCATCATCAGCCATGTGACCAAATGACTGTTTAGCTGTGATTAAAGCATTGAAGGTACCGAGTCTAGCCATCATTAGCATTACACAGTGTTCAAGGGCTCAGGTTGTGAAGTGAGCAGCTCCTGCATCTTGTATGAGGATTAGAAGGTAATTGCTACTTTAACTACTAAGGTGACTCTTTCCATGAATACATCACAGTCATTACCGGGATTGGTTCTTAGTCTGCAGGATGCGGTCAACATTGCTTGGGACCAGAATCTATATTCCACCCAGTAGGTCGATACGTAAGATTCAAGAACAGCACTTTGTGGTCAGAGATGTCTTTCACCTGTACTGTGTGGGTAGCCTGTGGAGGAAAGTGGAGCTGTCTCTCTCAGAGAATAATACATTCACCACGCCACTACAGGTGTGGTGGCAGCCATTTTCATCTAGATTATGCACTTGCTGTTAGGGTGAGGATGGAAAGAGACTGTGGTTGCAAATCACAGGTAGACATCCTGGTGAAGGAGGCTTTTGGCATGCTGGCTTTCATCAGTCAGAGCACTGAATATAGAAGATGGGACATCTTATTGCTGGGTCTGTCCAAGAGGTTGGTGAGGCCACAATTGGAGTGCTGCATGCAGTTCTGGTCACCCTTGTATAGAAAGGATATCATTGAATGAGAAAGAGTGCAGAAAAGATTTACTAGGATGCTACCTTGACTGGATGGTTTGAGTTATAAAGGGGAGGTTGAACAGGCTGGGACTTTTTTCACTGGAGTGTAAGAGATGTAGGGGTGAGCTTATAGAGGTATATAAAATCATGATAGGCATAGAGGAGGTCAACAGCTGACAACTTTTCCCCATGGTAGGGAGTCTAAAACTAAAAGGAATAGGGAGAGAGAACGAAAGGGTCCAGAGGCGCAATTTTTTTCAGAGAGGGTGGTGAGTTTCTGAAATGGGCTGCCAGAGGTAGTGGTCGAAGCAAGTACAATTTTTATTTAAGAAACATTTAGATAGGTACATGGGTGGGATAGGTATGGAGGGATATGCATCAAATGCAGGCAAATGGGACTAGTTTAAATTGTAAAAACGGGGCAGCATGGGCAAGTTGGACCGAAGGACCTGTATTGATGTTGTAGATCTCTCTGACTCCATGAGTGAGTCACAGACCAAGCCCTTCAGTCTAAGTACCCTCCCCGTCAATCCCATCGCCTTTGATCTTCCCCACGTTCCCCACTCAAGAGGATTATTTCAATGTTCATCTTCTTGCTATACCTGCAGTGTTCCAGGTATATCCCATGATCAGACCAGATATACCAATACAGTGTGTCCCCATCGAAGCCAGGAGGGTATTACCCTTCTGCAACAGGCAGCTTTTTCCTTATGATGCTCGATTGTCTCTCCCACTTCACAACTTTTACCCTCTCTGCATCCCACCATGGTGCCTCCAATCCCCGCAATTGAGTTCCTTGGTTTTCTTCCTGCAGCATTAGTCCTTGATCACCCTGCCTTTCAGTGAATGATCTCCCAGGACTGACTGTGGTCCACTCCTTGACCAATCTGGATGGACCATCCCTATCTGATAAGTGACCAGATCATTGACTGATAATGGTACAGCTCTTCGATTGACACAATACTACTCCTTGGAATGGTTGCACTGGACCTACGGAGCTGTCAAAGATTCCATGACACAAATTTTAATAGTTAAGCTCCCACAGTATTGATATTTACTTCTTGCAATATGTATCTAACAACTAGAGTATCGAAAGAATGCAATATACAGATTTGGTTCAGAATCTGCAGGCATTCAGGCCCATTGCTGCTGTCGGCAATGTGAGAAATGTATTGCACATCCTAGAGCTCTCAAACAGCTCACACATGATGCATCACTGGAGTGAGCACCTCTTATTCAACAGTGGCCCAAAATTAGGAAGCAATCCTGGATTTTGAGTGCAAATATTACCCATCAATAAACTATTGAGGTTTTGACTGTGTTAATGTAGAGTCACAGTAAACGTGATTATTTTTTGAGAAAGGGAACTTCATTTACCTGTCCTTTCACAGCTTTTGTTTTTCTGTCTGCTTCAGTGGAGACATAAACCTCCTTACTGTTCTTTAGGTGTGAGTAAAAGGTGAACCCAATCCTTCCATCTACACAGTCTGGTCGATCTGAAAGAAAAGCAAGCACTTAAATAATCCGCTGCTGTACTGCAGCATGTGTGATTCATATATATTTTACCATCACTTATTTCAGGTTCTTGAATTTTGAACAAGTGAGACATGCGTTTTGTTTGCCTGAAGGGTTTTACTGATTAACTTAGTTCTGGTGATTTCTTTCAGAACACAGCATAAGGGGGAGAATTTCTGGAGAGTAATGGGGTTTTCTTTTCATTGAGGGAGTTTACAAAAGAACAAAATTAATAGTATGTTGCATTAGGCTTTCATATAGAATAATTATGGAGATTATCTTTGGCCTGGGGAAACACAAACAGCTTAGAAACAAGATGTTTCACTTTGGCAGTTTTGTGGAGGTCTTTGCTGGGTATGTAAAGCACCTGAGAAAGGGAAGTAATTTTGGACTCTTAAGAAACAGGTTACCTCAGTGTCAGGAGTTTAGTTTAAAAGGTGAAGACCAAAAATGTTTAGTAAAAACCCTGAAGGGCTTAATTAAAGCTGAGAAAGTCTAAGCTCAGTTGTATGAAGCCTCTAGGAAGAGGCCATTAATAGATTAAGACACATACATTTGAATAAAAGCACTATAAAGAAATTATAGGAATTAATAATTATGTTTGGGATTAGTGGGATTATATTTGTTGTCTATTTCTAAATATTTAAACTTGTGCCATATGAAGAGTTTGATTTGACCTGTTTTATCTTCAGTTTTTTTGTGTAATAAAGTTGTGTTTTGTCGTTAAAATCAGGATCTGAAACATTACGTGCTTGTGTTTCAGTGAAAGACCACCTCTTTAAAATCACAAAAGACTGAAAATATGATCCATCAAGCAAGATTTCAGTCTAGAATCAGACTTGTGTCGTAATAACATCAGCTGGGATCATAACACTACACAAATTAACATTTAAAATATTAATCAGAAATCAATTAATTATGACTCCAATGCATATTTTTCTCTGTTCCTTCCCATAAGCCTGGGTCATGGGCATGTTTGATTATTTTAAAATCCAATTTTATCAATAATTGGCTAATCCTAACATTTTAATCAGTTCAATCAAAATGTACATCACAAAACACCAAGTGTTCTATTTGGGAATACTATTCTTCAAAACTGAAAATGCTGCATTATTCATAATGCATGATCCAAAATAACTCAGCACGCCACATCGTCTCATGTCACAACATGGGAAAGAAAACAGTGATCATGAATACTTTAAAACATGCATCACATGATTTGAGTTTGAATCCCAAATCGGAAGTTAATGTTCTGAACAAACAAACCGGTTTATATTCACTCGTTTGTGCGGGAGCACATTTATTCACTTTTTATTGATGTCTCTCTTTTTCTCTCCCCCCAGAGTTGGTATGTAAACCCCACAACATGAGTTGTAGCAAGACCACTGTGGGACATGGCTCATTGGCTGCATTAACATACAGATATCTAGCATATATGTACACAGGGAGTTACACACTATAACACAATCTTGGCCATGTTCCGATGATTAAATCACGTGCATCAGTTTTACTTTATCTGTTTTTATTCAGAAGTGTACAACAATATTCTCTAGCCTTGAAGTACAAGCATTCCTCTGTTTTTAATCAGCTGTCTATGCAAATTTAAAGAGAATATTCCATTCTTCCTGGAATCATTGTCTCCTGCAACTTAAACGAGAGCAGTGATCAAACAGAGAGTCTCTGCCTCAAAATGATCTTAATTCAACCTCTCTGGCTTCGTTCCAAAATGGATGCATCTGATTTGGTGAGAGATATCTGGGGTATATTAAACTTGGCCTTTCCTGTTTCTCAACATGTGATCTTGAGTTAACAGCTGGACAATCAGCCGGTGGCATAATATGACAGAAAATCTACTGCTTTTCACTTGCAGTATATTAAATATTTGCAGCTATCTCTCTGTTTAGAAGATACATGAATCATAGTTAATGGATTTGAGAAATGCAGCTCCTCTGAACTATCAATTTGCATTTGAAAGTACATAATTTCAATGTGGATGCATTTTAAATGAATATTATTATTAGAACAGAACTGCAGTCTCCAAAACAAAATCTTACAGGAACTGGGAACCTCACAAGGCTCAAAAATACTTCAACTGAACACAATTAAATTAGATGACATTACCTGAATCAATTTTAATCCCTTTTTCAAATCCAGCAAAGAATTGTTCTCCTTCAAACATCTCGACAATATCAGACGGCTCAGGACCACGATATCTGGTCTCCAACTTCTTACAAACAGTTTCAACCTGGGCAATAGAAGGTCACATTTTAAAGAAAAACACACAAGCAAAAAAATCACACAAGTATTATCAAATATAGACAAGCCTTTGGAGGAGAGAGCAGTATAATGGTAATATCATTGAAGCAGTAACCCAGAGACATAGGCTTATGTTCTGAGAACAGGAGTTCAGATCTGGTAGCGGCAGATAGAATTTAATTCCATCAGAAAAATCTTGAATTTAAAATTAGTCTCATTGATGGTGAGCAAGAAACTATCATTGATTGTTGTATAAATGATCTAGATTACTGATGTCCTTTACGGAAGAAAATCTGTCATCCAGCCTACTTGTGACTCTGGACACAGTGTATTGATTGTAACCAGGTCAGCCAGCTGAACTCATACAATATGAGCTCCTGACTGAGGCTGTTAATCCAGTCCAATCAGGGAGCCCTGGCTAACAGATAAAAAGGGGAGTGTCAGAGACGCAGACACTCTAATAGTTGACTCTGAATGAGGCAGTACTAAAGCCAAGGGTTGCTCATTTGCATATAAAAGGTGACTTGGCGAAGAGATACAGCCTCTGTAGTTATTTCACACAGCAATGTTATTGACTCTCAACTGATGTTAGCAATGGCCGAGCAAACCATTCAGTTCAAGAAAAATTAGTGACATGCAACAAATCATGTCCACATTGCCAATGATGTCCACAATATGAAATAGTTTTTAAAATGCTTGCAAAGTTCAACTTCCACCCTTCTCGTGAAGGGTGTAAAAAGTTGTCATCTCTGGCTTAACAGAAATTCTCTTGGCCAAGTTAAACTCACACAGACTCGAGAGATTCAAGCACAATATGTAAATCGACATCCCGGTGCAGGTCTGACAGAATGCTGTGCTCATGAAGGTGCTATTTTTCTGCATGTAAGGTTACATGGTACTCTCAACTGAGTTACAATTTTCTGGGTTTAAGTGCTACTCCAGAAACATGCACAGAAAAATAATAGTTAATTCTCCAATGCTGTACTGAGGATGCACTGCAATGTCAGAAATCCTGTTTTTGAGATTCAAAGTTAAATTGAAACCCACAATAATTCGCTCAGGTGGATATAAGATTGCATGGCACAATTTCAAAACGTGAGTTATTCCTAACATCCTGACCAATTATTTACTCTGCAATCAACATTAAGAAAACTAGATGATCTAATCATTATTACATTGCTGTTATGGGATGTTCAGTTCAAATGGACTGCACATTTGATGTATTTTTCAGAGTAGCTATGCTTCAGAAATACTTCATTGGCTGTAAGACTGTTTGTGTGGCCTGTGGTTTTGAAAGGTGCTAAAACGTGCAATTTTTCTTTTCTCTTTTTGTTTTAGATGAGACATTAAATTAAGGCCTGTCTGATTTATCACAGGGAGTTGTCCTGACCAATATTTATCCTTAAACCCATATTAAAACTGATCAATAGATCATTATCATATTGCACCTTTCAGTAAGTACAACTGGCTGCCTTATTTTCCACATTTCAGTGGTGAATCATCTTTATAAGTAAAAGGTAAAGTGCCATGGTCTTACCAGACCATAGGCCTGCTCTCTCAGAGTGAGAGAACTAGCTCACTGCATGATGTCAGACCTTGGAGACATCTCTTCCTTGTATTGTTGAATTTATAGCGTTGGATCACAGAACATAGCATTGTACATCACAGGAACAGGCCCTTCAGCCCAACATGTCTGTGCCAACCTTGACGCCATTCTGAACTAATCTAATTTGCCCACACTTGATCCATATCCCTTTAATCTCTGCCTGTTCATGTGTCTGTCCAAATGCCTCTTAAACTTTGCGATCATATTTGCTTCGATCACCTCCCCTGGCAGCATGTTCCAGGCACTCACTACCCTCTGTACTTTACTCACACATCACCTTTGAACTTTCTTCCCCTCACCTTAAACGTTTGCCTAGTATTTGACATTTCTACCCTGGGAAAGAGACTCTGGCTATCCATCCTCTCCATGTCTCTCATAATTTTATATATTTCAATCAGCTCATCATTCCATCTCTGATTCTCAAGTGAAAACAATCTAAGTTTTTGCCAACCTCTCCTTAGAGCTAATACACTCCAATCCAGGCAATATCTCTTTTGTACCCTCTCTGTAGCCTCCATATCCTTCCTAGTATGGCGACTAGAACTTCATATAATACTCCAAATGTGGCTTGAGTAAAGTTTTATACAGTTGCAACAAGACTTGCCAACTTTTATACACAGTGCCCGAATGATGAAGGCAAGCATGCTATCTGGGTTCTTTATCACCTTATCCATTTGTATATCACAATCGACTTGGACCCCAAGATCCCTCTGAATATCAGTGCTCCTAGGGGTCCGAACATTTATAGTACTCTTTTGGTTGCATTTGACCTCTCAAAATGCCTCATGTCACATCACTGGCCAGATTGGAACAAGCTCACAAGACAAAGTGTTGCCTAGATTGCTTAATAAAGATGACTGGGGGTGGTTTAACCCAAGAGTCACAACACCTCAGGTGGGGGTAGAGATTAAAAAAGAGAGTAACCTGAGACAGTACAGGAATTGAAACAACACTGTTGGTATTATTCTGCATTGCAAACTAGCTGTCCAGCCAACTGATATAACTGAGCACTTTATAAGTACTTCATCAGCTATAAAGCACTTTGGTAATACTCTGAGGCATTGATAGGTATGATTTAAGTACAAATCTTTTCTTTACAGAATGAAGGCCTACCTTGTGTTTGGGAACACATTGCAGGAAAATTTGCTCTGGGTCCTTCTTTCTCTGCAGCACCAAAAAGTTGACCTGCCACCTCCTCAAGCGTTCGTATACTTTTTTAGCTATGCCACCAACATACGTCTTAGTTGTGTACCACAACCAGTACCTGTTTCACACAAAAACAAACCATATTCATCATCAAGCAATTCCCGTCAAACATATAGGTATGATTCTCAAATTCTGCTGCCGGGTGCCAAAATCAATTCCCTCAAAAAAAAATGGGGAAAACCTGCTTGCAACAGAACCAGCTCTTGGCCACTGTTATAGTTGCATAGAGCAGAAACATCCAAGAAACAAGCCAGAGGTCAGACCTAACACGTGAATTCCCATCATGCAACCCTCTATGCCTCCACATAGTGCTTATTTTGTTATTTGCATGCTGCTGTGCATACATTTCTTCCTATTCTGCCTTAAGTTATTTCAACTTCACAAAAACGGAAGTCTGCTCTCACTCTCGTTGATTTAGGCCAATGAGGGTACAGCTTTTCTTGAGAAAGCAAACTACAGGAATCTTTTGGGCTTTAGAAGTTCAAAACGTTGCAGCCAGCTGCAGTAGAAACACTAGATTCTTGTGGTTTGAGAAGATCATAGAGGAAAAGAAGACTGTAGAGTTGGTATCCAGTAATGGAATGGAATATTTAAGTCACAATGCAAATTTTGAGCCCCAAACTCCTAGACTTGGGGTTTCAATCAGCTGAGGTAAGAGTGGCAGAGATTTCCAAATATATTTTGTTTCACAGTGGCTCAGTGGTTAGCACTGCTGCCCCACAGCACCAGGAACCCTGGTTCGATTCCAGCCTTGGGCAACTGTGTAGAATTTGCACATTCTCCCCAGTCTGCATGACTTTCTTCTAGGTACTCTGGTTTCCTCCCACTCACCAAAGATGTACAGGTTAGGTGAATTGGCTATGCTAAATTGCCCATAGTGTTCAGAGATATGTAGGTTAGGTGCATTAGTTAGGGGTCAATGTACAGTAGTAGCAAAATGGGAATGGGTCTGGGTGGATTATTCTTCAGAGGTATGAACTTGTTGGGCCAAGTGGCCTGTTTCCACATTGTAGGGGCTTGATGATGATATTAACTGTTTTCTTTCATCTGTCCAAAGGCAGTATGGCTACAGGAGTAGGCAGGCATGTTCAAGGAAAGTGTTTAGTCCCGATGTTAGACTTCATTTGTGTAGCATGATTCTGCCATTCTTGGAGTCATTATAAAAGTTAAGGATTTTATCAAAGTATGAAAAACTTTTTACCAGTTTACCAGTCTTTTTTTACACCCAACAGAAAACACAGACCAAGTTTCTGTACTTAAAACAATCGCAATTTATTACAACCAAACAGATTATGGATACAAATAAACAACTATGAACCGTCACCATATAATTCTACTCTTCAAATTTCTAACCACCCTTATATAACCACTGCTGCCTCACAGCGCCAGAGACCCGGGTTCAATTCCCGCCTCAGGCGACTGACTGTGTGGAGTTTGCACATTCTCCCCGTGTCTGCGTGGGTTTCCTCCGGGTGCTCCGGTTTCCTCCCACAGTCCAAAGATGTGCAGGTCAGGTGAATTGGCTATGCTAAATTGCCCGTAGTGTTAGGTAAGGGGTAGATGTAGGGGTATGGGTGGGTTGCGCTTCGGCGGGGCAGTGTGGACTTGTTGGGCCGAAGGGCCGGTTTCCACACTGTAAGTAATCTAATCTAAAAAAAGGCCCCCTACACATAGATGAATAGACACTAAGAGATTAAAAACATTATCGGTGGAGTGAAAAATTGGGAAGGCAATTCAATGGCCTCTGTCCACAGGGTTCGCTAAAATGATCCTTTTGCTTGTCTGGACTTACTGTTTGTCAATCTCTCCTCTCCAGGTATTTTTCAATTCCATACAGGAGGTACAGAGCAACTGGTTCACAAATTGCAAACTCTCTTAGTTGTTGATTGCTTTCCATGACCTATAATTATTTCAGCATGGAAGTTCATCATTTGATTGATAGCTCAAATATTTTATAGAAGGATGAGACCACTTTGCTGCAGGATTATGAATATAACTCTGTTTGTCTTTATAAGGGATTAAGTACTTGAGGTGACTTAGAAGTACTGAAGAGGATTTCATGAATTTTGTTCTATAGTAAAACTGGTGTTAAATATTTAGACCTTTAATATTTAGCTCCTGAGGTCTGCCCATGGTGACAGGGGGGGAATGAGTTAATATGAAGTTGTTCATGGGGCTTTAAGGGGCCATAGCAAATGGGTTAGCTTGGAGCATTGAATGATATGGGGATTGGCTGAATGGTGAAGGGGAAGATGCAGTATTAATTTTAAGAGCCAGAAGGTGTAAATTATAATGAAACAATTGAGGAGAGGACCTGGACAACCAAGGCAGACTTTTAAAAAAACAACTTTCAGCACTTCTAGCCTACCCCTCCAACCAAAGTGAAGACCATGCCATTCTGGGGGAGTTTTTCCCATGGCTGTTCTGCTGAAGTAGGGAAATTTCCTTCCTCACACCACCACTAAGCAAGCAAATGCCCAGGCCACAACAGCTGTGACTGAGTATTGAGCTTTGATCTACTTAAAAATAAAAAAGAACTTGGAAGACTAGAGATTAAATATGAGGAGTGGCATGGTGGCTGAGTGGTTAGTACTGCTGCCTCACAGTGCCACACACCCGGGTTGGATTCCACCCTCAGGCGACTGTCTGTGTGGAGTTTGCACATTCTCCCCATGTTTGCATTGCTTTCCTCCAGGTGATCCAATTTCTTGAGTCTAAGCATGTGCAGGTTGGGTGGATTGGCCATGCTAAATTGCCCATACTGTCCAGGGATGTACAGGCTAGGTGGATTAGTCATGGGAAACACAGGGTTTTTGGGATAGGGCAGAGGGCTGGGTCCGGTTGGGATGCTCTTCAAAGGGTCAGTGTGGACCTGATGAGCCAAATGGCCTCCTTCCGTACTGTGGGGATTCTATTACTCTATGAGAGAAGGCCAGTTAAGTCAGAGTGTTCCGTTGAATAACTAGTGTCTCACACAAGGCAAAGCTGATTAAATTGTATCCTAATCCAAAAACTCTACAACATGAATTTATGAAATAGGACTGCTGTGAGCAAAACAAAATGATTTACGAACACAAGTCTCAATTCAAACCAGCTGCAAATGACTTCTATGTCATGTGTTAAACATTAGTGAATCATCCATAGTAGTGTTCTTGCTAAGTCAAAGGGTGTATTATTTTGAGGTCTGAAATGGAACAACATACAGAACAGTGGGGTAAATGATTGTCTTCACTGTACTTGCTATAATCTGAGAAAGTTGCCTGTTTCTGTTGAGCCCACTTGCCTCATTCTAAAAGGAATGAATTGAGTACACAATCCATGAAACATCCGCTCTGCCAGAATGCTACCCAAGTGATCGCAGAGAAAATCTGTCACAGCATCCACTAAATTTTCAGCGTATATTCCTTTAAGACTATAAAGTCCATAGCTTGGCTGGTGGTAAGAAAGGCCCTCCCTGTCAGATCTTTTTGGTTTGCTAAAAGTTACACTGCGTGCTACCTTTGAGGCAGCTGTGTAAAGGAGAGACGATCATCCATCTCTGTCCAGAATGCACTTTTGCATTGGCAAGTTTGGAAAGCGATGTCATAGTTTTTGTCAAGGTTTATTCTTAGCAGGGAAAGAACACAGGACTAGGTGCTCTAGGGATTCACACCAAAATAAACATCAACTGTTGCTGCAAGATCATCAACTCAGTGAAATGTTCCAGTGCAAAGAGTTGACAATGACAGAATGTTGCAATATTGACACGTTCTAAGATACAAGGAGAAAGCGAGGACTGCAGATGCTGGAGACTGAGAGTTGCTAAATCGTGGCGCTGGAAAAGCACAGCAGGTCACACAGCATTCAAGGAGCAAGAGAGTAGACACAGGGAGGCCAGTCTGAAACACGGACTCTCTTACTCCTTGGATGCTGCCTGACCTGCTGTGTTTTTCTAGCACCATGCTTAATCAACCACATTCCACAGGACGACATACTGAAGGATGCACAAAAGCTTGGGGCAGCTGCTGTCAAGGCTCAATGGGGATAGGTCACTCTCTGAGGCACTCATGCCATTGCATACCAAGGAACTGGAAAGGGTGTAAAAGTTGGACTGTTTGCACACACAATGTCGGGGATGAAATGGAAACATACCCTGCAAGTATAATCTTTACTGGCATGTGAAGTGAGTTAGCTTGTATAATGTTGTCAAAGAAATTGATCTGAGTTGCACATTGTCAAACTATAAAATTCTATCAGGTCGCCCCTCAGCCTTCAATGCTCAACTGAAAACATGATGTGGAGGTGCCAGTGTTGGACTAGAATGGACAAAGTTAAAAATCACACAACACCAGGTTATGTTCTGTTGGACCTTGTCAACTGATAACAAACCAGGCTTATCCAATCTCTCCTCATAGCTAATACCCTCCAAATCAGGCAGGATCCTGGTAAAACGTTTCTGTACTCTCTCCAAACGTACTTCAACAAATGTTACCAATAAAAAATATTTTTAGAAAAATAACTCCTTTAAGGGTGTCAAGTCTAAGTGATGTTAAGTGGGCACTTTAGTCTATTCAAATTGATGTTCCAGTGAAGTTGAAGATGACAACCTTATTTCAGTAGGTCGGAGTGTGAGGAGTCGTTGCAGTATTGTGTTGTTGTTGTTGAATGGGCATTCACCTTCTTAAAAAGGCTGTGTTTATTACCATCACAACTACAGGGCATGCACTCACAGTCATAAAGCCTGTGATATCACTGCCAGAGGTAGAACTTGCTCACTGCCTGACTTACAAACCACGGAGACATCTGTTCATTGTACTGTTGAATTTTAAAGAGTGGCACAATCTCACAATACAAAAGTGCAGACCTGATAGCTAACATGATGTAATTTGTAGCTACCAGATGGTGGTGATGGTGGCAACCAAGATGGCAGGGTTTGCGGGGGCGGGGGGTTAGCAAGCGTGAAGTGTGTTTCACAGCGGCAATAATGAGTTGGGCTGTCCAGATGGATTGTGAGCATGACCAGCCAGTGGTGATTGGGGCAGTCAGCGGGATAGTTAATAGCTGGATGGACAGAGAGAAAGAGGCGGTATCAATGGGCGTAATACCTCCATTCCAGTTCCAGTGTGATGTGGGCACACAATGATTACTTCAATCACACCAACTTCTCATTCACCTACATTTACATACACAGTTGTAAAGCAAAATGTGATATAAGACTCTGTCTTCTACTGGTGTGATATTCAAAATAGGATTATCAGGAAGTCCACAGATACATAAGTATTTTGCTGGTGGTGATTCAGTAAATCAGTATTAGTTAATAGACATTATATACAGAACCACTCATTTGTCGCAATTGAATATTTTAAGTGGTATTTATTGGTGCACAGGGGTGATGTGGGATTAACAAGTACAAGCTTGGCTTCTAGAATCTTTTTTACATCTTTGTATATCCTGTAAAGACTGTTGCAGCAACTTAGAACTTCAGTTAGACCACATTGAAAATGCATGTACAGTTCTGGCAGGCACAGTAACAGAAGGATGTGGAGGTTTTGGAGCGGGGACAGAAATGCTTTATCAGGATGCTGCCTGGTTTGGAGGGTGTTAGTTATTAGGAGAAATTGTACAAACTTTGTTTGTTTTCAGTTGAACAAAGGATGAGGGATGACCTGACAGAATTTTACAAAATTATGGGAGACATGCATAGTCGGAGTCCTTTTCCCAGGTTAGAAATGTCAATTACTATAGAACGTAGGCCAGGGGTGGGGAACCTGCGACCTTAAGGCCACAGGCGGCCTTCTAGGCCATTGGGTGTGGCTTTTTGAATGAATCCAAATTTTGCAGAACAAATCTTATTTTTTATTATTTTTTTTTGTCCTTTATTATTTTTATCTTAAAGATTAGATTACTTACAGTGTGGAAACAGGCCCTTCGGCCCAACAAGTCCACACCGCCCTGCCGAAGCGCAACCCACCCATACCCCTACATCTACCCCTTACCTAACACTACGGACAATTTAGCATGGCCAATTCACCTGACCTGCACATCTTTGGATTGTGGGAGGAAACCGGAGCATCCGACGGAAACCCACGCAGACACGGGGAGAATGTGCAAACTCCACACAGTTAGTCGCCTGAGGCGGGAATTGAACCCAGGTCTCTGGCGCTGTGAGGCAGCAGTGCTAACCACTGTGCCACCGTGCCGCCCAATGAATGTATTTAAAATACCAGAGTTAACTTTAGAATTAACATTTTATTTAGTTAGTTAGAACATAGTAGTTAGACTTTTCCAAAATAATGTGAATTTTGAAGAATATATAATTGAAGTTTCTTGGATGCAGCCTTATTAGATTACAACTAACATAAGGTAGCCTTCCAACATGAAAAGGTTCCCCATCTCTGACGTAGGCTTAAGATAAAAGGTGGTAAGTTTATAGGAGATGTGAGAGGTAAGTTATCTTTTCCCCCACAGAGCATGGCAAGTGTTACCCAGACACTGTCAGAGGAGGTGGTAGAGGCAAATGCAACAGAAATGTTTTCGAGGCATCTTGACAAACATATGAATATACAGGAAATAAAGGGATAACGGCTTTGTAGAGGCAAAAGGTTTTAGTTCAGAAAGGCTTCATGTATCACTGCAGTCTTGATGTGCTGGACAGTTCTTCATTCTTTAATAAAATCATTTTCTGTATCATTATTGAGAAAGGACTGTTTAAAAAACCAAGGATAACAGAAGAAACAGAAAAAACAAATCACAAACACTTTGACCTTTGTTATGCAGAACAAGTCATCAGCCTGACTACAACTCCCTGGTTCCCGAGTACCTGAACAGCTTGTAGGTGTGAACAATATAGTGAAGAGCCTTCAGCCCATTGGAGGGGCAGGAGGTGTGTCTTCCTCTCTGCATTAGATTTCTTGAGGCTTCAGATATTATAATTTGTTTCTTTCCCCAGCTGTGAGCTGATATCCCTTTCATCAGTAACTAAGAGACTTCGTAGTTTGCATACCACTCACCTTATGCTAAATAGGAAATAAACTGGAGAAACAAGATTAAAGAACAGGAAGAGGTTGCAAGCTAAAAGAACCATCTCAGTGAACCCTGTGGACTGGTGCTATTGAATTGGGTTTCCCAGTTTTGGTCCCTTAATGTTTTTTTTGCTTTGTCTGTAACTGTCCATATGTGCATGTGTGTAGGAAAAAGATGCTTAAAAGAGATCTAATCTAGTAAACTTAACCTAGTAAAAGCACATGTTCATTGTTCACAGCTGTTTACTTGTGATCGGAATTTACTTAACAGTACTTCTAGTTAAGTAAGGAACCCAGTCAGTGTTTTCTGTTTACTTGATTCCAACAGACAAGTAAACCAGGGACTTTATGCGCTTTACTGAAATCATTAACTGCTTCTGCAAGCCCTGAAGTAGCGGGGCTTAAGAATCAACATCCTTCCCTCAAGTGTCAGGTCACCCCTCATCCTTTGATGTTCAACTGAAAACAAACCAAGTTTGGGCAATTTCTCCTAACAGCTAATACCCTCCAAACCAGGCAGCATCCTGGTAAAGGAGGAGAAATTGAGGGCTGCAGATGCTGGAGATCAGAGTCAAGAGTGTGATGCTCGAAAAGCACAGCAAGTCAGGCAGCATCTGGAGGAGTGGGAGAATTGACGTTTCAGGCATAAGCCTTTCACTCCTGATGAAGGGTTTATGCCAGAAATGTTGATTCTCCTGGTCCTCGGATGTTGCCTGACCTGCTGTGCTTTCCAGCAACGTACTCTCAATAGCATCCTTGTAAATACCGTGTAAAATATGATACAACACAAAAGAAAAAAATATTTGTGATGAAATACTCTAGCAATTGTTAATAATAAAGTAAATTGTTTCAAATAAAAAATCAAAAGTTGTAAAGCGAAATTATATGGAAATGTAATGCAATTGAAAAAATGAGATGTACTTGTAAAATGGAAACATTTTTACAAACGTAGATTAACTACTTTCATTTAAGTAACACCTCTTGTACTTTCTGAATGTCGCAAAACATCTTCTAATCAAGTAAGTCCAGTCTCTGTCACTTCTGCTCACCAGGCTTCCAATACATGCATATGAAGATCTCACAGATAGTAATTTCTATCAATTAGTTGTTTAGATGATTGAGACAAACATTTGTCAGGATGTTGGGAGGATTCTGCAATATTGTAGCACCTACCTAGCATCAGCTTAGGTTATATCCTCAAGTCCTTGAACCCAGCTTTTTCAGACTCTGAAGCTTATGGATAAAGGACTCAGGATTACAAATCAGTTGAAGTGACACATCTTAAATTATACCACTGAAATCTACGCTATATATCTAAATATAGCATGTGGTTCCTTTGCCATCATGTTATGTGAAACAAACATATCTGTATGAATCTTGTATACAGATATAACAAAAATATTTATAGAATTTTAAACATATAAGTATTTGTGTGCAGTAAAATGTGTTTACGCTGGCAAATGTTTGATAGGGGAAGTGTTGTAAGGCAGGAAGCTGGGACACTGACTTTGGAAGGTCAATATCCCTCCATTAGCCAACAGCAAGGTCACTTCTGTTAAGCAATTGCCTGTGGTTAACAAAGGTAGTCATGGAGAGTATTCAAATAAAAAAAAATTAAAACAGAGAAAGTTAGCGGTAGGCTACTAAAGGATTATCAAAATTTTAGAAATAAGCAGTGGATAACTAAAAAGTAAATTAAAATGGGAGGAAAATGATTCAGAAAATAAATTAGCAAGAAATGTAATAAAATATATTAAAGCAAGGCATTCTACAGCTATTTAAAGAGTAGCTAAAGTAAGTGTGGGACTGTTGGAAGATGCAACTAAGCAAATCATAACAGGAATGTGGAAATGGCAGATTATTTTAAACTAATGTTTTTGCATCAGTTCAGTCAGGGACATTATAAACATCCTGAAGACAACAGACTGGAAAACTAGTATTCAGGAGAGGAGTGAGACAGAAAGCAGAAAACTTATAGGCCTGTTAGTCTAACCTCTGTTATTGTGAAAATGCTCGAGTCTATCAGTAAGTTAGAAATAGAAAAAGCTTAACACAATAAACAAACAGATTCAACATGGTTTTGTGAAAGGGAAATTATGTTTGCTCGAGTTCTTTGTAATACCTGCTTGTTACATCCTCAATGGGGAGCCAGTAAATATAGTGTATTTGATTTCCACATTCGATGAGAGATTCCCCATCCTCCTCAATTCTATCTCCTCGAATTGAATAAATATTTGTAACTTGGGACTCAGTGCTTTATTGCTTGGCCCATTATATTCACTATAACTACCAACAGATGTTAACTGTAATATCCAGAAGTAAAAAAAATGGAACATTGTACATTGTAGTGAAGTGATTCATAAAACATTACCATGTTGATCTTTGATACTAAATTGACACAGGACCATTAAGAACCAAAAGATCCAAAAGGCACAGACACAAAAACAGAAAGTACGTCATGCAAAAAAATCCCTCAACATTTTTCAACAGGGTCTACACTATGCTCTTGGGATCCCCTTGATATCAATATTAGCAGCTGGTCAGGTGATAGGTACTCTGTCTAAATTCTTTCCTCCCGTATTTTATCCACAGTCAAATATAAAGAGATAAGTACAACCATCCTCCTTTACCTGTAATCCTCTTGACTGCAATGGCTGTGCACAAATGTTCCACTATATGCTCAACACACAACTACTGAAGGGCACATGCAGATATAGCGAGCGTAAATATTTTCAACATTCAAATAGGTTTCTCTATGGCACATCTGATGATTATGCGGAGCCTGTGCTCGAATGAAACGCCTTGTCACAGAACTTACAAATTTGGTTTGATGTGGAAATCTCTCATCTCCAACCATACCTCAAATCTGCCTCGTGGAACAATAAGGTCTGGAAACGTTTGATCATCAGGAGTGACAAAGTATTTGCCAATCTAATCGGACTGAAGGGAGACAAGTTACCAGGACCTGATGGCCAATATATAACAGTTTTAATACTATCCAGAGATAGTAGGCACATTGGTTAAAATATTCTAGAGCTCATAGGATTACAGAAGGTTTCCAGTAGATTAGAAAAATGTCAATGTGACATCCCTGTTCAAGAAAGGAGGGTTCCAGAAAGCAGGAAACTATAGGTCATTTAGTCTAATATCTGTCGTTGGGAAAATGCTAGAGTTCATTATTTAGGAAGAAATAGCAGGACATTTAGAAAAGTTTAACACAATCATAAAAAGTCAACATTGTTTTGAGAAATGGAAATCATGTTTGGGAAATGTTCTAGAATTCTTTGAGGATATAACAAGCAGAGTAGATAGAATAGAATCAGAATACGTAGTGTTTTTTGAATTTACAGAAGGCATTCGATATGGTACCACATAAAAGGTTGTTGCGCAAGATAAGAGCAAACTGTGTTGGAAGTAATGGACTAAAGATTAGTTAACACCCAGAAAACAAACTCAGGATAAATGGATTTTTTTTAGGTTGGAAAGGCATAACTAGAGGATCAGTCCTAGGGCTTCTATTATTTACTTGGAAGGAGGAAACAGAAGATACTATATCTAAATTT
This sequence comes from Chiloscyllium punctatum, assembly GCF_047496795.1. Classification (NCBI taxonomy): domain Eukaryota; kingdom Metazoa; phylum Chordata; class Chondrichthyes; order Orectolobiformes; family Hemiscylliidae; genus Chiloscyllium; species Chiloscyllium punctatum. The sequence goes on along the minus strand of NC_092760.1, from coordinate 35,057,377 downwards.
ACTAACAATGTAAAAATGGGGATGTGATGAGGACCTAAGGAATCTGCAAGAGGATACAAATACATTTTTGCCCATTCACTCAAACTGTCGGATTAAATTTAATATAGGAAAGTGTGAGGTCATGCACTGTGTGGTAGATGGAATCAAGGAGGGTGTTATTTAAATACATAGAGAATCCAAAATAGCGCAGAGGAATCTGGGTCTTTGTGCACGTGAAACAAAATGCTGGCACGCAGGTAAACAGTAATTAAGAAGGGAAATGGAATTTTGGCCTTTAGTATTGGAGTTAGAGTTTAAAAATAATTATGACTTGTTACAACTGAACAGGCTGTTGGGTGAAGTCACACCTGAAGTACTGTGTACAATGTTCGTCCCCACATTTAAGAAAGGATGTGCTGACATTGGAGACAGTTCAAAAAGAAATTCACTCAGTTAATTTCTAGAATGAAAGTGTTATCAAGAATGACTACATACATAAAGCCTTTATTCATCAGAGTTTGGAAGAATGAGGATAATCTAATTGAAACACACAAGATTCTGAGAGGCTTTACACGGTTGATGTTGAGATGTTCCCACCAGTGGGAAAATCTCAAACTAGGGGGCATAGGCAGAGAATAAGGGGACACTCTTTGAAAACATAGTGGTAGCGAATGTCTGGAATTCTCTACTCCAGAGTGTTGTGGATGATAGATTACAAAGTATTTAAAGAGGACATAGGTAAACTTTTTAAATATTGGGGAATTGATGGCTTTGAAAAGCTGGCTGTAAGAGGAATTGAGGCCTACAGCAGAACAGCCATGATACTGATGAAAGGCAGGGCAGGTTTGTGGGGACAAATGGCCTACACTTGCTCGTTATGTTCGCTCGTTTGCTTCTTGTGAAAAATCTTTGGACTTAAATCTGGTCATTCATTCGCTAATGTAAAAATGATCATACTTTATCCAAAAACAAAAAAATGGCATGGGAGGTGCTTTTGGAAGTAAACAGAAGTTCTTTTTTTCTATTCGATAAGAACATGCTGCAAAATGTGAGCATTGGATTGAATGACAGCACAAAGCTGGAAGTTTTCTGGACTGAAGGAAGGAGAAATTTGGGATTAAGAGGAGTTTGACACAGAGTGATGATTATGAAACATTGTGAAATGACCTGGAAGAATAGACTGAACCTGGTGACGAGGGAGATAATGCGGGAAGAAAGGTATAAGGTTTGGGGTGTTAAGCAATACAGGTAGATGTTAGTGCAAATGGGTAGTCTAAGTATTAACTAAATACTGGGTCGAATTTTCTGAGGAATGGAAATCTCATGTATGTCGGCCCTCTGGTCCCTCTTTTTTTCACCAAATCAGAGGAGCTCGGCATTTTTTAAATAGAAGGTTTTAGTCAGGTTTCCCTGGGAAACACAGCCGCACTTCCAATCTGACCACTCTTTCATTGAGTACTGCAGAAGGCAGGCAAACCAGGCTCCCTTTTCACACCATCACATGCCGTGTTCTAATCCTGAAAGGTCCTGTCAGTCACTTTGACAAGTGCTGTTGTTGTTACATGCCCGAAGTATATAAGGTCAACATGATGTTAGGGAAGATAGAGAGCCAGATGGGTACAAAAGGGGTCAGGAGGTGGGGTTGCTACGAGCATTCACGGCTAAACACATAGAATGCAGGTCGAATACACATCTGAAAGCCAATCAGTGTTCTGCACCTGGGTTGCCAGTGCCCTTTCCATGGAGACAATCAAGTGTTCACATGTTACAATCATCACTATCACGAGAATGTTGTTGGATCCCTCACATTATATTCCAGTCGACATTGCCTGAACCTGCCTGATGTCCCTATGCCTGGCTCTGTAGGTTGAGCATGTCCCTTATAGCTGAGAACAGGGGCACACGAGGCTGAGCAGGTACCTCATCTCCAGCTGTCCTCTTAGAGTGTCAGAGGCATGGGACACATCTTTCCCTCAGCAGCTGTGGAGGTGCGTAAGTGATGTACTCACCAGATTGTGCACTCGAGTTTAATCTAAATAGAGCAAACTTGGAGATGCACCATAAGGGTGCGGGTGAATGTCTTGCGTGAGGGATCATGGGCGACCTCATAAGAGGGAGCAGTGACCTCTTCCATGTAGAGGTTCCCGGAGTACTGCTAGTGCCTGCAGTAATAGAGGGAACTAGCTGAAGAAAATTGATAAAAGCTATTGCAGATCAAGAATGAGTTAACACTAGTGGTAATCGAAGAGCATCACAGCTCAATTAGGCATCAGAGGTGGCGAGACGTCTCCAGTGGGTAAGCAAGAAATACCAGTTATGTAACGGAGTACTCTGATGAAATATGCTGCTGTTGAGGAAGTCTTGGGAGTAAAAATTGTGGAAGAAATTAAATTCGGAGAAGTGCACACTCAAGTTTCCAGCCTCGGTTCATCCAGCAGACATGAAGCCAGTCCCTTTCAGTGATACTTCACTGCCAATCTTCCAGATTGATATTTTTGTACAGCAAAGGCTTATAAGGTTCTTCGTGGGAAAGAATAATAAACGGCGTGGGAAGCCAAGAAAACAAAGTTTCTTAGCCTCTGAGACAGAGACTTTGGTAGGTTTAGAAACTGTAGACAAGGGTGTATTTATTTAAAATTCTAAAGGAAACACTTTACAAAGGGCAATCTGAGAAATTTACCCATATTTTATGTGGATGACCATTTTATTTGGGAGAATGTACATGCATGAAAGGGTGTGGCTCAGAAAATAATATTGAAGGTTGGCTTTGTCAGGAAAAGGAAATGTGAGAAACGAAGGGGATTTCAAAAGTTAAAAAAAAGTGGATTGACAAGTCACTAGTTGTCAGATTGTTTCACAAAAAACATGCTTTCTCCAAGAAATTGTCGGAGATGCTCAAAGAGGGACACTTTGTAATCTGAGGAATAAGGAGATGAAAAAATAAATTTGTTTGGGTCACTTTATGATTAAAGACTTTTTTTGTTTCAAGAAAGAGGGAGGTGGATTCAGAAGCTTGACCGTATGATGTGGAATATAATTATTCTTGAAAAATCCAAGACTGTGCCTTTCCCCTCCCACACATTCTCAGGGGTTACATTTCTCTCATCTACAGTTGTCTCAAATACCTCAGACTATGCAAGTTACTTTTGAAGTGTAGTCACTGCCGTTTTGTAGCCACTAACTTGAAAAATTAACTTGATAAAACATATAGCATTCATTATCCAGTTAAAAAGCAGCTAAAGCACAAATATCAAGCACATATTTTGCTCTGCAGTCATCACACTTTCCTGGAAATAAGTCAAATGGTTTATTTTGCAGCTCCACCCATTGCTATGAATAGCATTTTTCTTTGGGAATCTTAGTCAACTCTAGTCAAGACACAATGGTCTTTGAAGTATTTTACCACAGAACCAGCTACTTTTATCATATCCAGAATTGTGATGAATTTTTATGCAGTTATTTAACTGCAATCATGGGTCAAACAAATTGGTTCCCTTCCATAACAGAATAGCGTTTTATGTCAAATTTATATTCAGCTGACATTCCTGGGCACCTACTTACATTGACAATGAACACACAATGAAACAGAATTATGCCCAAGGCTATTAATCAGAAAATGTTTTTAAAATTGCACTTTCCAAATGACCTTTGGAGCTACAGTGTTATAAGAGGGACTCCATTAATGAAACAAACAGTCTCCATTATATACTGGAGGATTACTTTGGTTTGTTTTTCTTTGGTTAGGTGGCAGACAAGGTCTGAGGATCTCGGTTTCAAATCCTGCGATGGTAGATGGTGGAATTTGAATTCAACAAAAAAAAACTAGCATTAAGAGTCTCATGATGACTATGAATCCATTGTCAATTGTTGGGAAAATGCATCTGGTTCACTAATGTCCTTTAGAGAAGGAAGCTGCCATCCTTACCTGGTCCGGCCTACATGTGACTCCAAGCCCACAGCAATGTGGTTGATTCTTAACTGCCCTATGTGCACTTAGGGATAGGCAATAAATGCTGGCCAAGCCGGAGATTCCCACATCCCATGAATCAAATCAAGAAAACGACTGACATCCGTGAAAACTTATCCCCAGCTTAAGAGTTTCCAAACCAACGACTGAGAATTCCACTTAAGAAACTTCAATTTGCCCCCTACATGATGTACCCAAATTAGACCCACAATGAGATCCAGCTATGGTCAGAGAATGTTTGGGAAGGTAGTTAACAGCCAGGCCGAACCACCTATGAGTGTGCACACATTCACATCTGCAATCTACATTCCACTCAACATACAAGCATAATTCACCGGTCAAATTCTCTCGACCCGCCCAGTTGGTGCCTTGTGAACCTTTTCTTAAATTACCAGAAGTTAAGTGGCAAAATGTCAATGGCAGGTTTACCACTCCAAATCTCACAGTTAACAGTTTATTCCTCAATAGGATCCTGAAATGTTGCTGTGCTGCCTTACTCATGGATTACCCTCATAAAGGTTACAACACAGTATTAACTCAATCCCAATCTCCCAGCATCATCTTAAACCCACTATGACCTGCTGTTTGCCACTCCTTTCCTTATGAGGAAAAGCTAGACAGGCTAGGCCTATCTCCTCCGGAATTCAGAAGTATCAGAGGTGACATGTATGAAACATGAAGGATTCTGAGGAGACTTGACCAGTTGGATACGGAAGTGTCTGCATGGATTTCCACTGGGTGCTCTGGTTTCCTCCCACAATCCAAAGATGTGCAGGTCAGGGGAATTGGCCATGCTAAATTGCCCGTAGTGTTCAGGGATCTGCAGGTTAGCTGCATTAATCAGGGGTAAATGTAGAGTAATAGGGTTTCCACACTGTAGGGATTCTATGATGGGGAATCTATAACTGGGGTTATAGTTTATAAACAATGGTTTGCTCATTTAAGACAGAAATGAGCAAACAATTTTCTCTCTGAATCATGGAATCCCTACAGTGTGGAAACAAGCCATTCAGCCCATCGAGTCCACATTGACCGTCCGGGGAACATTCCCCCCAGACTCACCCCCTTCCCTGTAACGCTGCATTTCCCATGGCTAATGCACTTAGCCTGCACATCCCTGTGCACACGGTTTAGAATGGTCAGTCCACCTAACATGCACATCATTGGACTGTGGGAGGAAACCGGAGCACCCGGAGGGAATTCCACACAGACAGCTGCCAGAGGCTGGAATCAAATCCGGGTCTCTGGCGCTGTGAGGCAGCAGTGCTAACCACTGTGCCACCATGCTGCCCTAAGGTTGAGTGTCTGTGGAAGTATTTTCTTTTAAAGAAAGTGGATGCCAAATCTCTACGTGTTTTTAATGTGGAGAGAGATTCTTGATTAGCAAGGGGATGAAAGACTACTAGGGACATGCAGAAGTGTACAGTCGAGGTTAAGATCAGATCAGCAACAACCTCCTTGAATGGCAGATTAGGCTCGAAGGTCTGAGGGGCCTACTCTTGTTTCTTGTTTACACCCTTCAACACCTTGGAAGAAAGAACAGATGAAAAATGCCAAAGTTGAAAACTCAGAATAAAGAGGGAATCTTCACAGATCTTACCATGAGAAATGGTCCACTTCAAAAAGAGCATAAAGGTGAGTGAATTCCAGCACCACCTGATTTGTAATGTCCTTCCAGTCTTGGACTTCTGGATCCCCATGAAGCAAGTGCAATTTGGAACGGTCCAAGTTTAAACCTGGAACAGAGTTTAATTTTTAAAAAAGGCTTTTTTTAAGCTTTTGTTAAAAATAGAAGTACTAATTCTAATAGAACTACCTTTATGGCATCACTGACAGAATTTGTACTAATTAATACATTGCTTTGTGTAGAAGGCCTGTATCCAAACTCCTTTCATAAAGGACATTTACTGTTGCTAGACAGAGAGCAGATTAATAAGGAAGAAGATAGGGTTTCCTTATGCAACACACTAAGTACGTGCAAAATTAGCCAAGTTATTTTGTTAGAGGATCCGAGGTTTTTTGGAGTCTATTTCAGTAAATGCCATGCATAATTGTGCATCTTGTCTTTGTAATGGTACGTGACTCAAATTCCATGGAACAGATGAAACCTCCTGCATCCTATGGAGATACCAACCACAGAAAATCAAATTTAGTATAAGCTGGGATTCAGAAATAGCAAACGTCAAGAATAAACCAAAACAAATTGTTGAATCTGAAGAAAGAGTTTAAACCTGCCTTGCTTAAAATTTAAACAAAGCATGGCAGTTTTTTTTAATACATTTAATTCCCAAGGCGCATGCATCTCAGCTGTTGGCACTCTCCTCTCATACAGTTTCACGTTAGTTTTCCCCCTTAAATTAGAATTCTTTCACAGTAATGAGTGCAAGAAGAAAAATATTTGACAGATGTGTCATTTTTCAGCAATGCTTAAGGAAGAGTTCATTCAATTACATTTGAATAAAAAGGACAAGTTAAACGTCCTTAAAATTATAATGTAGCGCACTCAAAGTAAATAGCCAAACTCTAAGAAGGCAGGGTCCTAAATCAATTAACCAAATAGTCACAAAAACCTGTTGAGCTATTGTTTCAGGAGTTTCTCAAAATGAATAGAGATATTCAGAAAAATTACAAGGATGACAGAACAAAGCAAGACATGGAAAAAAAGTACAGCTGTGACTGCAAAACATAATAGTAAGGAAGTCAGAGATTCATTGAAGATGCTCACTGAACCAAAACAAGCTGAACATATTCCAAACATTCATTATGGAAAATATGAGTAACAAGTCCTTCCCAATGTGATAAGTTTCATGACATCAGTATAAGAGATTTTAAAAATCCCAAAAGGCAAATTAGTTGGAGTTTTTTGCCATGGGCTTAGTCATCAACCTTGGCACAAACTATTTTGTTTCTGTTGCTAAATGCCAATTCTGCCAGGAAACAGCACAGCCAGGTAGTGATTAGAATATAATTGTAAACAAACGTTTACTTTAGAAAGATCCCAGCACATATTCAAGAGTGGGTAACTTGCTACAACGCTACTAATGGAGGTGGTGGTGGTGGGGGGGTGTGGGGGGGGGGGGGGGGAAGAAAGGGAGAGTGTGGAAAACCAGCAAGATAGAAGAAGCTAGCTTTCATGATTATTTTTTTTAAAAAAACCATTGTACAAAAGATGGTGGAAACTTGATTTGGTCCAAAAAAGTAGTCCACCCTCAAAATTCCCACAATTACTAAATTGCTTGATTTGATCAATTTTGAGACAATTGCTCTAAAATAAAGCAGAAAGTCCAGGTCATTCGTGTGTGTCTGCATCACAAAAGGAGGGGGGGAAAAAAAAAAAAAAAAGAGGTTTATGGAGGATTAATGGTTATCATATTTTATGTTACTGGGTCAAAGTGAGAGAACTCCCTCCCTAACAGCAAAGTGGATGGACACTAAATGGGCTGCTACAGTTGCGGAAGACAACTAACCACCATCTTCTCAAGGGCAGCAAGGGAATGGGAAATAAATTCTGGACAGCCTGTCACACCTATATCCCAGAAGTGAATTTAAAAGAAGGATGACCATCATCAAATCTCCAACCATCCAGTATTATCAATGACCAGAAATTTAACTGAACAGCCACATAAGCCATATGGCTACAAGAGCAGGCCAGTATGTGGGAGTTATGCAGTAAGTAACTTGCCTCCTGCCTTCCAAAGTCTCAGTAGTACAATGGAACACTCCTGACTTCCTGGAGGAGTACAACTGCAACAACACTCAAGAAACTTGATATCATCCAGCTCAAAGAAACCTGCTTAATTGTCACCCTATCCCCAAGCCTCAACGTTCACTCCCTCCACTACTGTTGCACAGTAAGTGCCAGGATGTACCAACTATACGATGCACTGAAGCAACTCTCCCAGGTTCTTTCAGCCGTACCTTCCAAAAGTGACTTCTGCCATCTAGAAGGACAAGAGTCAGCAGGAACCCCCAACCCCTGCAAGGTCCCCTCAATTTCACGCACTGTACTGACCTGGAATTGCATTGGACATTCCTTCACTGATGCAAAGTCAAAGTTCCAAACAGCACAGCAGCATTCAAAGATAGAAGTCACATTGAGCCACTTCGAGGGAATTAGGGGCACGCAATCCCCACAGCCAATGAAATGTCAAAGAAAATCACCTTCTCAACTCATCTGCCCCCTCTGAAAGGGCGTTTACACCTCAGTCTTTGCAGTCTTTTAAATTGTTCTGTTCAAATTTACTTCTGGGCAGAGATGAAACAAGGCTGTTCTCATCACTGAACCTTTTAAACAGGCTGCTGTCTTAACATTCACTTCTACTGTGTTACTAAAACACTGACCTGTGACCCCACTTGGTAATGGAAGCTGAATCTTGACTGGTTTCAGGAAGTTGTCAGTCGTATTCTGTGACAAACAGAGCAAAGGACTTGCCATTGAATCCTGATCCTGTAGCAGCTCATGCAGGTCCCCTGCAGCAACCGGCAACACCTGCATTTACATTTTTAAGGCAATTGTAAGAGGGTGCCTGGTCAAGCAAAAGGATACACGGAGGCACAACCAAAAGCACAGCAAAGCATTCGTTACTGGACTAAAAGGACGTTGAATTTAATTTGATCCACCAACCTGCATCTTCACCTTGCGAGACTCAGTCACTGCCCCAGCTGGAAAGGTCACCTTGATGTTAGGATCCACAGAGGAGAACAGTCTGGTTCCCTCAAGGGGGACGGTACATTTATTCTCCTTCAGTCGCGAAATGACAAGGAACCAAGAGAAATGGAGTACGCTGCAGCAGGCCAGGTACTGTGACTGTAAAGGGAAAGAAAGTGACTGCACAGTGTAAAGACATAAGCCCAACATCGAGTAAATCTACCAATACTAAGAAACCTTGGAGTGCAGGTTCATAGTTCCTTGCAAGTGGAGTCTCAGGTAGATAGGATAGTGAAGGCGGCATTTGGTATGCTTTCCTTTATTGGACAAAGCATTGAGTACAGGAGTTGGGAGGTCATGTTGCAGCTCTACAGGACATTGGTTAAGTCACTTCTGGAATATTGCGTGCAATCCTGGTCTCTCTCCTAGAGGAAGGATGTTGTGAAACTTGAAAGGGTTCAGAAAAGATTTACAAGCATGTTTCCAGGTTGGAGGATTTGAGCTATAGGGAGAGGCTGAATAGGCTGGGGCTGGTTTCCCTGGAGCGTCGGAGGCTGAGGTCTATAAAATTATGAGGGCCATGGATAGGATAAAAAGACAAGGTATTTTTGCTGGGGTGGCAGAGGGGTGGGGGGGATCCAGAACTAGAGGGCATAGATTTAGGGTGTCAGTGGAAAAATTTAAAAGGAACTGACGGGGCAATTTTTCACACAGAGGATGGTGCATGTATGGAATGAGCTGCCAGAGGAAGTGGTGGAGGCTGGTACAATTACAACATTTAAAAGACATCTGGATGGGTTTATGAATAGGAAGGATTTGGAAGGATATGAGCCGGATGCTGGCAAGTGGGACTAGATTAGGTTAGGATATCTGGTCGGCATAGATGAGTGGGACTGAAGGGTCTGTTTCCTGACTGTACTCTGACTGGATTTTACAGGAACGCAAGTGGTATTCCAACCACCACCATAATCCGGGTAAAAGGAACGGAGGCCTGTCCACTTTTCAGACAATGACAACTGAGAGCTAATTAAAGCAATTGAACTGCAAATGCTTCCTACCTTTTGAGGAAACACACAGGCCAAACCAGGTTTGGTTGGTTGGCGAGGGGGTGGGGAAAATTGATGCAGAATTTCGTGGACTGAGGAATTCACTCTGAGAAGATGCTGCCGCTCCGGGGAGACAGTTGCCGGTCTTGGCCTGACTTTCCGAAAAGGTAATGCACAGCACAGCTGCACCTGAAAGAGGGTCTCGATTCTGGAAGGTCACAGCCACAGAGGGTCCTTAAAGGGAAAGGATCAAACTCGAAAGAGAAATGGACTGTGTACCCTGCAGACATTGCACGGTCCAGTGGAGATGCCTCCAATATTGAGGAGGAGGACTCAAGGAAAACTGAAAGGAGACAGCCGAGCACATGGATATCTGAACCTGGCTGAGCAGCTCACTGGGGCGGGATCCACCATTCACCATCAGTGGGGATCTGTTCGAGAAGAAGAATTTACCCTGCAGGCCAAATATGCAGGTGGCACCACAACTGTCCAGGAGCTGTTGCAGCATCAGTGCGTGTGCTGGCTGTCTCTCTCCCTGGAGACAGAAGGGTCCCAGTGCAAGATGCTGACTGGGTAGGTGGGTGGGATATGTCTCAACTGTACTGGTGACCAGCTCTGTCACTCTCAAGGTGACATTCATGTCTCACGGTCAGGACTTGCAGCATCTGGCAGGTCCGAGCCCATCGAGGTAACCACAGAGACTCACTTCATGAACGGCACAACAGATAAGAACAACCAGGAGGAGACAGCCACAGGGTTTAGAGATGTAGCCTCATTCCCCCAAAGAGCAGGGAGTCATCATCATCTGTGGCCATCAAGGCACTGGTAGGTCAGCCAGGAGTATTCATGAACTCAAAGAATTTTCACTCGCTGAATACAACTTATATATGACCATGGACAGAGGATCATGCAGGTTTGTGCTCAGCACACTTGAAGTTGCCATGACACCCGCATCCTCAAGCACTTCCAAGCATCTCAGCTACTCACCCTAGCACTGCCAATGGAGAGATGGACACTTAGTGATGGGGCCTATCCACTAAAGAGTGGAGTCTTGACATCGGTAAGGAAAAGATGCCAAAGTGTGGATCGAGCTAATGATGCATTGTAGTACAGAAAAGACTGGCTTGAATCTCCCTGATTGTCCTCCAGAATGGGGAAGCCCTGGCAGCAGAAAACCTCATTGTTCAACAGACATCTTTTAGTGAAGGGTCAAAACAGGATCAAGATGATCCAGACCAGCTCCTTACTTGACCAGAGGTGAAACAGGGATTGGATGCCATGAGGACTTCAGAGTCTATTACTTGAAGACAAGGATGTTGAGCCCCTTCAATGCCAACGGTATTGCACTGCAATTTCCTGCACTGCAAAACACCAATATCAGCACGAGATAGTGCCTCTTCCCATTCACTCACAACCTAGAGGAGGACAAGCCATTTGCTGGCATCATTCCCTGAGGTCACCTTGCTCTCCCACTGCTCCTGGCAGACAATGAAGTGGGAGTAGGGAGCTGGGAGGGGATTGCGCATGGAGAATCAACTGTGATTGCCATCTCTATTCCCTGGGTGGTAGCCAAGTGGGCAGCTGACACAGGAGTTGGCAGAGTCGAACCAGAGATTATAGGCACCCCCTCCCTCACACAGCACTGCCCCTCCTCTGAACTGCTGGGCAGCTGAACGCTTGGTGCATTGATGTTAGTCCTTTAAAAATCAAGCACTTGGAAATCCTTCCAGGTCACGGTGTGCCCCCATAATGTTCCGCCACCCTCCATCTGATACTGATACCTAATCACAGAAGAGAGAGAGGATGGAACACAGGACAAGCTGGGCGTTGCCTGTTGCATTACTGTTACCCTGCTGAAACTCATTACATTCAGCCCACAAAACTTCAGCTGATTTTTCAAGATGCAAGCTCAAAAATAAAAATCAAAAATGAGACACAATCTCTCCTGCACAGCACATGCTGTGTTGCAGACTTTATAATTTGCTGAAGGAGAAATTGAAAGCACATGCAAGAAACCATTGGAATTAAGAATGTGGCTCCAAGGTTTTTTCTTTCTTATAATATTTAATGTTTCTTCCCCACCCCCCTTCGCCTCACCCCGAGACGCTACGAGGTCAATTAATCAATGGACACAGAGCAGTATGGAAGACACAATGCTATGTCTGTAATGGAGAACAGAATTTCTTCTACATATAGAAGGCAAACATCCATCATATTTTGGCTCTTGGCACCAGCAAACTCCTGTAACCATGGGAACTCCATCACCATGGCTACCCCTTGAAGAATTCTGCAGCAATGTAGTGCAAACAAAATAAAAGGAGACTCACTGCAGCATCACATGACTGACTACCAGAGAAAGACACACAGCCCACATTGGACCAAAACCAGAAGCAAGCAATTGCAGTAAAGTTCTGCAACTAAATAAAACCAAATAGCTGGTCCTTAATGTGTTGTTTAAATGTGGTGACTCAGTGATTTTGTCTCAAAAGCATTTGGGTTGAATGTTCCAGATGGCAATGCATGAATATTGCTAATCGCATACTAACCCAAAGCTGCATTCACAACTGCAAAGTTTTAACCAGTTCACATACCACATAATAGTTTTTCACATAAATTGTTGTTCAAGAAGTTGATGATAATGTTTAGATTAGACTAGACTAGATTCCCTCGTGTGGAAATAGGCTCTTCGGCCCAACAAGTCCACCCCAACTCTCCGAAGAGTAACCCACCCAGACGCATTTCCCTCTGACTAATGCTCCTAACACTATGGGCAACTTAGCATGGCCAATTCACCTGATCTGCACATCTTTGTGACTGTGGGAGGAAACCGGAGCACCCGGAGGAAACCCACGCAGACATGGGGAGAATGTGCAAACTCCACACAGACAGTGGCCTGAGGCTGGAATTGAACCTCGGACCCTGGTGCTGTGAGGCAGCAGTGCTAACTGTGAAGTAGTTTACTAGTGAAGTAAACCTGTGCAACTCACCGACACCTCTCAGAAGGATCCATTATAAAATACATCCATGAAACTGACCTGTATTTTCACAGTACTAATTTCTTAGTCACAGTTCAGCAGCCCTTAGAAAGCTCGAATTTATCAGTTATCTCCCCTTGTCTGTATGGGTTTCCTCTGGGTGTTCCAGTTTCCTCCCACAGCCCAAAGGTGTGCAGGTTAGGTGAACTGGCCATGCCAAATTGACCAGTGTTCAGGGATATATAGGCTAGGTAGCATTAGTCAGGGGAAATGTAGAGTAACAGGATAGGGGAATGGGTCTGGGTGGTTTACTCTTCGGAGGGTTGGTATGGGCCTGTTGGGCCAAATGGCCTGTTTCCACACTTCCAAGGATTCTATAAAATATACAAGTGTAGAATCTCTGCTAATTGAGTCCAAAGGGACCCTTCGGAGAGCATCCTACCCAGATCCACCCCCATTGCTATCCTCTTAACCTACAGTAATAATGCTTAATCCACCTAATCTCTGCATCCAAAGACATTACAGGACAATCTTAGCATGGTCAATCCTAACCTGCACATCTTTCAACTGTGGAAGGAAACTGGGGCACCCAGACTGGGCAAACTCCACACAAGACAGTCACCTAAGGCTGGAATCGAACACGGGTCCCTGCCACTGTGAGGCAGCAGTGCTAACCACAGAGCCACCACGTCACCCAGTCATTACATTCCCTTTACAAATGCATTCATATCAATGTGCAACTCTTGGGCTGGCACAAGCATCTGACAAAAACAGAATACAGCCACCGCCCAATCCTTTCCCAGCTAATACTAACACCACCTTTGCCTGGTCTCTCTCTCCATTGGGTGCATGGCTGAGATGTGTGCACAGTTTGTACACAGGCCTGCACTCACCCCAGTATGAGACACAGTCATCCTTGTCCCTCTTCAGTAAGAGGTGTTTCAGGCATTGGTTCGATTTGGGAAAAATCAGACTGATACACTCATAGCTGGTTTGACCTTTAAAGGGTGCATCTACTGTGTCTTCACACAGCTTGAATACTAATAGCTTCCCCGGAGAGGATATTCCACACAGATTAGCCACTCATTCAATCAAACATTGTGACTGTCCATTTATCTTTAATGAATCTAACTCTGAGCACAGGCAAGCCATGTCCTCTGAAACTATTATTCTGGGTCGAAGAGTGTGGTGCTGGATACAGCCAGTCAGGCAGTATCCGAGGAGCAGGAGAGTCGATATTTCGAGCATAAGCACTTCATCAGGAACTCCTGATGAAGCACGTATGTTTGAAATGTAGAGTCTCCTGCTCCTTGGATGCCGATTGACCAGCTGTGCTTTTCCAGCACCACAATCTTTGACTCTAATCTCCAGCATCTGCAGTCCTCACTTTCTCCTAACTACTATTCTGGGCAAGGTGAAATGGCTTGACATGGTCAATATTAAGGATGTGGTCTCTAATTATTGTTTTGACAACATAAATTATGGTAACCAAGGGTAACGAGAGATACCAATAAGCAAATGGATGTCGCCTTTATAACATTTAAAAGGACAAATCACCAAAACAAGCTTCCCACTTTAAAGACACTTTCAAAAAATGTGAACATAACTGACTGGCCCCACGGTCAGCAACATACCTCAAACACCTTAGTATCCAAGTCACTCCAGCTCTCACTGAACGTTCGGATCACAAGTTCCCTTTGATGGTCAGACTGAGGAGGAATGTACGGCATCCAGATGAGTACTTCCTGTCGATGCACAAGTAGAAATTTGTGTAATCAGCCGAAAACTTGCTTTTCAAAACAATGAGGTTTTTTAAAAAAAAACAACAATATGCAGACCCTCTGATCAGCCTCATTCAATAGTTGCACAATGCATACCCCTAACCATTCAGGTGTCCACTTCATGCTAACTGTCATCAGATCTAAAAAGGCTGAACTTAATCACAACCGGTAAACAATTCCCCAACGGCAAATTCCAAACCAAATTTTCTGCACCGCGTTTCCCATTCTATGGCATTGTGATTTCGTCATAATCATTTCACTTCTTGCATGTAGTTTCTTTTCACTCGGTCACGGGGGTATCGATGGCTGGGTCAGCATCCATTACCCATTCCTAATCCCCCTGGAGAGGATGGTGAGCTGTGTTCTTGAACCACTGAAGTCCATAGAGTGTAGGGACACCCCAAACTAATTGTGCTAGAATAACACCAGCACTTCAGTGGTACTTGCTGACTGAAATAAATCTCAAAGCGGTTTGCAAAAGACAGTAAGCACTGCGCAGGAAGTCAGAGTTAGGTGTCTGAAGGCCTTCTGCGGGATATGTGGGGTTCAAAGAAGCCTTTGAGCGCTGACAGAGAAAGGGAGCAAGGCTAAGTGGTCTTCAGAGTGACTTGCAGAGATCGGAGGAGCTTTGGTAGAAGAGCAGCAGTGTGGAGGTTTGCTTGGAAAACAAAATATTAGACAGTGTAAGAGAAGTAGAGTGTGTGGGACTGTTGCAAAGATTAGCGAATACTATATATCGAGTCGAGCGAGAACACCAATGAAGGAGAAGGTCTGAATAAGGACTTGTTAATCCAGAAAGATTAAAATAAAGAGTCTGAACTACGAGAAATGATTGATGATATTTGGGGTTTTTTTTTAATCCTCAAAAGATAGGCAATCACAAGCAATCTCACATAAAATAGATGATGTTACGGAAAAAATAATATCTGGAAAGACACCCAATCTCAAACTCACTAACTGCCAAAAAGGTAGGACAGGAATATGTTCTTAACACAATGATCAATAATGTGGATAGCAAGGAAAATTCTGGATTCAGGAAGTTCTGGTATTTAGACACTGTCAGGAAGGATGAGCCAGGGCTGGTGTGGGGCTGGCCAGTCCTCCTCGTCCTCAGACACACTGTGTGGATAATTTAACATTGCTTCAGCGATCTTTGCAACCACACCACTGTTTTTGTCTCAAAATTTAGCAGCAGCTAAAGAAAGCTTCAAAATAAGACTAATGTCCCAACTGAGGAGAAAGTGAGGACTGCAAATGCTGGAGATCAGAGCTGAAAATGTGTTGCTGGAAAAGCGCAGCACATCAGGCAGCATCCAAGGAACAGGAGAATCGGCGATTCTCCTGTCCCTTGGATGCTGCCTGACCTGCTGCGCTTTTCCAGCAACATTTTCAGCTCTAATGTCCCAGTTGAGGCTAGGTAGTAATACTGCAGGAACAAGCTTCGGAAGGAGGACTATTTCGTGAAAAACCATAGAGAAAAGCATCGTAGTCATAGATAGATGGAGCTTAGAAAGAAGAGGGGAGTGAGCTATTGAAAAAAATCTTTATAACGAGCAATGTCTGCTGATACACTCTTCCACTAACATATGTCCATCACATTTCTCAGATATAAAAAAATCTGAAGAGAAAAATAAAGGTTACCAACTATTGAAACTGTATTAACAAATATTCCTGGTGACAATTAAACTCTAAATCAAGTGAGTTTAGCATGAATTGTAGCCTCAAGTAGAAAATCCAACTTTACATCAGAATAAAGTAAAATCTAGGGTTTGATCCTTCTTCTCCTAGCAAAAGATCATCAGCCAATGTACCATGAGCAATGCCAGACAAGGTATGGAGATTTCAGCTAGTACCTTTTCAAACTGTATCCCGTGCGGTAGAAGTTCCAGGACCTGGCTCAGTAAAAAGTCATGATGCGTTAGTTTCACCTGCTGTGGGTCAGGGGAGATCACTCTGCATGTGATCACTGCCAGAGAAAGCGCCTCAGGTGGGAAATGGATTTCGATCCCACAGGGCAACACAACCTTGCAACCTTCCGTGGTCACAATGAAGCTGGAAGAGAGTTTGATAATACACATGATTAATTCCATTACCACAGGCAACTGAACTGTCTGACTCATTTAAAGAGCAACTCAGGGTACCTGTCTGTATCGGATGCGAGATATCGGACCGGGATATCTTTGGGTTTGGCACAGCCTATATAGAACGAGACAAGAAATCCAATATTAAGTGTTGTGTAACACAACTCACCTTTTTATAAGTTTTGTCAAGTGATTTTAAGCAGCTTCTTGCAAACATGGTATATCACATGAGAAATTATATTCGCAATGTCATTGGCATGAACAGCCTTACAATGCTGTGAGCAACAAAAGGGAGGCTAATATGAGAAAGGCAATTACATCGGCGGAAACACGTTAAGAATATTTCCCAACCCTTCTCTTAACATGGGGGTCCCTTTTTATTCGAAACTTTCATTCTGACTTATGTTACAGAAACATTGGATGGATTCCGGCGATGTTGTAAAGGTTAATCTGATCAAAGTGACAATCACATAAACCTTTTAGAACTGGGCATCTACTTGCGACCATGGCATACACTCAGTAATTTGCGTGGAGGTATGTTTTATGAAAAAAATTAAAATGCTCTATCATTTCCATTCTGCAGAATAGAAATAAGGAATGCAATGAACAATGACAACACTGAATACAGTAATCTTCCAGTGGTAAAATGCACTGGAAATCTTATAGGTATTTCCCACTTTTTGCTTACTTCCTCTGACCTGCCAATCTTGGGGACATTCAAATATTTTTCAATAAGAGGTTCTGACTGAGTATATTGCAAGGTATCTGCGTTTTTTTCACTCACTGAGCAAGACTCTCTGGCACATCATGTTAGAGCCTCCTGTAAACTAGCAAATGGTATATGTCGCCCTCTAGTGGCATCCTCAATCCAGTGCAGGAACACCAACAATAGAAGGAAGCCCGGGGCTGGATTTGCAACAACACCATTCCCAACCTGGGAAATTTAACTTTTTAATAGTTGTAAACTATGATACCTATAGTTATTGTGTGGAAGGTACTACCAGAGGAAGTGGTCGATCCAGGTGCAGTTATAACGTTTAAAAGACATTTGGATAAGTACATGAATCAGAAATGTATGGAGAAAGGTGAGGACTGCAGATGTTGGAGATCAGAGCTGAAAATGTGGTGCTGGAAAAGCACAGCAGGTCAGGCAGCATCCAAGGAGCAGGAGAATCGACGTTTCGGGCATGAGCATGATTTGTATGTGAGCATAACAGGTACAGGTAGTAAGTTTGCAGATGACATCAAAATTGGAGGTGTAGTGGACAGCGAAGAGGGTTACCTCAGATTACAACAGGATCTTGACCAGATGGTCCAATGGGCTGAGAAGTGGCAGATGGAGTTTAATTCAGATAAATGCGAGGTGCTGCATTTTGGGAGTGCAAATCTTAGCAGGACTTATACACTTAATGGTAAGGTCCTAGGGAGTGTTGCTGACCAAAGAGACCTTGGAGTGCAGGTTCATAGCTCCTTGAAAGTGGAGTCGCAGATAGATAGGATAGTGAAGGCTGCATTTTATGCTTTCTTTTATGGTCAGAGTATTGAGTACAGGAGTTGGGAGGTCATGTTGTGGATGAACAGGACATTGGTTAGGCCATTGTTGGAATATTATGTGCAATTCTGGTCTCCTTCCTATTGGAAAGATGGTGTGAAACTTGAAAGGGTTCAGAAAAGATTTACAAGGATGTTGCCAGAGTTGGAGGATTTGAGCTATAGGGAGAGGCTGAACAGGCTGGGGCTGCTTTCCCTGGAGCGTTAGAGGCTGAGGGGTGACCTTATAGAGCTTTACAAAATTATGAGGGGAATGGATAGGGTAAATAGGCAAAGTCTTTTCCCTGGGGTTGGGGAGTCCAGAACTAGAGGGCATAGGTATAGGGCGAGAGGGGAAAGATATAGAAGAGATCTACGGGACAACTTTTTCACACAGAGGGTGGTACGTGTATTGAATGAGCTGCCAGAGGAAGTGGTGGAGGCTGGTACAATTGCAACATTTAAAAGGCATTTGGATGGGTATATGAATAGGAAGGGTTTAGAGAGATATGGGCCGGGTGCTGGCAGGTGGGAGTATATTGAGTTGGGATATCTGGTCGGCGTGGATGGGTTGGACCAAAGGGTCTGTCTCCATGCTGTAAACTGTTAAATAGACAAATATACTGGGGAGTGATTTGAATGAAGATATACAGCAACAGAGAGCTGCAAGGGCCATTCTGCAAACTTATTTGGTAATTAATGTCTCGGGGTATCATTGGGCCATATTTACCACGCAGTCCCACGGCCAGCTCTTCATCAGTGCTCAGTAAACTGACGTTTGTCAGTATTGCAGTAAGGTGTTGTCAGAAAGTGTAAGTATATCATTCAGGCAAAGATAGGATCTGGTCCCACTTTAATCATATATATTTTATGGTCAGTTGAGAATCACCAACTCATTTTAACTACTTGGGTAAGACACTGGTTCCTCAATGTGAGTTTGTAGCTGAAAGAATTAGAGATAAGAGAATGAAAAGATGTTAAGAATGAATCATAAGTCAAAGTGTGGCTCTACACAGGAAGGCTCAACCTACTGCTCTTTACTCAGTTTCAATCCCTGGCCCAGACAGAGGTGTGGATCAAGCAGAACCAGACAGCTCCCTTAGGAGTTTGAAGACACTGGTGGGGGCGGTGGGGGGGGGGGGGGGGGGAAGGTTGAAGAGGCAGAGAGAGTGTCAGGTGTTTAAGTTCCACTGGACTATACTAATTCATTTCCTGCAAGGTCACAAGTAGTAGAAACAGGAGTAGGCTGTTTGGCCCTTCGAATTTGTTCTGCCATTCACGAGGAGCAAGGCTGATCCAAGCAAGTTGTCCTCCCCATCGAGGAGCTGAACCCTGGTCTCCCACTCGAAGGGGGAAGGGGTACTTACCATGACACTAACAAATAGCTGGGGGATGTTTAAATGTGTAATTGACTTCTGTTTGGATATGACAGATGCCAGTTATGATCTCAAATGTAACAAATGAAGCTCAGCTCAGTAGAGGGGAAGGTGAGGGGAAAAATGGACAACTCCCCTCACCACCAAGAGGGAGTACAGCAGCCCCCCCTCTCCATACATGTGGGGGACATGTTCCAAGACCGACTGCAGAGGCTCAAAACTGCAGATAGGTGCGAACCCATTCAGTTAAATGAGAAACGTACCTTCCCAGCAGCCCCCTGGTGCCTAGTTCTGGAATATTCCCTCTAATATGTTTGGGCTGCGGTAAACCATGGGTAACTGAAACCATGGAAACCGGACCTATGGATACAGGCTTCGCCCTGTATTCTTTGCAATTATTTTATGCATTTAAAAGCTACTATTAAATGATTTCAGGGTGCAGGAAACAGTTAGGAGAATGGCTACGGGGATTGCAATCCTGAGGATGGATTACAGATGCTCTCCTTGGAAATGGGGAAGGTTGAGCAGAGATTTAATCAATACTTTCAAATACAGGAGAGATCTGAACAGAGCGGATAATGAGAAACTGCTCTCACAGGCTGGTGTTGAAAACCAGGGGACACTGATTTAAGGTCATGGGCAAAAGGAACCAATCACGAGAGGAAAACCTTCCTCGCACATTCTCCCCGTGTCGGCATGCGTTTCCTCCGGGTGCTCCGGTTTCTTCCCGCAATCCAAAGATGTGCCGGTTAGGTGGATTGGCCATGCTAAATTGCCCGTCGTGTTCTGGGATTAGGTGTAGGCTAGATTAAATTAGATTCTGTACAGTATGGAAACCGATCCTTCGGCCCAACAAGTCCACACCGACCCTCCGAAGAGCAACCCATCCAGACCCATTTCCCTACCCTATATTTACCTCTGACTGACACACCTAACACTGTGGGCAATCTTTGGATTGTGTGAGGAAACTGGAGAACCCGGAGAAAACCCATGGAGAGAAGGAGAATGTCTGTGTGGAGTTTGCACAGTCGCCTAAGGCGGGACTCGAACCTGGGTCCCTGGCGCTATGAGCAGCAGTGCTAACCACTGAGCCACTGTGTCGGTTAGGTGCATTAATCAGAGGTAAATGTACAGTAATAGGGTAGGGGAATGGGTCTGGGTGGGATACACTTTGGAGGGTTGGTTTGGACTTGTTGGGCCAAAGGATTCATTTCTACACGGTAGGGATTCTATGATTTATGCAGCAAGCAATGAATATCTGTAACGTACTAAGTGTGTGAAGACCGATTCAATTGTGGCTTTCAAAGAGTAATGGACAATTATCTGAAGAGAAAGGTTTTACAGGGCTTTGGAAAAAGGGGAGGGAAATGGGATTAGCAGAGGAGCTCTTCCACAGAAAGAGCCAGCACAGACAAGACTGGCTGAATTGCCTTCCTAGGTTTATAAAGCATTTTATCTCCACGTTGTCAGGCTTGGAAGAAAGGGCCAAATCTGAGGGGTAATCCAAAGTTTCTGTTCCTGATCAGCGCTTAGTGATGTCAGAGGTAGGCTGTCAATGTATTATCTTCTTCCTCCCATGATTAAAGTGATCAATGTTTCAGCTCAAAGCGTGATGATGGGCTACTGGGTTGAGTAACCAGATGATCAATGAACATCTGCACAGATCATTTCTTATACAATTTCCCATACAGTGCAACTCAGAGTAGAGCTGGCAAAACACAGAACACCTTTCACTGCTCACAGTATTCAGTGAAGCAAAAACAAAAGAAGTCTTGCTTAAGAAGTACAAAACCTTTCACAAAGATACAACTGGTGAAATGAAACGAATCGAGAGTTTATTACCTTTAATATTCGGGGACTCAGCCTCCCCTATTGGATTGCCCTTTAAATTCACATAGGGTAAATTCTGGATCTCTGCAGGGACAAAGCGCAGGCTGTTGTTTTGCAGGTCAAGTCGAGACAATTTGGGAAGATGAGCAAGGGAGGTTGGGACGGTTACAAGTTGGTTGCTGTGTAGGTACAATTCCTCAAGAGACTTCAGGTTTGCTGTGTGCAGGGCATAAAGCTTTGTGTCATTTATAACTGCTGTTTAAAAGGTGTTGTCATTCGATCTCAAAGCACCAGCAGCTAACATTATACCATATTACAATACCAACATACTCAAAGTTAAAACATATATACAAAGTTTTGAAGCAATGAAAGACTTGTGAAAGTTCGCCAATAGTATGAGATTGTCGCGAGTTTATTACAAGGTAAAAACAATGACTGCAGATGCTGAAAACCAAATACTGGATTAGTGGTGCTGGAAGAGCACAGCAGTTCAGGCAGCATCCGAGCAGCGAAATCGACGTTTCAGGCAAAAGCCCTTCATCATGAGCCTGAAGCATGGAGAGATAAGCTAGAGGAGGGTGGGGGTGGGGAGAGAGGAGCATAGAGTACAATGGGTGAGTGAGGGAGGAGATGAAGGTGATAGGTCAAGGAGGAGAGGGTGGAGTGGATAGGTGGAAAAGAAGATAGGCAGGTCGGACAAGTCAAGGAGACAGTTACTGAGCTGGAAGTTTGAAACTAGGATGAGGTGGGGGAAGGGGAAATGAGGAAGCTGTTGAAGTCCACATTGATGCCCTGGGGTTGAAGTGTTCCGAGGCGGAAGATGAGGCGTTCTTCCTCCAGGCGTCTGGTGGTGAGGGAGCGGCGGTGAAGGAAGCCCAGGACCTCCATGTCCTCGGCAGAGTGGGAGGGGGAGTTGAAATGTTGGGCCACGGGGCGGTTTGGTTGATTGGTGCGGGTGTCTCGGAGATGTTCCCTAAAGCGCTCTGCTAGGAGGCACCCAGTCTCCCCAATGTAGAGGAGACCACATCGGGAGCAACGGATACAATAAATGATATCAGTGGATGTGCAGGTGAAACTTTGATGGATGTGGAAGGCTCCTTTAGGGCCTTGGATAGAGGTGAGGGCGGAGGTGTGGGCACAGGTTTTACAGTTCCTGCGGTGGCAGGGGAAAGTGCCAGAATGGGAGGGTGGGTCGTAGGGGGGTGTGGACCTGACCAGGTAGTCACGGAGGGAATGGTCTTTGCGGAAGGCGGAAAGGGGTGGGGAGGGAAATATATCCCTGGTAGTGGGGTCTTTTTGGAGGTGGCAGAAATGTCGGTGGATGATTTGGTTGATGCGAAGGTTTGTAGGGTGGAAGGTGAGCACCAGGGGTGTTCTGTCCTTGTTACGGTTGGAGGGGTGGGGTCTGAGGGCGGAGGTGCGGGATGTGGACGAGATGCGTTGGAGGGCATCTTTAACCACGTGGGAAGGGAATTTGCGGTCTCTAAAGAAGGAGGCCATCTGGTGTGTTCTGTGGTGGAACTGGTCCTCCTGGGAGCAGATACGGCGGAGGCGGAGAAATTGGGAATACGGGATGGCATTTTTGCAAGAGATAGGGTGGGAAGAGGTGTAATCCAGGTAGCTGTGTGAGTCGGTGGGTTTGTAAAAAATGTCAGTGTCAAGTCGGTCGTCACTAATGGAGATGGAGAGGTCCAGGAAGGGGAGGGAGGTGTCAGAGATGGTCCAGGTAAATTTAAGGTCAGGGTGGAATGTGTTGGTGACGTTGATGAATTGCTCAACCTCCTCGCGGGAGCACGAGGTGGCGCCAATGCAGTCATCAATGTAGCGGAGGAAGAGGTGGGGAGCGGTGCCGGTGTAGTTACGGAAGATCAACTGTTCTACATAGCCAACAAAGAGACAGGCATAGCTGGGGCCATTACAGACTACTAAGCATTAATAGAGCTTCACAGTAATGATTTAGATACACTTGATTGTCATTTTATATGAAAACCCTCTGATCAGAATGTTAATTTTCCACTTCTATTTTCTCTTGAAACATATTGGGCACCAAACATGCTCTAGTATGGACATGATTAAACAGATTAAATATGCTGGGATATGACCATTATCGCATGAATTTAAAAGTATTTGACACTTTATCTTTTCAGATGTTCACAATAACAATATGAAAGATAGAGAGGCTTTGGAGAGGGCGCAATGAAGGTTTCGAAGGGTGCTGCCTGGACTGGAGGGCTTGCCTTATGAAGAAAGGTTGAACAAGCTCAGACTTTCCTCTCTGGAGAGAAGGAGGGAGAGAGGAGACCTGATCGAGGTATACAAGATAATGAGCGGAATAGATAGAGTCAATAGCCAGAAGCTTTTCCCCTGGACAGGATTGACTGGTACGAGGAGTCATAGTTTGAAGATATTAGGAGGAAGGTATAAAGGAGATGTCAGAGGTAGGTTCTTTACACAGAGAGTTGTGAATGCATGGAATGCGTTGCCAGCAGTGGTGGTGGAAGCAGAGTCATTGGGAACATTTAAGTGACTGCTGGATATGCACGTGGATAGCAGTGAGTTGAGGGGTGCATAGGTTAAGTTATTATATTTTACATTAGGATTAAACCTTGGCACAACATCGTGGGCCAAAGGGCCTGTTCTGTGCTGTACTTTTCTATGTTCTAATAACCTTCAGTATATTTTCTATAATGAGCAATTTCTAAACTTAAATCATATTGCTATTCCAGTGATTACAACCATTTCACAACTAAACTCACCAAGTGAAGATGGTATAGTTGTTAGTCTATTGCCCGAAAGGTCTAATTGTGCACAGTTTGGGAGGTTTCCAATCTCATCAGGAAGCTGTTCCAGTTCATTTTCAGATATATTTGCTCTCTGCAGTGCCGCAAGTTCATTGATGCTCCCAGGCAACACTCTCAGCTGGTTTTTCATTAGAGAAAGGAAGGTCAGTTTTGCCAGCTTGCCAATGCTCCCGGGCAGTGTGGCCAGCTGGTTATGGGACAGGAGAAGCACAGTTAGCTCCTTCAACTCAGTCACACATTCAGGAACAGAAGTGAAGCTGTTGAAGCTCAAATCCAAATGGGTCAAGTGCTGGAGATGCCGGAACTCCACAGGCAGAGTTGCCAGCAGACCACGCTGACATGCTCCATATTCATCCTTGAGATGGCCACCTAGTGAATGCCAGGTACAATGCAATGTGTCAGATTCAACAAGAGGCTCTGGGATTTTCAAATAAGACCATAAAACTAGGAGCTGAAGTAGGCCATTCATTCCCTCGAATCTTCTCTGCTATTCAATGAGATCATGGCTGATCTGATAATCCCCAACTCCACTTTCCTGCTTGTCCACCCTCATAGCCCTCGATTCCCTGACTGAATAAAAAAATATCAGTCTATCTCAGCTGTGAATATACATAATGACCCAGCCTCAATAGCCCTCTGTGGTAAAAGTAAAATTCTACACGTTCACTACCCGTAGAGAGGAGAGGAAATTCCTCCTCAGCTCTGTCTTAAATGCAGAACCCTGTATTCTGAGATGATGCCCTTTGGTCTAAGACTTGTCCACAAAAGTCATAGACATGTACAGCACGGAAACAGACCCTTCGGTCCAACTCATCCATGCCGACCAGATATCTTAAACAAATCTCGTCCCATTTGCCAGCAATTGGCCCACATCCATTTTTCGGGAGCAGCGAGGAGGGAGAGAGGAGTAGGATTGCCGGGAGGTAAGTTTCCCACTTAAAAAGGGACTTGCCTCAAGGTCAGACTTCCATACAGTTTGGATACAGTTGGGGGGGCATGACTTATCAGGGATAAGCCATGGGGTACAGGTCTCTGGTACAGAGTCTGTCCCTGTTGCTCAGAAGGGAAGCGGGGAGAGGAGCAGAGCATTGGTCACTGGGGACTCCATAGTTAAGGGGACAGATAGGAGGCTTAGTGGGAATGAGAGAAACACACAGTTGGTGTGTTGCCTCCCAGGTGCCAGGGTTCGTGATGTCCCAGATCAGGTTTTCGGGGATCCTTGAGGGGGAGGGGGTACAGTCCCAAGTCATGATCCACATAAGCACCAATGACACAGGTTAAAAAAAAAAGGGATGGGGATTTATGGCAGAAATGCAGGGAGCAAGGGTGGAAGCTTGGAGCTAGAACAAACAGAGTTGATAGCTCTGATTTGTTACCCGTGCCACATGCTAGTGAGGCAAGAAATAGGGAGAGAGGGGAGTTGAACACATGGCTACAGGAATGGTGCAGGGAGGGTTTTGGATACCTGGATAATTGGGGCTCTTTCTGGGGTAGGTGGGACCTCTACAAACAGGGTGGTCTTCACCTGAACCAGAGGGGTTCCAATATTCTGGAGGGAGGAGTTTGCGGATTCTCTTCGGGAGAGTTTAAATTAATTCAGCAGGGGGATGGGAGCCCAAATTGTAGTTCCAGTGTCCAGGAGGTTGAGAGTAATGAGGTCAGAAATATGGTTTCAAGGCACAAGAGTGCACCAGCAAGCAGGAAGGTGGTTTGACCTGTGTCGACTTCAACACCAGGAGCATCCAGAATAAGGTGGGTGAACTTGCAGCATGGGTTGGTACCTGGGACTTCGAAGGTTATGGTCATTTTTGGATACATGGATAGAGCAGGGACAGGAATGGTTATTGCAGGTTCCAGGATTTAGATGATTCAGCAGGAACAGAGAAGATGGTAAAAGAAGGAGAGGTCTGCATTGTTAATCAGGACACATTATGGTAGCAGAAAGGACGTTTGAGGACCGGTCAACTGAGGTAGTATGGGCTGAGGTTAGAAACAGGAAAGGAGAGATCACCCTGTTGGGAGTTTTCCGTAGGCTTCTGACTAGTTCCAGAGATGTTGTGGAAAGGAAAGCAAAGAGGATGCTGGAGCGAGAGTAACAGGGTAGTTGTTAAGTGGGACTTTAACTTTCCAAATATTGACTGGAAATACAATAGTTCGAGTACTTTAGATGTGTCAGTTTTTGTCTAATGTGTGCAGGTGGGTTTCCTGACAAAGTATGTAGACAGGCCAACAAGGGGAGAGGTCACTTTAGATTTGGTACTGGGTAATGAAACCAGCCAGGTGTTAGATTTGGAGGTAGGTGAGCACTTTGGTGATTGTGACCACAATTCGGTTATGTTTACCTTAGCTATGGAAAGGGATAGGTGTATACCGCAGGGCAACAGTTATAGCTGGGAGAAAGGCAATTATGATGCAATGAGGCAAGAATTAGGATGTTCAGGATGGAGAAGAAAACAGCAGGGGATGGGCACAATTGAAATGTGGAGCTTGTTCAAGGAACAGCTACTGCATGTCCTTGATAAGTATGTACCTGTCAGGCAGAGAGGAAGTGGTCAAATAACGGAGTCATGGTTTACTAAAGAAGTCTTGTCAAGAGGAAGAAGGCGACTTACGTTAGGATGAGACGTGAAGGCTGAGTTGGGGTGTTTGAGAGTTACAAGTTAGCCAGGAAAGACCTAAAGAGAGCGCTAAGAACAGCCCAGAGGGGACATGAGAAGTCATTGGTATATAGGGTTTTCCTTGATCCTAAAGCTTTCTAGAGGTATATCAGGAACAAAAGAATGACAAGTCTAAGGTTAGGGCCAATCAAGGACAGTAGTGGGAAATTGTGTGCAGAGTCAGAGGAGAAATGAGAAGCGCTAAATGAATATTTTTCATCAGTATTCACACTGGAAAAAGACATTGTTTTGAGGAGAATACGGAGATACAGGCTACTACACTAGACGGGATTGAGGTTCACAAGGAGGTGGTGTTAGCAATTCTGGAAAGTGTGATAATAGAAAAGTCCCCTGGGCCAGATGAGATTTATCCTAGGATTCTCTGGGAAGCTAGGGAGGAGAATGCAGAGCCTTTGGCTTTGATCTTTACATCGTCATTGTCTACAGGAATAGTGCAAGAAGACTGAAGGATAGCAAATGTTATTCCCTTCTTCAAGAAGGGGAGTAGAGACTACACTGGAAATTATAGACCTGTGAGCCTTACTTTGGTAGTGGGTAAAATGTTGGAAAAGGTATCAAGAGATAGGATTTATAATCATCTGGAGAGGAATAAGTAAATTAGGAATAGTCAACACAGTTTTGTGAAGGGCAGGTCGTGCCTCACAAACCTTATTGAGTTCTTTGAGGTGACCAAACAGGTGGATGAGGGTTGATGTGGTGTATATGGATTTCAGTAAGGGGTTTGATAAGGTTCCCCATGGTGGGTTATTGCACAAAATACAGAGGCATGAGATTGAGGGTGATTTAGTGGTTTGGATCAGAAATTGGTTAGCTGGAAGACGACAGGGTGGTGGGTGATGGGAAATATTCATCCTCGAGTTCAGTTACTAGTGGTGCACCACAAGGATCTGTTTTGGGTCCACTGCTGTTTGTCAGTTTATAAATTACCTGGATGAGAGTGTGGACGGATGGATTAGAAAATTTGCGGGTGACACTAAGGTCGGTGGAGTTGTGGATATTGCCGAAGGATGTTGCAGGTGTCAGAGAGTCAGAGATAAGCGACAGAGCTGGGTTGAGAGGTAGCAAATGGAGTTTAATGTGGAAAAAAGTGAGAGATGATTCACTTTGGAAAGAGCAACAGGAATAAAGAGTACTGGGCTAATGGTAAGATTCTTGGCAGTGCAAATGAGCAGAGAGATCTCAGTGTCCATGTACATGGATCCCTGAAAGTTGCCACCCAGGTTGATAGGCTTGTTAAAAAGGCATACTGTGTGTTAGGTTTTATTGGTCGAGGGATTGAGTTTGGGAACCGTGAGGTCGTGCTGCAGCTGTACAAAACTTTAGGGCAGCTGCACTTGGGAGTAATGCATACAGTTCTGGTCATCACATTATAGGAATGATATGGAAGCATTGGAAAGGGTTCAGAGGCAATTTACTAGGATGTTGCCTGATATGAAGGGAAGGTCTTATGGGGAAAGGCTTAGACTGTTTTCATTAGAGAGAAGAAGGTTGAGAGGTGACTTAATTGAGACATATAAGATAATCGAGGGTGAGACAGTGGGTGGACAGTGAGAGCTTTTTCCTCAGATGGCGATGGCTAGCATGAGGAGACAAAGCTTTAAATTGAGGGGTGATATCAGAAGTAGCTTCTTTACTCAGAGAGCAGTAGGGGCTTGGAACGCCCTACCTGCAACAGTAGTAGACTCGCCAACTTTAAGGGCATTTAAATGGTCATTGAATAAACATATGGATGAAAATGGAATAGTGTAGGATAGATAGGCTTCAGATTGATTCCACAGGTAGGTGCAACATCAAGGGCCAAAAGGCCTGTATTGTGCTGTAATGTTCTATCCCTCCAAACCCTTCCTATTCATACACCCATCCAAATGCCTTTTAAAATGTTATTGTACCAGCTTCCACCACTTCCTCTGGCAGCTCATTCCATACACGTACCATCCTCTGCGTGAAAAAGTGCCCCTTAGCTCCCTTTTATATCTCTCCCCTCTCACCCTAAACCTATGCCCTCTAGCTCTGGACTCTCCCATCCCAGGGAAAAGACCTTATCTATTTATTCTATCCATGCCCCTCATGATTTTATAAACCTCTATGAGGTCACCCCTCAACGTCCGACGCTCCAAGGAAAACATCCCCCAGCTTATTCAACCTCTCCCTGTAGCTCCAATCCTGGCAACATGAGCCAAACTTTCTGCGTCTACCCTGTCAAGTCCCATGAGACTCTTTTAGCTTAAAAATAAAGTTGCTTTGTTCTTCTATATTCCAACAGGCACAGGCTCAACCTCACCACAAAAGACTGTTTCCCCACACCTAGTATCAGTCTAGTGCAGAGAAAGTTCACTGTCTCCAGTACATATTTCCTTAGATAAGCGACCAAATATCGTTCAGTATTCTAGCTGTTGTCTGGGATGAGCAAATCCTCCCTAATTTTATACTCCATTCCCTACGAAATAAAAAGGCCAATGTCTTATTTGCATAAGAAAACCGAAAGAACTGCAGATGTTGGAAATCAGAAACAGAAACAAAAACACACACCCCACCTGAAACATTAACTCTGATTTCTTTCTACAAATGCTGTCAGACCTGCTGAGCTTTTCCAGCAATTTCTGTTTCTGATTCCATTAGCTTTCCCGATTACCCATTGAACTTAGTTGCTTTGTGAATCCTGGATGAAAACTCCCAAATCCTTCACTTCCTCAGGATTTCTACAGTCTTTCTTCATTTTAGTAATAATCAACTCCTCTGTTCTTCCTGCCAAAGTACATAAACTCACATCTCCCCACATTGTATTCCAGTATGCTCAGATTTAGAACAATAATAGCTATTCAGATGACTGTAACAACAAAGCCAGAAGGTTAGTAAACATGTTCTAAGGTGCTTGCTTCTACAATGCTTCACAAAGTTCCCTCCCATCCTTTAAAACTGCAAGATATCAATCAAATTCTATCATGCGTGACAGGAAACCATAGGGGCTACATCATCATATACAAACAGGTCATCAACTCTAAATAATCAAGAATATTTCACGATTCAGTTATTCAAATTAATTCTGAAATATTCAATCGCTGTTCAAAATATAAAGCTCAACGTGAGCAATTAAACTTTGCAAATCGAAAAGGAAAAACAATTTAAATTCGTAAAAGCTTGGTGCAATTCAGGGTCCAAGATTTCTACGTTTCATATGATACTCAGCTATGAAAAAGATCTAACATGCAGGAAATTAGGGTCTAACTTCAGTTAAAAAAAACACAATTACTTCAAGAAAATCAAATGATATGTCACTTCAAAAAAATTAAAAATAATTACTTATTTATAATTAATCAGAAAGGGAAGTGCAAGTAATGGGAATGTATTTGTACAACTACCTAACTGAATCTACTGATATTACCTTTAAGTACAAGTGATTTCAGTCGCCTTAGTTCAGGAACGATGGCAAGTGATGAATCAATTTGCTCTTCATTGCAGTTTAGACGCAGAAACTCGACCTGTTGCACCTCTGCTTTGCGTGTTTTGTACAGTACCGAAAATCGGCCGGTGCTGTTTGGAAATACATCTAAATTCAATCGGTTATCTGCCAAGTGCACATCTGCCTTGCCAATATTGCCGACTTCCCCAGGCAATGATTCAGCCATCTTTTACCATCCCTCAGCTTTGAGAGATGCATGTTCCAACATGTCAGTTAGACATCAGGTGTTTTTCACAAGATTTCTCCCTCGAGAATGGGCTGCAGCCTAAACAATTGGCAAAACGAGAGAGGTGAAAATTAATACATTTGTGGTACTTCAAGCTAGGGCAAAATAAATTATATTATGCATGTTCTCTAGTTTGTTCTCCGAATTGAAAGAGCTGACCCACACTGGAGGACGGTCCATAGCTTTCCAGTAACTTGTTCATGGGGAGGTGCGGACAGGTTATTCAGTGAGGAAATAATAAAGTCCACTTCACTTGGTCGGTACAATTACAGCATTTAAAAGACATTTGGACAGATACATGGATAGGAAAGGTTAAGTGGGATACGGACAAATGGGACTAGCTCAATTTAGGAAACTACATTGGCATGGACGGGTTGGGCCAAAAGGGCCTGTTTCTCTGCTGTATGACTCTGACTCACCTGATGTATATAAAAAGGCACGGTGTGTGCTGACAAGGAGAAGTTTATTTTTATGTTGGATTTGCACAAAGCAGGTTCAAAAAAAAAAAGGACATGTCAAATGTAGCCATTGTAGCAATTTGGGAAATATGGCAGCCACATTGCATACAGGCAAGATCCCCAAGCGGCAATTAAATAAAACGGCCAGATCATCTGGTTTAGTTATTATCTAAGGGATATGTATTGGACAGGCCACTCTGGAGACTTTTTCATCCTCTCATGGGAGTTGAGCATTGCTAGCTAGGTCAGCATTTAGCACACACCCCTAAATTCCTCTGAAAAGCTGGTGAAAACTGCATTCATGAACCACTGCGGTCCATGTGATGTAGGTACACCCTGTCAACAGAGTAGTTCTAGAATTTTGTGACAACGACAATGAAGGAACAAGAATATAGTTCCATTTCAGCATGATCTGTGGCTCAGAGGGAAACTTGCAGGTAGCGTGTGGTTAGTATTCTTGGTAACTACTTCCTTGTTTTTCTAGGTGGTAGGAGTTTAATGTTTGGAAGGAGCTGTCACAGGTGCTGACTTGTGCCAATAGGAGCAAATAACAAAGGAGTGGCAGATCATTCAGTCTACTGAGCCTGCTCCACCCTGCAATTTGATCATGGCTGATCATCCTCTTCAATGCCTTTTTCCGTCCCACCAACCCTTTACATTTAGAAATTTTACTTTAAACAAACAATAGCTCAGCTTTCACAGTCCTCTGTGGTACAGATTTTCAAAGATTCACAATCCTCTGGATTTAAAAAAGAATTCTTCTCATTGCTGTCCTAAGTGGCATCTCCACTTTAGAAATTGTGTCTCTTGGTTCTCTAGTCCCCAACTAGAGCCAACATCTCACATGCATCTACCCTGTCTATCCCTTCAAACATTTTGCAGGTTTCAATAGGTCACCTCTGAATCTTTGAAACCAAAAAGAATGCAGGCTCTGTTTCTCCTATCTATTCATAGGACAGTCCTGCCATCACAAGAACAAGTCTGGTGACTGTATGATAAACTCTCACAACAGCAATCTCCTTTCTAAGGAAAGGGGACCAAATCTGTACACACCTCTCTAAGTGCAATATAACGAAGGTTCCATACAATTGCAGCAAGACTTTGCTACTCCTGTATTCAAATCCTCTGGTAATAAAGATCAACACTCCATTAGCCTTCCCAACACCTTGTGGCACCACGTCCTAGCCTTCAGTGATTTATTCCAAAACGTCCAAGTCCATTTGTACATCTACATTTCCCAACCTCTTACCACTTAGGGAATACCCTGCAAATTTGTTCTTCCTACCAAAGTGGATGACTCACGATTTTTTTACATCATTTTCGATCTGGCTTCTTCTTGCCTATTAACTGTTTCTTGAAATTCTCTTGAAGCCATTATGCAACTTCCTGACAGTACATGAACTTTGTGTCTTCTGCAAACCTGGAAATATTATGTTTAGTCCTCACATCGAAATGATTGACACAGATTGTTAACAGCTGGGGTACAAGTGCTGATCCTTGTAGCACCTTACGAACCAACCAAAAGGAAAATGGACCATTTGATTTCTGCCGGTTAACCAATTCTTAATCCATGCCAGAATATAATCCCTCTCCCATGTACTTCACATTTGCGAGCCAATCTCCTGTCAGGACATTTTCAAAACCTTTTTGAAAATCTAACTGTATTTCATCCATCAACTCCTCTTTATAAATTCTGTTGGTAGCACCCTTAAAAAAAATTCCATGAGCTCTACACATGATTGCCCATTCACAAATCCATGTTGGCTATGCCTGATCTGATCATTATTATCCAACTGTCCTTTTATCCCATCCTTTATAATAGGTTACTAATGTGTGTAGTCTTACAACTTTATTAAACAAAAAAGGAGAAAAGTAAAGCTATTTAAAAGTATACATAGATCAATTTAAAAAGATATTAATATAAATAGTAAAACACAAACATATCCTTCCTCCAAGCAATAATGATTTCAGATACTCAATCCCAGAAAAATCTTAAAGCTTTAATTTCTTAACCCACTCTTTCATCAGGGACTGATGAAAGTTTTCGTCAGGGACTGGTAAAGTTTTAAAAGGTTCTTCCCAGTTCTGATCCCCAAAATCTCTTTTCAATTCTGATCGGTGGAAATCTTCTCTGCAAACTCTTACAGCTGGAAACTTGACAAAACTAAAACACTTCTGCCAGGGTGTGACTGCTGTCCTCAACTAAAACCTGATTCTTTTCCTAGCATGAAACACAAGCCTGATTCCTATGAACTGAACTTGAACTAAACCACCAGTCTCCTCTGATCATTGCCTGTGTGTCTTAAACTCAGCTGTAGAAATCCTTCATCATTTATCACCACAGGTATTTGACTAGGCACAGACTAAATCACATGCTTTTTTAAAAATTCTGTATTTAGTCACTTTTCCAAATGTCAACCTGATGGCTTAAAAATGTATCTGCTTTTGTTCTAAACACCCAAATCCATAAATGGTAATAACGTTATATGCCTTTATCCCAATCCCATCTTTATTACCCAACTCTAGGTTAGCTACCTAATGAAGGAGCAGCGCTCCTAAAGCTTGTACTTCCAAATAAACCTGTTGGACTTATGACCTGGTGTTGTGTGATTTTTAACGTTGTCCACCTCAGTCCAAAACCAGAACCTCCACATCTTTATTACCAACACAACTGCACCCCATTTTTCTGTCTGCCTGTCCTTCTTAAAATCAAAAATCCTTTGATATTCAGGTCCTCGACATGGTCATTCTGCATTATTGTTTTCATAATGGCAATAAGATCACACTAATTTCCTTCTACATGCACCTTGAAATCAACTATTTTTAAAAATCTGTATTCAGGTAAAGTGTTCTTAATGTAGTCCACCTGTGGTACCATAGCACTCACTCAGTACTTCAGACAAGTGGCAATCAACACTGTTGCAGTTATGTCTCTGGAGAGGGAACATACCTTAGAAAGTGATGGCAGTGAACCAAGGCTGACACATAATAGGATAAAAATCTCCTCTGGCATCTGGCTGCAAGATTCTCTTATGCATTGAATTTGGACATTATCATTCCAGCTCCTAGTCAACCTCAACCACCAAATGCAAAACAAGATATAATTAATCAAAAATAGCAAGCAACAGCTGTAATAACAGGAACTTACATTTGCATAGATCCTTCAAGGTGATCCTGAGATGCTTCACAGGAGCATTATTAAACAGAATCTAAAACCAAAGAGCATAAGTAGATTTTAAGACGGATAATCAAACTCATCCTGTCCATGAGATTGTCCTTACATTCACTCAATTGTTCCACCTTGTCCCACAGACCTGACCATCCTCAATGATCTGAGTTTTTCATGACTTTGAACATCTCTATCCAGTCACCCCAATTCTTCACTACTTTAAAGAAAACAACTCCAGAACTTAACACAGTGGTCAGACCTTCCATTAACTTTTAGCATAACTACTTACTTTAAATTTTCACTCCTAAATGATCTGACCATAATTAATTTCTTCACAATTCTCACCACACTACCAGTTAAAAGCATAGGTGATGGCCCCAGTGTCAAAATGGGCCTCATCCTTGTCCTTCTTGTCTAATTCTGCCAAAGTCCATGTTGCTCAGACCCCTACAACCTCCCACCCTTTGAAATTATATGCTGTATATCCATGGCCAGGTCGTGAATGTACATGAAAAATAAAACCAGTTATTATAATAGAAATCCTGAGGGGCACCATTGAAAAATCACTCTCCAGTTTGAAAAATAAGTTACAAAAAGCAGTATACATGCTTAAAAGTTTTGTAGACATGCTGCCTCAGTCCCGTTAATGTCACAGTTTGTAAATTTGTTGACAAGTCTATTATGCAATGCTTTCTGAAATGCTGTGGAAAGTTTATATACAACATTATATTATCCTGATCAACCCTCTCCAATACTGCAATGAATTTGTTTCTGTACTGAACATCTCTATGACTCTATGACCTTGATTTAAAACCAATTGTGTGAGTGAAAGCTTATGTTGCTTTATTGAAGGTCAGTGACCTTTGACAAGAGGTTAAAGGAGGCAAAAACATAGCTAAAACACACAGAGTCTGGTACAACCTGCAATTGACTGAGGAGGAGAATGAAGTCCAGTGGTTATGGACTGGAAAAAGGGGCTGGTGACTTTCTCAAACTTAGGTTACAGAACACTACCATTATACAGGGCTGGAGGATGGGCAAGCTATCTGATAGTGCAAAGGTAATGAAGTAAAGGCAATGCTGAATTCTGGAAATGAACCTGTGAAATGGAAGATATTCTGTTTCACAGCACTGACATCCCTCAATGTGATTAATAAAACAAAAACTTAAAATACAAATTTGCAATTGCACTATCCAGTTTATCAAACACAAATAAAACACTCCTGGTAAATGATACGTTTTTATGCAACTCGCTGTATCTCTTCACATCTCGGAAACCCTCATCGCTTCACTTCTGTCACATTGATTAGTCAACTTAACATCTTGTGCTGATTATAACATTCTCTGGCTCAATATCAGTTCAAAGACACCGCCTTCAGTCATCATTCACATGCCATCAGCTTCATTCCCCTTCCCAGCCACTCTCAGGTACAGGTACAGTTACAGCATTAGCCATCTTGGCATATTCAAACCTTTAAAACCTGCCTCCTATCCATGACCACGAACAATCACTTGTATCCACCTCTGCAACCTTCCTCACCACTCAACAACAATTTTCATTTCCAGTATATAGTACTTTCTATGTGACAAAATGGCAAAAGCATTTTACGGGGACATTAATGAACAAAACTTGAAAATAAGCCAAACACGGAGAGATTAGAAGCAAAGTGGAAGCCAGGGATCTGAAATAAAAACAAAGTGCTGCTATAGAAACTCAGTAGATGTGGCAACATCTGTGCAGGGAGAATCAACAGTAACATTGGGTTTTCCGAAAAATTATTTTTCAGAACTGAAATGAGTGCCAAAACTAAAACCAGTTTGTCCAAAGATCACCCATATTGTACCCACATTAATGCGGTTTCGCTCTCTCCACAGATTGGATCAGACCTGCTTAATTTCTCCAGCACCTCCTGTTTATATTTGAGACTGGTTGTCCTGAGAGATGGATTTTAGGCAGAACTTTAAAGGCAGAAAGTAAGGTGAAAGGGTTTGGGAGGGAATTCAGAGCTTAGGCCCAAGACACCTTTAGATCCATCCAGTAGCACCGGATAAACGAAAATCAGAGTTAAGGAAGAGGTCAGATCTGGAGAAGTACAGAGATCATGCTGGAAAAGATCAAAGATGCGTTTTCTCTGGAGCGTCAGAAGCTGGGGGGGGGGGGGGGGTGTGACGACCTTATAGAAGCTTATAAAATCATTAGGGGCATAGCTAGGGTAAATAGGCAATGTCTTGTCCCTGGGTTGGGGGAGTCCAGAACTAGAGGGCATTGGTTTACGGTGAGAGGGGAAGATTTAAAAGGGAACTAAGGGGCAACCTTTTCACGCAGAGGGTGGTAAGTGTATGGAATGAGCTGCCAGAGGAAGTAGTGGAGGCTGGTACAATTGCAACATTTAAGAGGCATTTGGATGGGTATATGAATAGGAAGGGTGGAGAGGGATATGGGCCAAGTGCTCGCAAATGGGACTAAATTAATTTAGGATATCTGGTCAGCATGGACGAGTGGGGCTATAGCGTATGTTTCTGTGGTGTACAACTCGATAACTGTCTAGAAAATGAGAGATCAGGTAACAAAGGGGTTTCAAAACAAAATCCTCCCTACTAGCAAAGACAAAATCCTGAAGATACTGGAAACATAAAACATTGGAAATATCAACCAGGTCAGGAAGCAACTGGGGAGAAAGAAACAACAGCTGTTTGAAATCTGTAATCTTTGTCAGAGCTGGAAAATGAATATGTAATTTCTGTTATTCCACATTTCTCTCATTTCATGTTTTATTGACAATGGCACCCTATCGATTTCCAAGGATGCTCCTGACCATTCTCTTTTCCGAGGATAATAGTAAAAATTATCCTCGGAATTTTGATATGTTTTGCAAGTTTATTTCATTACTTAATTTTTGAACCTCTATCTGTTTTGTCCTTTGATGTTCTTTCTTAATAAAAGATAGGTCAAGAAAAACTGTAGATAGCAGCAAAAGAATTACGAGCAGATCCTATTATCTAAAAATAGTTGGAGCCACGGATATAATCTGCAAGTGTTGCACTCCATGATCATTGTCTAATCAAAAGATGGGCTACTTTTGGGAAAGAAGTATAATCAAGCTAACAGTTGGAGTAACTGGGCTAATGGTGGATATCGGTCAGCACCAAGTCACAGAAACGGACAAAAGAATGGGAAGAATTAGTGATGAATGGAAGTAGGGAAAAAGGTAAAAATTGGAGGTAAAGTTAATGCAAGTTTTAGTTTTGGGAAAGACCATGAAGCAGAAGCAATACAACTTATTGGAAAAAGAGGCGAGAGAGGAGACCCAATGAAGACTAAACAGGAAATGTCCCACATGATTCCACTAAAATAAAAACTGGCAGACTGAAGACTCATAAGGTCTTGCATGTGGCATCCTTTCAATGGAGAAAGCAAGAGAACTCAAAGCAGATACTTAGTGGAAGAACATTTAATCAAAGACAGGCGGTAGAAGATGGGGTCTGGTCTGTCCTATTAATGGTTATAGACCAATGATCAATTGCCTGTCAGGGACTGACTACATCTGTCGCTCACATTCCACCTTGGAACCCTGCAACTACACGGGATCAGAGTGGATTTCACTAGTACCCTCATTTCCCCTCCTCCGACATCATCCCAATCCCAAGTCTCAAACTCGGACAAGTCAAGAGGGCAGTGCCATCACCTTTCCCATCTAACCGCTCCACCCTCTGTCCAGACCTATGACCTTCTCCCCACCATCATCTACCTATCACATTCTCAGCTACCTTCTGCCCAACTCCCCCCCCCCCCCCCACCCCATTCCCATTTATCTCTCAGCGCCCCCACCACCCCCCAGCCCACAAGCCTCATTCCTGATTAAGAGCTTACGCCCAAACGTTGATTCTCCTACTCCTCAGAAGTTGCCTGACCTGTTGTGCTTTTCCAGCACCACCCTCTCGACCCTACATCTGTAAGTCAGTTTATTCAGAATAGTAAAACATATTACAAGTTATGAAACAGACATTACTGCAAACCAACTCATTTTTGTAGAACAGAACCACAGCAGACTAACTAGCAGGCAGAGTTGTAACCTAGTATAGACATAACACATGATGTCTATAAAGATAAACTCAAAGACAAAGTGCAGAAACAACATGGTCATTCAAGGAAGAAGTGAGAGGGCTGCATCGCAGAGATTTAAGGTATAGACAAACAGGATATCCCTGGTACAAAAGGGATGAGTAGGGATAGGAAACTGGCATCAGTTAAATGGTGAAGAAAGAATTTCAGCTGCTGAAATTCCCAACCACGATATTGTCACCTAATCTCCAAAATGTGACAAATTCTGTGCACATATCCTGTCTCAATCACAGTTAAGCTAGACCTAGTTAACCAACAATACTACGCGTTTCATGAATTGAAAAAAAGTTTCTCCTCTTTTCCTTCTGCATCTGTTTCAGCCTCAAATCATTTCCCAAACACTTCTCGCTAAGATCCACATTTTGGTATAATTGCTTTTCATTTCCCCATCAGTGGTAGCAGAACCTTTAGCCATTTCAGACCTACTGTGTGGAACCTAGTTGCTTTAAAAAATGATTACTATTGGGTGTTAGCTTGGTTCAGCAGAAGATACATTATCTGAAGTAGGAGGTCTTGGAACGAGGAGGAGGTGCGACTTGATACAGTCATCGAATCACAGTGATGTACAGCACGGAAATAGACCCTTCGGTCCAACTTGTCTATGCCGACCAGATATTCCAACATAATTAGTCCCATTTGCCAGCAACTGGACCATATCCCTCTAAACCCTTTGTATTCGTATTCTCATCAAGATGCCTTTTGAATGTTGCAATTGTACCAGCCTCCAGCACTTCCTCTGGAGCTCATTCCATATGCACACCACCCTCTGTGTGGAAAAAGTTGTCCTTTTGGTCCCTTTTATATCTTTCCCCTCTCACCCTAAACAATGCCCTCTAGTTCTGAACTCCCTACCCCAGGAAAAAAGACTATCAATTTATCCTATTCATGCCCCACATGATTTTATAAACTTCTATAAGGTCATCCCTCAGCATCCGACACTCCATGGAAAATAGCCCCAGCCTAGTCAGCCTCTCCCTATAGCTCAAACCCTCCAACCCTGGCAACATGCTTGTAAATCTGTTCTGAACCCTTCCAAGTTTCACAACAGTGTACAAAATGATGAGAGGCGACTTGGTAGAGGTGTAGAAGATGAGACACATTGAGAGAGTGAATAGTCAGAGACTATTTGCCAGGACAGAAATGGCTATTACAAGGAGGCATAATTTTAAGGTGGTTGGAGGAAGGTTTAGGGGAGATGTCAGAGGTGGGTTATTCATACAGAGTGGTGGATGCATGGAATGCACTGCCAGCAGTGGTAGAAGAGTCAGATACATTAGGGACATTGAAGCAACCCTTGGATAGGCACATGAAGGATAGAAAAATGAAGGGCACGATGGTTAGTTTGAACTTAGAGTAGGACAAAAGATCGACACAATATCAAGGGCCGAAGGGCCTGTACTGTTCTTTGTCAAGGGTACATGCCTTACATTAGAACTTGAGCACATCATCAAGACCTTACACATCAGGGCAATTTTTCAATGATTTGTAAAAACAAAGCTCCTATTTGCCACTTCAGAAACAACTTGTATTTATATGGCGCTGTTTGTGTAATAAAACACACCAAGGCACTTCTCAGGTCCTTTATAAACCAAACATTGACCCCAAGCTACACAAGAGATATTAAGGCAAATGGCCTAAAGCTCCATGACAGAGGTAGGTTTTATGAAACATCTTAAAAGGAGAAAGGCAGGGAGCTTTAAAGGAAGAGATTCCAGAGCTTAGGATCTGGCAGCTGAAAAACTGGCGGAATAATTACAATCAGGAGATTCAAGAGGCCAAAACCAGAGGAGTGCAGATATCGTTGAGGCCTGTGGGACTGGAATAAATTTCGGAGATAGGGAGAGGCGAGATCATAAAGTGAGTCCACAACAAAGTTCAGATACAACTTGCGCGGTGTTGATTAATAGCAGGGATAATGCGTTTATGAGACATGATATATGTTCAGGCATTAGGTTGTTCTCTCATTAGAATCAACTGCAGGCAAGGGGATTGGTCAACTGGCTGTGATGCAGAATGATGCCAACAGAGATTACCTTCACGACCATTCCTTGTCTCAAGTGTGGCGACCTTCAGGTGAAGTTGCCGCCAGTCATTTCTCTCTAATGTGGCCCTTTCACAACTTTATATTAATACGTGCGCAGCAGAGTTTTGGCTGAACTCAAGCTTATTGAGTCTGGCCAGGTGTTTATGGTATTAGTCAAAATTTGCAGTTTCTTTAAAAAAAAAGTTAAACAAGAGGGATTCAGCAACAGATGAATCGAAGAAGGGACGAAGATAGGTGATATTACCGAGAAAGAAATAGACCGTGTTACTGACAGCACGAATACTGGTCGGAAGGTCAGTTTATAAGCAGGTATCACCGCTATCAAAGATGGGAAGTTCACCAGTAATACCAAAGAACATTAAAAGGTGCCGAAATCAATGTGTAAAAATTGGCTACCATATTTGCCTATTTAATTATATTTATTTTCTACATTGGCTATATTAATTGTAAAGTAATTAATTTGAAGTGTCCCTACGCACAACAAAAGCGGAAGTTCATTTATTGTCACAAAGATAATCTCCTCGACCGAACTTCGTTTCGCCCCGTAATCTCTTGTTTTCCTCGTGCTTGATCATAGAGCTGAAAGAATTGTTTCCATTAAAGGCGCCATGTTAATGCAAGTTAACACTTAGCCAGTTTCTTTTAATTCCCTACCCCCAACGCCACAACACTTACTTTACTCTAAACAGGGGAGAATAGCCTTAAAAAGAATTCTCAATGTCTTCATTCCGGAAGTCAGTAATACTCCACTCTCCACTGAAATAGTTATGCACACTTCAGCACAGATTACTACAATTGTTTTAAAATGCACACTTA
Organism: Chiloscyllium punctatum; assembly: GCF_047496795.1. Classification (NCBI taxonomy): domain Eukaryota; kingdom Metazoa; phylum Chordata; class Chondrichthyes; order Orectolobiformes; family Hemiscylliidae; genus Chiloscyllium; species Chiloscyllium punctatum. The sequence goes on along the minus strand of NC_092760.1, from coordinate 35,016,389 downwards.
AATCGCGAACTCCTTTGAAAACAGACCGAAGCGTTTGGCCTATTTAAAAAGTTTCGGATCACGAAGTGGCGAAGAGGAAAAGAAAGTGGAGATTTCTTTCCCCCGATGACTTGTCAGCACAGCAACTTACAAACTCACACCGAGCGGAAGACTCAGTGGCAACTGGGCGGTTTGTCGAAAGTTCTTTTGTCCTCCAAAAGTGAAACGGCTCCGGATGGGTTATGGCAGTGTCCTGGTGATTGCGGGATGTGGTTATACTGCTGTCTCACCAAATTATTGGAAAGCGCCTGCGAACTCATTTCTTCCCGCCTCACGGCAGTGTCCAAACAAATAGAAGTTACTATGTTGCAAAGTTCCGTTGATAGAATGTTGCAACTTTCCGACGTTCCATCGCTAGAACGTTAAGACATTACAAACGTTCCACACCTTTGCTTCCCGAGCTCTCTCCACTGGTCAGGGCGGATGAACTGAAGGTTTCACTGACTCCCCAGCATCGACCCTCTCATTATCGGGCTTCCCTGTCTGAGCAATGGACTCTCTCTACCGTGAACTGCACCTGAGCGCTCTCAGATTGACAGATGGTAAATCACCAAGCCTTCAGACCAGGATACACAAGTTCTCGCGCCACTGCCTTAGCCAATGGCGCCTAAACAAGCTAGAGTTCTGGCAAATCTGTTTCTTTTATATTTGTGTACATCGAGCAAAAGACCCAGACCGGATGGTTCTGGAATTGCTATGTAGGTTGCGTGTGCACTTGAGGTTCGGCACCGGCTACAGGGTTAGGGATGACCAGCTGTAAGAGTAGATTAAACGGAATAGCTTGTATTAGCCTAAAGGGACACTATGGGCCGAATGAACTCCATGTATGCAGTATAAACATTAGCATATGCGTTTCACTGATTAATAAACTTGAAACAAGTTTGCCTTATTAATATGTTGGCATAATATTCTCAACTGAAAAAAGTCATTAGGAGTGAGTAATTGCAGCCCTGCCTCGCGCTGACGCAGCCACCAGCTGTAAACCGTGCATTTGTAGTTACATAAGCTGCCATGAAGGGAGTGATAAGGTGTAAACCCACTCTAATTGGGTGATGCCCAGGGCTGTTCCACATTAATTCATCTGCCATTTGCTGCAGAATCATCATTGTGGGGAGCGGGCGGTGTTCTTTTAAAAGTTAAACATCACAACACGAGGTTATAGTCCAACAGGTTCAATTGGCGGCACACTAGCTTTCGGAGTGACGCTCCTTCATCGGGTGATTGTCCTGATGAAGGAGCGGCACCCCGAAAGCTAGTGTGCCTCCAATTAAACCTGTTGGACTATAACCTGGTATTGTGTGATTTTTAACTTTGTACACCCCAGTCCAACACCGGCATCTCCAGATCATTCTTTTAAAAGGCATGACATAACTGTCATAGCAGTAAACAGCACTCACTCAAAACACATCTTGGGCCATAGTAGATGGAAGATGAGGGATAATTATGTGAGAGTGAGCAAGAGTCCCAGACCATAGAAGACATTACATCTATCCACTCACTAAGATATATTGCAAGAGGACTCCATTTCATCACTCTAGCATCTCTGAAGTTGTAAATTGGACAATCAATCTTTCAAGGCTTTTCTTGTTACACAAAATTACTAGTAATTTGCAGAAATTGAACACATGTATGGTAATTTAGCACTTGGTAATGTATAGCTTTGTCAGTGTAATTGGTTCTTGTATCACTACTTTATGGGCACACTCCTTGGACTACCTATATAAATCATACTAAACAACTAGAATGTTCAATCCTTGCTTTCTGGGATTTGGTAACATCAGTTACCAGTCCCAACATGAGGATTCTGGCAAAGTACTGCATATCTGGCATTGACAGCACGCATAAAGCTTTCCTGAATTAATCACACAGTTTCTATGGATAATTGGTGGATGTGAAGGCAGTGCTCCATAGCCAGCTGAACACAGGAACCTGCATTGCCAGATATTCCAAATCTGGGTGTAATGACCATCTGAAAGCTAACCTTGGCTTGCAAACTGTATTCAAAGATGTGTTTGTGTTTGTGTTTGTGTTTGTTTGGGGGGGTGGGGTGGGGTGAAGGGTGGATGGAGGAGAGAACAAACTTTGTTCAGACCTAAATGGGAGAAAGTGAGGACTGCAGATGCTGGAGATCAGAGCTGAAAAATGTGTTGCTGGAAAAGTGCAGCAGGTCAGGCAGCATCCAAGGAGCAAGAGAATCGACATTTCAGGCATAAGCCCTTCTTCAGGAAAGAGGAGGGTGTGCCGAGCAGGCTTAGATAAAAGGTAGGGAGGAGGGACTTGGGGAGGGGTGTTGGAAATGCGATAGGTGGAAGGAGGTTAAGGTGAGGGTGATAGGCTGGAGAAGGGATGGGGGTGGAGAGGTCCTGACGTCTCCACCCCCTCTCCAGCCTATCACCCTCACCTTAACCTCCTTCCACCTATCGCATTCCCAACGCCCCTCCACCTCTTATCTTGGCCTGCTTGGCACACCCTCCTCATTCCTGAAGAAGGGCTCATGCCCGAAACGTCGATTCTCCTGCTCCTTGGATGCTGCCTGACTTGCTGCGCTCTTCCAGCAACACATTTTTCAGCTCAAACCTAAATGGACAGGTCATTTTGATATTTGAAAACAAAGCCATGTTTTCAAGACAAGCAACCATAGCTCAAAGGTGATGTCTCTGCCCTTCTCTCCAGATGTCATATGCAACACTTGCAATTGGTTGTGTAAGTGTGCTGGAGAAACTCAGCAAGTCTGGCAACATCTGAAAGAGAGAGAGAGAAATAGTTAGTTTCAAGTCCAAAGAGTCTACCTTGAGACATGTCTTTTTGTGAGATGTTGTCAAACTAGACTGTAAACAAGTCAATTTTTTTTAATTTGCTGAACACCAGTCGTTATATTGATCCATCAATTATATATCCTTTCTAACAAGTTTTCTTCCTTAAAAATAAGGCTAGAACTTATTTGCATAGGATTAAAAAATCACAACACTAGGTTATACTCCAACAGGTTTATTTGGAAGTATTAGCTTTCGGAGCACTGCTCCTTCATCAGGGAGCTGTGAAGCAGGATCATAAGACACCGAATTCATAATCCTGCTTCACAGCTACCTGCCAAATGAGCAGTGCGCCAAAAGCTAGTACTTCCAAATAAACCATTCGGACTGTAACCTGGTGTTGTTATTTTTCACTTTTGCAAAAGTGAGCACTGCAGATGCTGGAGATCAGAGTCTAGATTAGTTTCGGGCATTCCTGATGAAGGGCTTTGCCCGAAACATTGATTTTCCTGCTCCTTGGATGTTGCCTGACCTACTGTGCTTTTCCAGCACCACTTTAATCTAGACTCTGATTCTTAAACTTTGTCCCCCCAAGTCCAACACCGGCACCTGTTCATCATTACTTGAGTAGGTTTATGGTCTATTTGCCTCTGTAGTGATAAGCTATCATTTGATATCCCACACTACTACTGTATTTAATGCAGCAGCTAACTGCCTGTTGAAACTATACTGGTGAAATGGCAGAACACTTGCCTTTTAGTTTCTGTAAACTTGAATTGAAGTTTAAAGAAGTAGGCCTTTTTCTTTTTGATCATTTTAATTGAGCTCGTCATCATGGTGAGCAATATAAAGCTGAATCATCTCATTATATCACTAAACAATAAATTCCTCACAACATTCTTACTTGTCAATCCAGCTGACAGGCTACAATATTACAAAACAAGCTATTCTTTGATGTTTCTAATTTTGTCAAAAATCTGCAGGAAAATGTTTTTAAAATGCAGATAAAATTTGGTTGATTCTTAAAATTTGTCTAACTTGAAAATGCCATGGATTACCAGTGCCTATTCACAGTGTTAAAATACTGTGTCTTTATGTAAATAAACTGCTTAAGTGAATGTGCAGGAGGTCACATGGTACCTAACCGAGCCGGGACCCGAGTAAACCATTTATCATTGCTTCTGTGGAGTGGCAGATGATTTGCAAAGGCAGACCAGCTGTAGTTGATGGCACATGCCGGCTTTGGCTGGAGGGAAGCTAGAGGCATTTATTATCAATTATACTCTGCAGCACAATGTGTGGAATCCTAGTTAGAGTAAGGTACCAGGCAAAAATGTGGGTCAGGCTTGCTACTGACCCATGAAAACCTATGGTTTCAGGTTTAACCGTTGGACTGGCAGGAATAGTTCACAATTCTCACATCAGACTCTTGCGCAAGGAAATACTCCAGGTGCTATGGACTTGGAGGATGGAGAAGTGAACTGATTTCCCACCTTGTTACTTTGGTGAGTGTAATGTATATGTTTAAACTTAGTGTTTCCTTTTACATCACATTGAACTTCTGAGCACTGAACTCCCAAAGTTGGCAAACGCAAAATTTTGAATATTTCCACAGTAATTCTGGAAACTTTTTTTTGTTTTTTTCCTAAAACAAATGCATTCATGGCATGGTAACAGGATGGTTCTGGGTGTGATTAGCTCCATGCGCAGCACCCATGCATGCCAGCACTTGGGGTACTTAGAATCATAGAGACGTACAGCATGGAAACATGTCCACGCTGACCAGATATCCCAACCCAATCTAATCCCACCTGCCAGCACCCGGCCCATTTCCTTCCGAACCCTTCCTATTCATATACCCCTCTTAAATATTGCAATCATACCAGCCTCTACCACTACTTCTGGCAGCTCATTCCATACATGTACCACTCTGTGTGAAAAAGTTGCCCCGTAGTTCTCTTTTATACCTTTCCCCTCTCACCCTAAACCTATGCCCTCTAGTTCTGGACTCCCTGACACCAGGGAAAAGACTTTGCCTATTTACCCTATTCATATCTCTCAATTTTGTAAACCTCTAAGGTCACCCCTCAGCCTCTGACACTCCAGGGAAAACAGAGAGCCTCTTAAGCCTCTCCCTATAGCTCAAATCCTCCAAACCTGGCAACATCCTTGTAAACTTAAATTTTGTTACTTTCTGTCACCATGAAAGTTGTAAACTACAATGTCTACTATTGTAATAACATAAATTTCATTTCATAAATCTAACAATGTCTCAGCAAAACAAGAATATATTGATGAGGTTAGCTGTTTAATTTCAAGGAAGGCATATTGTTCAAGATGCAAGCTTTTGTTCAGTAGGCAAAACCTCCATGCAAAGTTGAGGTGTTGGAAGACTCTGTGGCTCTCAAACTTTCTCTTGAGACAACCTTCACAGCAGGTCATAAACAATGAAAGTAAGCTTAAGAATAATGGCCAAACTGCATCTTTCACTGGTTTCCTTCCAATCCTAAATAGAGTTTTTCTGGTAAAAATACTCACGTTCATGTATTTTTGTGTTAAGTATTGGTTTATGATATCTTGGTTTGCACAGAGCCTCCACATACGATGGGATGTGTGACTGTCGGGGACACCATGGATATATGATGTGGAGGAGCCAGTGTTGGACTGGGGTAGACAAAGTTTTTTTAAAAAAATCACAATAACAGGTTATAGTCCAACAGGTGTATTTGGAACACTAGCTTTCAGAGCGACGGACCAGTCAAACAGAGTACGTTCTTCATTAAGGTAAAATCAATGACTGCAGATGCTGAAAACCAAATACTGGATTAGTGGTGCTGGAAGAGCACAGCAGTTCAGGCAACATCCAACGAGCAGTGAAATCGACGTTTCGGGCAAAAGCTTTTATTCCTGATGAAGGGCTTTTGCCTGAAACGTCGATTTCGCTGCTTGTTGGATGCTGCCTGAACTGCTGTGCTCTTCCAGCACCACTAATCCAGTATACGTTCTTCATTAATGCACGTTTCAGCACTCTACACCATCATCCCACACGATGACTGTATCGCAACAACAGCCTCAGTACTCAATACCGACAACTGCCAACCTCTGAGCACCATCCTACAACTTATCCGCTTCATCCTTGAACACGTTTTCACCTTTGGCAACCAGTTCTTCATCCAGCCACGCAAACCTAATAGGGATGGAGGAGCAGCGCTCTGAAAGCTAGTGCTTCTAAATAAACCTATTGGACTATAACCTGTTGTTGTGATTTTTAACCAGGGCTATAAGAATATTACTGGTGGCCGCAGTTTCTGAATTTCCCATTTGCACTGACAGGAAAATCAAAAAGTATCCTTCTGTTGTCACTCATACAGAGAGATGCCAAGTACATGTTTACAGTATCTTGCTACAGCCTTTATTGCTATAATAAACGATTCCAGGACTCGTTGCTCTGTCTTACCCACTCTGCATCCTGACAAAGCTGACGAGAACTTGTGACCAATGAGATGAAGGGTTATTCAAGCGGCTGTTCCTATTGGCTCGGGCGTGTCCAATGATATTGGGGCGCGCCGGCGCATGTCCTTTATGTCTGAGCGTCCGGACGAGGCTCGTTCTTTTAGCGTCCGACGCCCAGTGTGTGAGGAGAGACCAGAGGCCAGGCCTGCTCCTGCTCCGCTCCCGACTGCCTCACCCGGCCCGTCAGGTGACTTCACCGCATTCCCCCTACCCCCCACCGGTCCGCTTCGTCACATCAGACCGGTGGCCCCGGCGGTAGCCTCATCCCTCCACAGCCGAGGCCTTGTCGGCGGAGGGCCGCCGCGTACCCGAAGGGAACGGGGATCAGCCGGAAGTGGAGGCCGCGCGGTCTCCACGTGCCCTTGGGCCTGCTCGATTGTGCCGGCGGCGCCGCCGCGTTCCTTTTTGGAATGTAAGCGGCGCCTGCGTTCCATGGCGCGCGGGCCACGGGGTCGGCTCCAGGCGCTGTCCCTGCAAAAGCACACTTTCGATACTCCCCTCCCTTGCACACTTACCTCCTTCACGTTTTTTGTATGTGCTCGCTCAAGTGAGTTAACTACCAATTCAGGGGAGATTAAAAGTATTGCAGAATGTTCTGCAAGTTGCACAGCTGCTTTCCAACCCCGCAGTTTCTTAGGCGCTTCAAGAAATTTGGTTTTGCAAGTACCTGATTTTTGCAGGGGCTTTCAGGACCTGATGTCAAAGGAGCTGCGGGGTAGCGAATAATGAAGCAGGTCCAGTAATTTACAACAAAATGAGCACCTTATAAAAACCCTGCTAGGGAACCATTTAACATGTCGGCATACACAATGTGAAAATATTTATTAGACTTATTATACTTTGTTCCCCCACCTCAATTGTTCCACAAATCTTACCTACCTTGATGAGGAGGTGGCCGTGTTGGACTGGGTTGGATAAAGTTAACAATCGCACAACACCAGTTTGTAGTCCAACAGGTTTATTTGGCAGTACCAGCTTTTGGAGCGCTGTTCCTTCGTCAGTTTTCTCTTACCCACCTCGGCCAAACAAAATTCCTCCATGATTTATTTGATAGATTTCCTAAGTTCGAGCAGTAATTGACCTGCATTAACTTTTTGCTCATAGTGATGGCTTTGGGTTTAATGTAGGGGACCAGTCTGCTAAAGTGACATTGGTCATGGATTGTAGAATACAGACTAGCCTGAAAAGAAAGATGATGCCTCAGGTTCCACTAGCTGTTTGTGTATTGTGGAGCTTTGTGACAATGCCTGTTTCTGGAAAAGTGTAAAGGTCCACTGTGGTCTTGTTAATGCTGAAGGCAAGTAATGGCCATGGAGTTGTGCCTTAATGCCATCTGGACCAGGGATTAAAGAGAAATTGATTAACAAATAGATGAAAAGTTTGTTTTAAAAAGCTACTGTGGAAACTACAATGCTGTAAGAAATCAAGAGTTTGTACTTTCTGCAAAATAGCAATCAAAATTTTTTGCAATTTTTCTATACAAGGATAACTGAAGCTAAGTTCTTCCTTTTTTTAGAATGCGTTACGTCGCAGCTTATCTCCTTGCTGTATTGGGTGGCAATACATCACCATCTTCAAAGGACATTAAGAAGATTTTAGACAGTGTTGGTATTGAAGCTGATGATGAACGACTGAATAAGGTATTAGTTTCTCTGGATTTGAGCATGCTGCGATTGGCTGAATTTTCACTCTTCTGATGGTGATCCTATTATAAATGAATTTCAGGTTATCAGTGAGCTGAAAGGCAAGAACGTGGATGATGTCATCGCTGCTGGTAAGTAACCTTGTTTAACATAATCGTACACCGAGGAAACCGATCCTACAGTCCAACTAATCTATGCCTAACATAATCCCAAAGTAAACTAGTCCTACCTGCCTACTGCTGGCCCATATCCCTTCAAACCTTTCCTGTACATGTACGTATCCAGATATATTTTAAATGTGTAGATCTTGCCAAAGTAGATTCATTTATCATTTGTGTGGTGGAGTCTGAGATTTTCACAGAATCCCATAGAGCCGCTACAATCGGCCCAACAAGTCCACACCGACCCTCTTAAGTGTAACCCACCCCTACCCTATTACTCTATATTTACCCCTGACTAATGCACCTAACCCCCTGCATCTCTGAACACTATAGGCAATTTTAGTATGGCCAATTCACCTAACCTCCACATCTTTGGATTGTGGGTGGAAACCAGAGTGCCCAGCAGAAACCCATTCAGACACTGGGAGAGAATGTGCAGATCCCACACAGATGGTTACCTAGGGCTGAAATCGAACCTGGGTCCCTGGCGCTGTGAGGCAGCAGTACTGACCACTGAGTCACCGTGCCACTGTGTTTTGCTGAGCAAATGCATATACTGCTATGATTACCAAAGTGTAAAACAGAATATAATTGAAATAAATCTTTGTGTCACCAGTGAAAGTGTAAGTGTAATCTCGACATTAATGAACCAAGGAGTTCTTTGCTTCCCTACTGTAAGTCAATTAAGGTTAGAGTAAAATTAACATTTCAGGATGACTCTTATTTATGAATTTGAAGCATTTACTCTGTTCCTTTCTCCACATATACTGCTAAACATGTTCAAAATGATACTTTTTTTTTCCTAACTTGCATCCAATTCATTTCTCCAGTCACTTGCTCTGCTTTTTAATCTCCATTGGCTTTCATTTTGGAAACATTCAAAATTAAAATTCTATGCCTTGTTTTCAAGTACCTCTGTGACCTCAACCATCCCTGACTTCAGGCGAAAGGGAGTACTGTAGATGCTAGTCAAGAGTGTGGTGCTGGATAAGCACAGTAGGTCAGGCAGCATCAGAGGAGCAGGAAAATCGACATTTCGGGCATAAGAAGGGCACTCGTGCCTAACTTCGGCTGCCTCTCGCCCAAACATCCTCCAAGATGTTTGCTACTCCAATTCTAGCGTCTTTAAGTTTCACCATTCCACCATTGATAACTAAGTTTACAGCTGCCAGGACCATAAATCTGAAATTTGTTTCTCAACCTCTGCCTCTCTACCTCTCTCTTCTTTAAGCTGTTTCTTCAAAAGCTACCCATCCTGATATTTCCTTCATGATTGGATATCGATTTTTGTCTCATAATTTAAACACTATGGAATGCTTTACTGTGTTAAGGCTGCTCCATTAATGCAAACTGTTGCTGTTGTTCTCTCTGACTTCATGGTGCCAGGGCTTGGTGGAACTCCTCCTTAATTCAGAAGATTGCCAGTTCAGGTTTCACTCCAGGGACTCAGAGGGGAAAAATTTAAAAGGTACCTGAGGGGCAACTGGGTGGTGCATGCATGGAAGGAGCTGCCAGAGGAAATGGGAAGGCAGGTACAATTGCAAGATTTATAAGACATATGGATGGGTATATGGATAGGAAAGGTTTAGATGGTTATGGGCCAAACGTGGGCACATGGACAAGTATCAGTTTAAGATACGTGGTCAGCATGGACGAGTTACCTGCTGTATGACTCTCTAAAAGCTTTGATTCATGATGAATTTTGTGTGCATAAAACACTCAACAATTTTGAGAGGGTGTACCACAGTGTTTTGTGCTTATTTCAAAGTGTACTGCTGATAATTTTGTCAGGGTGCTTACAATGAAGAATAGGTTATTCTTGACTTAGTTGGTCAGCATACTTAAAAGCTAGAAATCTGGATGGAAGCATAAGGTGTGGTTTGTAGGGCTGATTCCATGGCTATGATTAGAAGGCGCATGGTGCAAGTTAAAGTGAACATAGCAAGCTGAGCTGATTTTTGGAGTATTATTGCCAAATTTTTGTGTTCAGTGCAAGGTCAGTTTGTTGTTGGCATATCCAGAGGTGGTGTTGAAATGGAAGTCACCAAGGTCTTGGTTAGATTTAGATTTTTATTGTCAATTGGCAAAGAGATGGATCTCATCACCCAGGAAGAGAGGTTGCAATTGTTACCATAATTGCTCCATCTATCTGGTGTGATCTATGGATGTGGGTTAGTGTCAGAGGAACTGAAGTTTGGAAGTATGGTTCTGCCTGATTGCTGTGACATGATGGACCTTGGTCAGAATATTTTCTATGAGTTTTAACTTTGTCCCCATACGTGTTGAATTTTGCAAACAAGTCTATGGGATTAAAGACATGCTGGAATTAGGGGTTCAAAGCTAAATGTAGGTTTTAAAAGTTTTCAGACTAGAGCAGGTGTTGCTCTTTAGAGATTGTTTTTTTACAAACAAAAGGTTTTATAGTTGAAGGTAGTGTTTGAGATGCTTCCGCTTAAACTTCAACTGAGAATTTGATACAATAGTCAGCCTTGGTTAAGTGCTGTTTTCTTGATTCCAGTGCAGATTAAGTCCCAAGTTTTAAGCATGCTATCTAAGCTGAAACTTCAGTACTTAATAGTGGATGTTCTGCATCTATCAAAAGGTGTTAAGCAATGCTGTATCTGTCCCCTCAGGTGGGAACAGATCCTATAGCAGTAGTTAGAGCTGGAGGGTTCTTTTGGCATCCTTAGCCAATATTACCAGGGCATATTATTTGATCAGGTTTGTATGATTTTTGGACCTCTGTTTTCCCTTTCTTTCAATCGTGACATTCTTTGACTAGGTTTCATTAGCTGTGGAGCAATAGTTTTGCTTTTAGGTGATATTTGTTTGTGCATCCATTGTTTTTGCTGACTCTCGTGTTGTGTGCAACCCTACACCTAACACTCAGTTGTTTTTCCCTTGGATATCATAGTAATAAGCACGAGTCATTTTTAATTATCCTTAACTTATTCAATCAGAAAGTGCTTTTCACACCCTCCGACATGGCTAAACTCTTCACACCCAATCCACTGAATCACTGTAATGTAGTTTGCATGTAACAAGCTTCTCTCAAATTGAGGATGACCTGGTGATCTGTTTTCTCTGGTATTTTGGTGCTGTGTTGACTGTCAAGTGAATAATGTTCACGTCCTGTCTCAGAAGCAAATATGCTATTACTTTACCAAGGCTTAAATGATGTTTAATGTGAGGACAGATGTTATTTTAATCGTTTGGACACTGTGTTCAAGTTTCAGTGTATAGCTAAAGCATGACACGGTATTTGTGATGAGATGTGCAAAGGGATTAATGGAAATCTGATGGGATATTCAAATGTAAGCAATCCATAATGCAGTTCAAAGTGATGGGTGATGTTTGTTTGATTTAAAACTAAACTGGAACAACCAGTTTCCAGGAACATTTAGTGTTATGCCAGAAGTAAAAACTCTCCAAATAAGAACAGGAGTCGGCACATCATGCGAGCTATATTGTTCAGTATTGTGGCCCCCATTCGCTTTTTCGCTGTTGTGAATATACCCATCCACTGAGTGTTCACAACTGTCTGGAATTGAGAATTCCAAACATTTGTGGACTCTGGGGTGAAAGATTTTTCCTTGTCTCAGTCCTACACGGGTAATACCTTGTCTTATGGGCTATGGTTATCTAGAAATATCAGCCAGTAGAAAAAGTCTTCCTTGCATCCGTGGTGCCAAAGCCTTGTTTCACAGTATAGAGGAACCTCTGCTATCTGATTTGAGATGGGTAGGAGTGATTTCTTTTGGATAATTGATTTTATTAATCAATTCAATGCCTCCCCTCTGGGTCTTGGAGTTTTCTGTTAAGTCCACTCCCTGCTCAGGAGAGGAGACTGCAGCACACCGAGCGCGAGACCCTGGCCCCAACACCCGTCAGCGCCCCCCCCCCTCCACGTTGGGGCAGCCGGAGTGGACACCAACTGTAAGGCTGTTGCTGCCTTTGTGAGGTAAGTCTCCAAATAGAGTGCGTGCGTGCGCACACAACATTTTACTGCAACTTTTTGACAAGTTCCACCTCTGCCCTGTACAGGGCAACGTTGGAGAGATTATCTGGGGAATGGGGAAGTTTAGGGGTCACCCCTGTATAGAACTCCATGGAAAGTGGGGGATGGAATAGAGTGGGCAGGCGGTTAGCCATTTCAGAGACTGAAACGCTGCCGAGAACAATGAGTCAAGATAGTTTTTAATCACCGTAAACAAAATACACGGCCTGGGACAGAACAGCTCTTTGATATAATGCTTCTATTGGGACCTCAAGATCTCCTTTGGATCATCCGATATTCGCATAATCTTGGTTCCTCTGTAGTATGCTTCCTTTTGTTATGATTGACTCTGGGAGTATAGGTCAGTTCTATTATTGCTCACCAACGACAGACCTGAAAAGCAATGGAAGTTGTCACAGCAAAAAAACAACTCTAATTTTCTGTTCCCTTCTGTCCAGAGAAAGTAGCCGTAACGCTCCCAAATGATTCTTAATATAGTTTTTTTTCCCCAAGTTTCTTTCCCTTGATGCCTCGTTCTCTGGCGGGTTGTGGGGCAAGCTTATCTTTGTATGCCTGTGGAAATGTGAATTTTGGAATCTGTGGTAGAGGAGGGGAAAGTGTATTGTGGTGTTACACTGACTAATGAATTTTCTATTTAGGCAATGCTAAACTTGCAAGTGTCCCAGCTGGTGGGGTCGCAGCTGCTGGTGCTACAGGTGGTGCTGCTCCAGCTGCAGCAGCTGTTGGTAAGTGCTCAATGTCTCGTTATTTGGATAGTATTAACTTCTGGTTTAAATTGTGACTTTTGTGTCTGGTCCAGTACTAAAGTGCAACATTTGATACATTTGCTTGCTTCACAAAGCTGAGTATCATAAAGCAGAGGTGGTAAATTGTTTGTTACACCCAGTGTTACAGATAGAGATTGGAGGCACTTCAGAATAATTATTTAAGATCAAGTTGTAAGTTGGCCCACTGAGCTGGAAGATTTGTAACATCATCAATGAGCCTCTGGTGAAGTGCTGGTGTTCTGTTCCGCTTTCTATTTGTGTCTTGGTCTGTTACGGTGGGTGATATCATTTCCTGTTCTTTTTCTCAGAGGTTGGTAAATGGGGTCCAAATCGCTGTGTTTGTTGATGGAGTTCCGGTTTGAATGCTGGGTCTCTAGGAATTCCCGTGCATGTCCCTGTTTAGCCTGTCCTAGATGGATGTGTTGTCCTAGTTGAAGTGGTGTTCTTTGTGTATCCTTATAGATACTAGTGGTAGTGGGTCATGTCTCTTGGTGGTTAGTTGGTGTTTGTGTATCCTGGCGGCTAGTTTCCTGCCTGTCTATCCGATGTAGTGTTTGTTGCAGTCCTTGCAGGGTATTTTGTAAATGATGTTCATTTTGCTGGTTGTTGGTACAGGCACCTTTAGGTTCATGAGTAACTGTTTCAGTGTGTTGGTGGGTTTGTGGGCTACCATCATGGCAAGGGGTCTGAGTAGCCTGGTAATCATCTAAGATATGTATATGGTGTGGATAGAGTCTCTGGGCATGTTGCTGTCTTGTTTGGGTTTGTTGTTTAAGAATCGGTAGATTGTTTATTGGGTACCTGTTCTTGAATACAGTGTATCGGTATTTTCTGCTCGTAGTTCCCGGGTACTGCAGTGTGTTGCGACCCAATTTAGCAACCTTTTGAGAAAAAGAACCAGAAATGATATCACCCACCTTAAGAAGCCAAGCCATGTAAATAGAAAGCAGGACAGGGTGCCAGCACTTCACCGGAGGCTCACTAATGTTACCTAGTGTGGTGATGAGACGCCTGACAGCAAACCTAGCAGCTCAGTGAGCAGACTTACAACCTGAGCCTCAAACTGAGCAACAAATCTTCTCAAACATCAAAGCCATTTAAGATGTCACCATGACTGTCCTTAGTAACAAATACCACTGCAACAAGTCAGTTGGCCCGACAAAGGCTCAGCTGACCTGAATAGTTTCAACATGTTCAAATAAATGATTGAACGCAGGCTTGATTTTTGTTTATGGGTTTATGCTTATTTGAATCCTCACTGACTTATGATCATGTTGAAATGAATGGCTTGGTTTTAACTGCCTAATTTTGTTTTAATCAGCTGAAGAAAAGAAAGAAGAGAAGAAAGAAGAATCTGAAGAATCAGATGATGACATGGGCTTTGGTCTCTTTGACTAGATTCTAAACTTTTTAAAATAAAATTCTTGTGTCCTAATGAATGGTTGTTAGTAAATGGTATTTAAAATTGATTGTGTGCAAACCACCAAGTGAGCAATAACGCAAAAATTGAATGCTGATTTGCTTTGGGGGAATGTTGGCTGTCCAAAAAAGCTGTTCCCTTTGTCCCCTTTCTTCTCTCCTCTTCCAAGTTAGAGGAAGGATCTGAATGCTTCTAGTTTTAGCTATACTTTACATGCATTGTCTATATTTTCACCATCTTTGACCTTTCAGTGGGTTAGTATAAGAATTGTATGTACTGGGATTAATTTCTATTCAATCAAACTTGTGGCTGGGCAGCACAAAAAGGTACTGTAGTTGGGTTCAGTTTCACTATCCACCTCAGTGGCTGCCACTTAATGCTGGTAGTTGGGAGGGAGAGAGAACCTGGCTTTGGAGATATTAGTTGCAGTGCTAATTCAAACTCTTCAACCAGGTTCTTAAAGACCTATTAATTTGAAGTACATATAGGTTACTGCCTTTTAAAGATTTCCCTACCTTCTGTATCAGTCTTGACTAGCTGCTGGAATAAGAATTGTGAATGTTGCTTGGAGTTATTGATCTTTAATGAGCAGATGCTGTACGTAAGTACAGTGCTGCTGATAAGAGGTGGCATTGCAAAAATTAATTCAGCTATCCCAAGCAGTAGCATGTGTGGAGTGATACTTTTCAATGATCTAAGTTTGCAGATTTGAGCCCTATATTTCAGGAAAGATGTACTGGATGTTCAGAGGAATTCACAAGAATGAAAAGCTTAACGTATGAGGGACATTTGAGGGCTCTTGAGTTTAGACCCAAGAGTTTAGAAGGATGCGGGATGGAGGGGATTTAATTGAAACACCCAGAATACTGAATGACCTGGACAGAGTAGATGTTGGGAAGATATTTCCATTGCTACCAGAGACCAGGACTCAAAAAACTCTGCCTTAGACTAAAGGCTGTTTACCTTTCAGAACAGAGAAGAAGAAACTACTTCAGTCAGTGGTGAATCTGTGGAATTCACTGCCACAAAAGGTTGTGGAGGCCAGGTCATTGGGTATAATAAAGACAGGTAGATATGCTCTTGAGTATCAAGTGGATCAAAGGTCAGAGAAAATGGGGTTGAGAAACTTACCAGCCATGGTAGAATGGACTCAATGGGCTAAATGACCTAATTTCTGCTCCTATGTACACCATAAGATATTGTATAGGTATACAGTAGTTGGGTTGTATGCCTGAGTGAGATAGAATTCAGTTAGTCTCTGGGTGGCTACTTCTGTGGAGCAGCAGTGCTAACACCGTTGTCAGGTCTTCTGGAAGTGACGGTACCTCACTTGTCATGTACTGTATTACCATCAATTAAGATTCCAGCATGAAACTGGGCCTGAAATTTGGTTGCTGTGGTTCAGTCATTAGTTTTACAGCTACTCTATGTATTCTTTAACAAATGTACATTACCTGTGAAAATGCTATGAAACTATGCATTTGACAGTTTTAAAAAGATCAACTGCAAAAATAATTCAACCTTTCACAGATACAGTCTAGTCAAATAACATTTGTACAATTCTTTAATTTCATATTTAATCAATGAGGTTACGAGTGTTCCCTTTTGGTGACTTTCAGTACTTTCAGCATGTATGCTTCACTCTGTCTGTACTTAAGGCATGTATGCAGTCCAAATTTGTTTCTCTCTCAACCTTTGAAAGCGATGGGTTACCTAGCGAAAAAGCTGTGGGAGGTGAAAGTCCAGTAGCTTTTGAGTCACTGGCCACTTTTAATAACACCAAGTATTGTTGATATTGCTTGGGCAGAGGGGAATAACATAGTACCATTCACTCGCTCTACCACCGATGGACAAGAGGTCAAGATGCAGAGCAGATTCCCTAAGAGTCCTTCTGTAACACTCTGCAAACCAATTACCAGTGCCATCCAGAAGAACAAGGGCCTCCGATAAATGGGAATGCTACTACTTACATTTGGGATGGAGAGGGTCAAGGCCATGGAACCATCTGAAATGCCTGATAAATGTTGATAGTCGTTTGAAAAATATTTCGAAGTCCAGCTACCATATTTTCTCCAATATGGGAAAGTACAAAGGCAATTTTTCAAAATGAGTGATATTACACATTGTGTTGGTTATTTCCCATACCTACTTAATTCGCTGAGATGATGAAATTCTCAGTAGCAAAAGCCAACAAGCTCATATTAGTATTTTGATATATTGTAATAAAATTGTTAACTTCAAAGCATGCACAAAATGTTAAGTTCTGTCTAACTTTGACAGTAAAAACACACTGGCGTATGACATTTAAGATGAGTGTCTTACGGTGTGTCTTGACATTCAGCCAGAGGAAGGTGACAGCATAAAAGCTTCAATAAGAGTTTTGAATGCTCTTTGGTTGGCGTGGTGGCTCACAGCACCAGGGACCTAGGTTCAATTCCCATCTTGTGTGATTGTCTGTGTGGAGTTTGCATATTCTCCCTGTGTCTGCGTGGATTTCCTCTGGATGCACCGGTTTCCTCCCACAATTCAAAAATGTGTAGGTCAGGTGAATTAGCTGTGCTAAATTGCCCATGGTGTTCATGGATTTTTCTGTTAGGTGCATTAGTCAGGAGTAAATGTAGAATAATAGGGTAGTGAATGGGTCTGGGTGGGTTACTCTTCAGAGGGAGGGTGTGAATTTATTGGGTCCATACTGTAGGGAATCTAATCTGTCCTAATGAGGAGCAAAATAGAGTGCAGAGAGGGAATGACTGGACTGAATGGAGGTATAGTGAAAGTCCAGTGCAGGAGATGTACAAGGTTCCAGAATTGTCCTATCTAGTTGCTGTGGTTCTGTTCGCCGAGCTGGGAATTTGTCTTGCAAACGTTTTGTCCCCTGTCTAGGCGACATCGTCAGTGCTTGGGAGCCTCCTGTGAAGCGCTTCTGTGCTGTTTCCTCCGGCATTTATAGTGGCCTGTCTCTGCCGCTTCCGGTTGTCAGTTCGAGCTGTCCACTGTAGTGGCCGGTATATTGGGTCCAGGTCGATGTGTTTGTTGATAGTCTCATCGTCTCATTCGATGTAACGGCACTATTCACCTCCATCGACAAAACACTAGCCAAAGAAACAATAGCCAACTTGCTGGACAGACATAACAGACAACAGGACATTGAACCTATCAACAAAGATGGCATACTTAAACTACTGGACTTGTGCCTCACAACACACTTCATATTCAATAACCAAATATACGTACAAATCAACGGAACACCCATGGGCTCAACGATCTCTGGACTCATAGCAGAAGCAGGAATGCAAAGGTGAGAACAAACAGTCTTACCACAACTTCAACCCAAACTCTGGGTCAGATACGTGGATGACACCTTTGTAATAATTAAAAACACAGAAATAGAGAACACACACCAGATCATCAACGCCACACTCACAGGAATCCGATTCACTAGAGAGGAAGAAAAGGACAACCAACTCCCATTCCGAGACGTGATGGTACAGAGAACACCGAACGGAGAATTCACCACAAAGGTTTACAGGAAAGCCACACACACAGACCAAGTCCTAAGCTATGAAAGCAACCACCCCAACACACAAATGAAGTTGCATCAAGGACACTATTCAAAAGGGCCACAACACACTGCAGCACACCAGAACTACAAAAAGAGGGAGAGGAACACCTATACAAAGTATTCGCCAAAAACGGATACCCTCGCAATTTCATCAACAGATGCCTAAGGGAGAGACAACGGAACGAGGACATGCCGCAACCCAAAGGACTAGCCACACTACCATACATCAGGAGCATTTCTGAACTGACAGTCAGACTACTGCGACCACTAGGACTCATAACAGCACACAAACCAACAGCCACGCTCAAACAACAACTCACCAGAACAAAGGACCTGATACCCAACATGAGCAAAACTAATGTAGTGTACAAAATCCCATGCAAGGACTGCAGAAAACACTACATCGGACAAACAGGAAGACAGCTAACGATCCGTATACACGAACACCAACTAGCCACGAAACGACACGACCAGCTATCCTTAGTAGCCACACACACACACGACAAGCAACATGAATTCGACTGGTACAACACTACCATTATAGGGCAAGCCAAACAGAGAACAGCCGGGGAATTCCTAGAGGCATGGCACTCATCCACAGACTCTATCAACAAACACATCGACCTGGACCCAATATACCGGCCACTACAGTGGACAGCTCGAACTGACAACCGGAAACGGCAGAGACAGGCCGGAGGAAACAGCACAGAAGCGCTTCACAGGAGGCTCCCAAGCACTGACGATGTCACCTAGACAGGGGACGAAACGTTTGCAAGACAAATTCCCAGCTCGGCGAACAGAACCACAACAACGAGCACCCGAACTACAAATCTTCTACCAAACTTTGTCCCATCTAGTATTCTCAAATGTTTGTTGGGTAGTTACAACTCGCAGGTTTGTTAATACTTTTTTTGCACATGTAAGTGGGAGGGAATTCATAGATTCCTAACTGATTGCACTCAGGGGAGATGCATAGATTTATATCTTCTAGACATCTGCACGTGTGTGGCTTCTGAAAGGTGGTGGTAATGGTGGTTGAACACAAATTGCTATCAGTCCAAGTGCAATACCTGAGTCATCAGGTTACTTTGCAACTGGCATTAACATTGAGCAGCTGGGATGAAGTTATGAGCTGTGGAACTCACCTTTTGGACGCAACTGTACTTCTCTCAATGTCACCGCCTTCATGGGAGGACATGTGTGTATGATGGAACAAGGAAGGAATGGCGATTTAACAATAAACCAGGTAATAGATGTTAAGTTTCACATTAAAGGGGTTGGACAAAAATATGCTATGGCCTACACAGATGAAATAAGGACTTAGAAAGAACTTATTGATTGCCTTGGGAGCTATCTGAACATCTAATTTTAAACTCTTGACCACTTCTGGATTTAATCTGTTCCTATATTGGACTCCTGCACCCTAAACTCTGGAATATACCTCCTCTCCACTTTTCCCCCTTCAACCTTAAAGTCTACCCATACTTTTGGCCACAGAATAGTCACAGCACACAAGGAGTTCATTTGGCTTGTTAGATCCACACAAGAAAAGTCTGCTCGTTCCTTGCTCTTTTGTTTTTCTGTTCAGTTGTTTGTCCAGACACACTTAAAGATGATAATATCTAAAGGGGGGAGTCAGATGTTTAATTCTGCTTTATCATACCCCTGCGTGCCTGGGAGGAGATGGCCTAATGGTATTATTTGACTGTTAATCAAGAAATGCAAGTAATGTCTTGTGGATGAGCTTGAATCCTGCTGAGGCAGATTATGGAATTTGAATTCAATAAATATCTGGAATTAAGAGTCTAATGATGATCATGAATCCATTGTGGATTGTCAGAAACACCTATTTGGTTGACTAATGTCCTTCGGTGGGGGAAGGAAACTGCTGTTCTTCGCTTTACATGTAACTCCAGACCCACAGCAATGTGGTTGACTCTTAGCTGCCCGCTGGGCAATTAAGGATGGGCAATAAATGCTGCCCTGGCCAGTGACACCTTTATCCCGTGAATGAATAAAGCAAAACAATATTCCGTCGTATTGCTGCGAAGTGACGTACAGGATCAGTATATTACGCTCCAAGCGCTATGTAAATACAAGTTGTTGTTGACTGAGAGGCGTTGCCAGGGGTGCGAATAGTGATTAGTGGAGAAGCGGCTGTCGGTCTGGGTGTACGGTGGAGCTGATTGGAAGTGGGGAGAGAGACCAGAAGAAAACAGGAGAGACGAGGAAGGAGGGGAGCAGAGAAGAGGCAGCTGGAAAATGTGAAGCGGAGCGGTTCCCAGTCTCGTTCTGCTGGGGGGAGGGGGGGAAAAGGGTGTACGCTGTTGTTTTATTTTGAGGGCGATGCTGCCTGCGGAAGACTCGGCCTCCTGGAGCATCTCGTTCGCCGGCTGCGGCTTCCTGGGCATTTACCACATCGGGGTGGCCAGCTGCCTGTGTGAACACGCTCCCCAGCTGGTCCACAACGCCAGCAACATCTACGGCGCATCGGCCGGAGCGCTGACAGCCTGTGCGCTGGTCAGCGGAGCCTGTCTCGGTAAGTCCTCGCTCTCCCCCCCCCCCCCCACCACCTCAAACCCAGCAAAAAGGAAAATCCGCCCGAAGACACCGGCGCTCTCATCCCCGAGAGCCAGTGCCCCGTAGGGAGGAAGCGGTTCGGTAAAAACAAGGACCGCAGACCCTGGAAACCAGATTCTAGATTAGAGTGGTGCTGGAAAAGCACAGCTGGTCAGGCAGAATCCGAGGAGTTGCTGCCTGAACTGCTGTGCTTTTCCAGCACCACTCTCACAAGGAAGCTGTTCGGACGAGGGAGGAAAGCAATGCAACAACAACACCTGCTGAAGGTAGCGCCTTTCATCAAGGCGGGTCACTTGCGACGTTCCTTTTGAAGCGGAGGCAGCTGTCATCTCTAGCAAACAATTAGCGCACAGTAAGATCCCACAACCACCGGCTGCAGAAATGGCCGGATGATCCGCTCTGTTGCTTTTTTTAAAAAAAAATAGAATCCTTACAGTGTAGAACCAGGCCCTTCGGCCCAACAAGTCCACACTGACCCTTTGAAGTGTAACCCACCCAGACCTATTCCCCTGTCAGTCTACAATGCGCCGAACCCACACACCCCTGAACACTCTAGGCAATTGAGTTTGGCCAGTTCACCTAACCTGCGCATCTTTGGGCTGTAGGAGAATGTACAAACTCCACACAGTCACCCGAGCCTGGAATCGAACTTCGGTACCTGGCGCAGTGCTAACCACTGAGCCACCGTGCCGTGGAGGCATTGGGGTAGACAAAATTAAACATTGTGTTGGTGAAGGAGGTGTGTTGGAGAGTTCTTTGGCTCTTTGACACTGAGATATTTTTCTAACTGCCCTTTGTATATTGGGACCATATCTGTCTATTAATGCAAACGTGATTATGATGAGTAATGTTTACCCTTAACAAATTGTTGAAATGTGTAGAATGATGGCTGTGAAGTTATAAGGCAACTTTAATGTCTTCATGACTTCCTTAATCAGGCTGAGATTTGTCCTTATAGTTTACGTAGAAACTAGCCAGTCAGTGACTTGTTGGGGCATTAGCGAGATCTGTGTGTTGCCTGAGTCCAATTGCCCTGATTTCACATACATCTTGACTGAGTTACAGATTTATTACACTGTATCAACTCTAGTTTTGTAATGTATACATGATTTATGGTCTCATTAAATATAGCCAGTGTTATTATGGAGTTAGATCTGCAGAAGTGCAAACTTAGAACGCTGAAGTACTGTCACAGTGCAGAGAAATGTTGTTAATCAATTAGCTTAATATTACAACTAATAGGCAAGATGTAATGACTGGTCAGCTCGTGGGAAACAGATTTTCTCAAGTTCTGGATTCGTCATAGTAGCTGTTGTGTTTGGGCCAGGAATGATCAACAGTTATTGATAGCATCATGGCTGCAGTGTTTTTGCATGTTTTGTCTCGTTAAATGTAAAGCTCTCTTTATGGTGGTAATTCATAAATGATTTATTGTGACAGTATTGATTATGGTTATTCAAGGGGGTTGGAATAAAAAGGGAAAATAAGTTCTCTAGTTGTGAGTTTGCTCACTGAACTGATAGGTTTATTCTCAGATGTTTTGTCACCATGCTAGGTAACAACAGCGAAACGCTGGTGTTCTGTCCTGCTTTCTATTTCTGTGTCTTGGTCTGTTAAGGTGGGTGATATCATTTCTGGATCTTTTTCTCGGAGCTTGGTAAATGGGGTCCAAATTGATGTGCTTATTGATGCAGTTCCGTTGGGATGCCATGCCTCTAGAAATTCTCGTGCATGTCTCTGTTTAGCCTGCCCTAGGATGGATGTGTCCCCCAGTTGAAGTGGTGACCTTCTTTTGTCTATGTGTATTCTTACATAAACAGAAAGTGGAACAGAACATCAGTGCTTCATTGGAGGCTCACTGATGATGTTACCTAATGTGGTGTCTGAGAACAAACCTACCAGCTCAGCGAGCAAAGTTACAACCTGAACCTCAACCCGAGTGACAAATCTTCTGAAGTCACAACTAGGTTCTCTGTTTCCTTTGTTGGTAGCCTTGGGCAGACCAAGGAGGCAAGTCTCCTTGTAGCATTCAATTTTGGCAAAACACATCAGGAAGGATGTCATGATTTTAGGAATAGAGTGGAAATGTACAAGCAAAATGGTATGGCATAAAGGTTTAAATTATTAAGAGATTGCATTAATGTGGCTTGAAGACTGAGTAGTGATCTAATCCACCACCTTCTCAAGGGTGATTAGGAATGGGTGATAAATGCTGGTCCAGCCAGTGACATTCATAGGCCATAAATGAATAAAAAATAAGTCTTTACAATGTTAAGGGATTCAAGGGTCATATGGAGGTCATAAGGACTACAGACAGGAATAGACTATTTGCTCCTAACAATTTTCTCCACTATTCAACTAGACCTTGTCTTCCACCAGAAATACTGCACTATTCTAGCCAAAATTTTTATTATTTTCTGTTTTGATGTTGCTCAATAACAGAACGTTCATAGTGTTCTCAAACTGAGAAGTTCAAAGAAAATAGTCTTGGAGTTAAGACATTTTCAAAATTGTGATCCTAAACGGTTAACCCCTTTTTGTCCTGAGGCTGTGATTGTGGTGGAGAAAATGTAGACAGTCATCAGGAGATGCAGAGAGTTCTTCAAGAAGTAGGTCTTTTTATTTGCAAACAAAAAACTGTGACACTGAGAAAGCAGATTCTCGAATGCCCATGAACCTCCCGGTCCGTGGTTCTTTATTTTTTTATATCATGTTTCTGTTAGCTTATCAACATGTCCAACTATATTAATCAAAGTACCTTATTCTAGCTACACAATAAATCAATGATGTTCATTCTCATTATCTCTTCAGTTGTACATTCTACTTAATGTTATTTCTAATGTCACAGTTAGATATTTATTATCACCTCTGCTACAATGATTTTCCATTCCAGACTAACCTGTCATGATTAGATATTTAGCTATTCCATCTATTACAATAGTCTCCTGTTTCAAGCTGAATCTACTAACTATTAATTAGATATTTAATGTCACGTCCCAAATATTTATGGTCCCAATCTTGTCATAATGACACTTAACAGGGAGACTACCTTTACAAACTGTTATCTCATCTCGTCATAGTGACCTTTCAGCCTTAATCTTACTCTGCTAATTGGTGTTCTTACCCCATCCTGCCTTCCACAGACCACAGATTGCCAGTGGTCTTCATGTTTTAACTCTTCCCATGCTTTCATGCTCTTTAGTTTCCATATTATCCTGTGTTCCTGACCACAGAAATGCCAAAGAAATCCATTTCCTATGGTGGAATCCTTAACAAGAGGACATAATCTTAAAAATTAAAGTTAGACCATTCAGGAGTGTAATCAGACAGCAATTTACACAAACAATGGAGATCTGCAAAAGGCTGTAGTTGCTGGGTCTTTTTAACAGTTCAAGACAAGTTCAGCAGCTTTTAAACAAAATAAGTTAATTTTATAAGGAATAAACATACTTAGAATAAGGAATGTGTGGGTAAATGATGATAAGGTGTGTGTATATATATCAGTCATCATCTAGCTGAATGGTGGACCAGACTACATGGTCTCCTCATTTAATACTGGGGAATACGATCACTTTGCATCACAATATCTCCCATTTCTTCTCTATTTATATATTTTAATCAACCTGTTCAGACATGTTATGAGACATATTTGGGCAGGTGGGATCTGAACCCTTCTGGCCAGGAGGTAGGGACATTACCACTCTGCCACATGAACTCTGCATCTCTCTGTTGAACTGTCAGTTGACTCTTGACACTTTATATTGACCTTGACTGATAACTTAGTTATTCCACAGTTGTCTTGTCCTTCATCCTGTTTTGGAAAAATATCACTCTACCTTCTCATTTTCAACTTTTGTAAATGCTTTCAATTCTCCACTTGGTCAGTGTTTTTAACAAACCTTTGATTGTTAGAGTACTGTATAATTATAATGTGGCAGCATGTTCATTATCCATTGTATTGCTAAAGGAAAACATATTTATACAGCACCTTCAGTCTGTTTTAAAATGAAGTGTAATCATTTGCAGGGTACAAAGCCATGGAGTCAACAGTGAATGAATGCTTTTGAGGAAATCAGTTTGCTTGGATTCATGTATTTAAATTTGCAGCATGTAAAAATCCTGTTAAGCTGTTATCCAGACATATAATAAGGAATTTCTTAGTATGGCAATGTTTTTAGTCTGGCTCAAAATTAGTGGACCTTTGCTGTGTAGAGGAAATTGAGAGACTGTTAATCTGTTTACAGAACTCTAACAAGGCCATTTTATAACTTTTTTCCCTTATCATACGTATTCAGTATGATTTAGCTACTCCTACAATTTTTAATAGTCAAAACATTTATATCAGATGTATTTCAGCATATTCAGCTAAATAAAAATGTGGATTAAATAACATTTTGCAACTTGTGCATTGTCAGCTAGTGGCCAGCTGAATCATGAGCAAGGCGATTTTAGGTCCCATGACAAGGAAACACATTTTAAGTAGAGCATTTTCATTTCAGCTCCCCAAAAGCTGCTTATTGGGGAAACTAGACCTGTGGGAAATTTCTTGAATGCGCCTCTTGAAATAACTTGGGTATCCCTTCACCAAATCACCCTTTATTTACATCTAACAATCCTTGACTTTCATACTGCCTCTTCAGAATTAGCTGTCAGAGTGTCAGTATTTCTGACACACCCCTTTTCATCCATCAGCCTCAATTAACCACCCATAGCCCCAATATGAGGGAACCCCTATTCCATGATGTCCAGCAGGCTGACCTTGTTGCAATCACTATACCTTTATCATTTGTCCAAATGATGTGCTTTGAGGTCATTTTTGAAGCGATAGAAACTAATGTAGGTCAGTGAAGGGAATTTACTATAAGGGAAAAGTAGCAGAGGCTGTGCTACTGATATGAAATGGTGGAATGGTGAAACACAGTTGTTTTGCATTTGAAACAGGAGTCCTTGGAAAGGATGCATTTGTTGCATTAATAATTTTGACTCTGTGTAAGTGAATGGGTTTTGAGTGAGAAATATCTAGCTCCCGGAATATGGTGCTCTCACAATGGTGTTGAGTAGGGATTTTGAGATATTGTTAAAACAACATCGCATAGTAATTTACTGGATTAGATTGGACATGCCCAAGGCATTATTGGGCTGATGCAAAAGGCCCAGTTGCATTGATAATTTTTTTTGCATGAAATGTGTGGCTAGCTCTGACATAGAAGTCTTGAGCATTACAGTCACAATGTTATTAATATTCACAGTCATTCCAGGTGGCGTGACGTGAATAGAATGAATACTGACACTCGTCATGATCAGGACTTCAGACAAATCCCAAACAGGATCAGATAATCCTGTATTATCACTTTAGCTTTACTAGTTTGCTTTCTGATTCAAACGTAGATCTGGGATTAGATACGCTTATCTGAATGCTTTACAGCTTTACTTTTCTACTCAAATACAGCATTTGCAAGCTTATGGTTTTTGGCGGCACCTATATTTTTCAGTTTTGAATGGCTACCTGTAAAATTTGTTGTACAGTTTGATTCTTTGATCTCACAGGTATCTGCTAACTACATGATTGTATACTCACTCTGAAACCAAACATGGGCAGTACTTCTTACAGGCACAAAGGTGTATTTTATTGAGATTTGTACCATGGTCTAAAATGCGTATTGAAGCACGGTTTCATTTGATTCAGTCATGAAATTGTTTAGAATGACCCTTATTGGTAAAGAATATAGTTTGCAAGCCTGGACCACATCACAGAGTCATACAGCACGGAAACACACTCTTCGGTCCAACTTGTGCACGCCGACCAGATATCCAAAACTGATCCAGTCCCATTTGCCGGCATTTGGTTCATATCCCTCTAAACACTTCCTGTTCATATACCCATCCAGATTCTTTTTAAATGTTGCAACTGTACCAGCCTCCTCCACTTCATCTGGCAGCTCATTCCATACACTCATTACCCTCTGCATGAAAAGTTTCCAGCACCACACTCTTGACTCTAATCTCCTGCATCTGCAGTACTCTATTTTGCCTGAAAAGGTTACACCTCCGGTCCCTTTTAAATCTTTCCACTGTCACTTTAAACCTATGTCCTGTAGTTTTGGACTCCCCTACCCCAGGGAAAAGACCTTAGCTATTCACCCTATCCATGCCCCTCATGATTTTAAATACCTCTATAAAGTCATCCCTCAGCTTCAAACACTCCTGTATGCAATCGAATTCTGGACTCTTTTTTTTCAACCATCTTTCAGCCACAGTTAGTGTTATGCTTCTGCGTGTCATGTTATGCTTCTGGATGTGGAATTTTCTCCCTAAACCTCATCTCTATAACACTCACCATGTCTTCAAGAGGCAGTTTACAACCTACTCTTTGACTCGCTTGCCTGAATTTCATTGTGTGATTCAGTCTCAAAATGTGTTTGATAATCACTTTTTTGAGGAGCTCCTTTTGGATGTTTGAGCTGCAATATAGAAAAGGATTATTGTTGAGAGTGTGGTGCTGGAAAAGCACAGCAGATCAGGCAGCATCCGAGGAGCAGGAGAAATGATGTTTCGGGCATAAACCCTTCATCAGAAATGAGGCTTGTGGGAGGGAGCTGAGAGATAAATAGGAGGGGGACAGGCTGGGAGGAAGGTAGATGAAGGTGGGGGAGAAGGTAATGGGTCGGAGAGGAGGGTGGAGGGGATAGACCGGTCAGGAGGGCAGTGCCTAGTTGGAGGCTTGGGATTGGGATAATTTGCGGGGAGGGGAAATGAGGAAACTGGTGAAATCCACATTGATCCGGTGTGATTGCAAGGTTCCAGTTTCCTCATTTCCCCTCCCCACATTATCCCAGTCCCAAGCCTCCAACTCGGCACCTTTCCCATCTATCTGCTCCGCCTCCTCTCCCACCCATCATCACCTTCTCCACCTTCATCTATCTATCGCATTCTCAGCTACGTTACTTCTTCCTCCCTCTCCCTCCTACTGCATCCATCACCCCCCACCCCCCGCCCCATTTATTTCAGGCTCCCAGCCCACAAGCCTGATTCCTGATGAAGGGCTTATATTCGAAACGTTGATTTTCTTGCTCCACAGATGCTTCCTGACTTGTGCTTTTCCAACACCATACCCTCCACTCTGATCTCCAGCATCTGCAATCCTCACTTTCTCCTAGAAATGGATTGTTGTTGAATAACTGCTCCGTAAGAGGTGAAAGTCTCACAGAGCTTGGGGCATGCAAAGTGCATTGGGGCATTTTTCAGAGTAAACCTCTGATCTGATTGAGTAAATTTTTTCTCATTCTGATTTTCAAGACCACTGTACCATCCAATTCCAGTTCAGTGGTACTCACGATTATTGAACTGCTATGGTTGTCCTGTCCCTCTCCTCCCATTTCACTAAGCATACTGCAATCAATGAAGTTTGCTGCTTCGCTCCCTTTTTGAATTACAGTCGGTTCTGATACAACGCGCGAGTTCCGTTCCTCTGCGATTCCACGCTGTAAGAAAATCGCGTATTAGCAGTGCCGTTTAAATAAAGGGGCCGGGATTGCGTTATAGCCAGTATAGGTAAGGAAAGTTTGTGTTCTACAAACAATGATCTGAATTCTTCAATCGCGTTACGGCCAATTTGTGTTGAGGAAACATGCTTTATAGAAGAATCGACTAATATAGTTGCTATTTCTAACCTTAGTGGACCATCAGTACTATCAGCTTAGGGAAGAGGGATTAAACAGGCACTGAAATGTAATCATTTCATTTGCTCATTTAGTTTTGCAGTGAGGGGATCTCTATGGTTGTACTTGGCTGTTTATCCTATGGGCATCATAATGCATCCATGCAGCATTACAGATGTGACGACAAGTAAACTGCCAACCTGAGTAATGGTATGCCATAAAATTAGCAGGCATCATGCAATCACTTGCTTTCTCTAGGTTTGATTGATTGCTTTCAAAATATTTAATTCCTCCCTCCCTCCTGTTCCCCTGTGTTGCATGGCCTGGTTCAGGCATTCACTGTGTGCTGACTTTTAGAAACTAATTGTAGATGCTTTGACGTTTTCAGTTTGACTTTGGTGACTCAGCAATTCTGACCTGGCTCTTGCCATTTATTCTGTCAAGTCCATTTTCTATAATCCAAGAGAAACTGCATCAAAGAAATGTTATTCATCTTCAGACAAATGCATTTTGTAGTATAAACATGAGAGGATGGATGTTTTAGGAGATGCTAGATTTTTCAAATCCATGTCAAATTAGCCTTTTTTTTGTTTAACAAAGCATTTTTAAGTGATCATTGTTCATGCATGTTTCTGGAAAGAACTGGATAAATTGTCTACTGTTCAGTGCCCTCGTGATTCCATGCTTCCCAGTTATTTTAGGAACCTGGGGAAATATTCAGTTCCTGTACATTGCATCGACCAGTGAATTTTGTACTTTATCCACTGGGTCAAACAGACAAACAAAAAAGCAGCAAATTAATTTCTGAAGAGATCCATTTATAGGCCAATGCTAAATGACTTACAGGTCCACGTTGTGTTGGTGTACAGAAAGTCATAGAGATGTATAGCATGGAAACAGACCCTTTGGTCCAACTTGTGCATGCCAACCAGACATCCTAACCTAATTTCGTCCCATTTGCCAGCATTTGACCCATTTTCCTCTCAACCTTTCCTATTCATATACACATCCAGATGCCTTTTAAATGTTGTAATTGTACCAGCCTCCACCACTTCCTATGGAAGCTCATTCCATACACGTACCACCTTTTGTGTGAAAATGTTGCCACGTGGGTCCCTTTTATATCTTTCCCCTCTAACCTTAAACCTATGTCCTTTAGCTCTGGACTCGTACACCCCAGGGAAACAAGTCTATTTATCCTATACATGCCACTCATGATTTTATAAACATCTGAGGTCACCCCTTAGCGTCCGATGTTCTAGGGAAAATAGCCCCAAACCTTTTGGCCTCTCCCTATAGTTCAAATCCTCCAACCCTGGCAATATCCTTATAAATCTTTTCTGAACCCTTTCAAGTTTCACAACATCTTTCCGATTGGAAGGAGACCAGAATTGCATGCAATATTCCAACAGTGGCCTAATCAATGTCCTGTACAGCCGCAACATGACCTCCCACCTCCTATACTCAATACTCTGACCAATGAAGGAAAGCATACCAAACACTGCCTTCACTATCCTATCTACCTTTGACTACTTTCAATGAACCTGCATTCCAAGGTTTCTTTGTTCAGCAACACTCCCCAGAACCTTACCATTAAGTGTATAAATCCTGCTAAGATTTGCTTTCCAAAAATGCAGCACCTCACATTTATCTAAATTAAACTCCATCTGCCACTCCTCAGCCCATTGGCCCATCGGATCAAGACCCCGTTGTACTCTGAGGTAACCCTCTTCGCTTTCCAGATAAAACCTCCAATTTTGGTGTTATCTGGAAACTTACCAACCATACCTGCTGTGTTCACATCCAAATCATTTATGTAAGTGATGAAAAGTAGTGGACCTAGCACCAATGCTTGTGGCACACCACAGGTCTCAGGCCTCCAGTCTGAAAAGCAACCCTCCACCACCACCCTCTGTCTTCTACCTTTGAGCCAGTTCTGTATCCAAATGGCGAGTTCTCCCTGTATTCCATGAGATCTAATCTTGCTCACCGGTCTCCCATGGGGAACCTTGTCGAACACCTTACTGAAGCCCATATAGATCACATCTACTGCTCTGCCCTCATCAATCTTCTTTGTTACTTCATCAAAAAACTCAATCAAGTTTGTGAGACATGATTTCCCCCACACAAAGCCATGTTGACTATCCCTAATCAGTCCTTGCCTTTCCAAACACACGTACATCCTGCCCCTCAGGATTCCCTCCAATAACTTGCCCGCCACCGACTTCAGGCTCACCGGTATATAGTTCCCTAGCCTTTCCTCACCACTTTTTTCTTAAATAATGGCACCATGTTAGCCAGCCTCCAGTCTTTTGGAACCTCACCTGTAATTATCAATGATACAAATATCTCTGCAAAGGGCCCAGCAAATACCTCCCTAGCTTCCCACAGAGTTCTAGGGTACACCTGATCAGGTCCTGGGGGTTTATCCACTTTTATGTGTTTCAAGACATCCAGCACTTTCTCGTCTGTAATGTGGGCATTTTTCAAGATACCACCATCTATTTCCCCCCATTCTATATCTTCCATGTCCTTCTGCACAGTAAACACTGATACAAAATACTCATTTAGTATCTTCCTCATTTACTGCCATTCCATACAAAGGCTACTTTGCTGATTTTTGAGGGGCCCTATTCTCTCCCTAGTTACCCTTTTGTCCTTAATGCATTTATAAAATCCCTTTGGATTCTCCTTAACGCCATTTGCCAAAACTATCTTATGTTCCCTTATTGCCGTCCTCATGTCTCTCCTACTACCTTTATACTCTTCTAAGGATTCATTTGATCTCTCCTGTCTATACCTGACGTATGTTTTTTTTCTTAATCGACACCTCAATTTCTCTAGTTATCCAGCTTCCCCTACACCTACCAACCTTTCCTTTCATCCTAACAGCAATATACTGTCTCTGGACTCGTATTTTCTCATTTTTTAAGGCTTCCCATTTTCTAGCCGGCCCTCTACCTGTTCACATTTGCCCCAAATCAGCTTTTGAAAGTTCTTGCCTAATACCGTCAAAATTAGGCTTCATCAAATTTAGAGCTTCAACTATTAGATCTGGTCTATCCTTTTCCATCACTATTTTAAAACTAATAGAATTATGGTCACTGGCCCAAAATGCTCCCCCATTGACACCTCAGTCACCTGCCCTGCCTTATTTCTCAAGAGTAGGTCAAGGTTTGCACCTTCTCTAGTAGGTACATCCACATACTGAATCAGAAACTTTTCTTGTACCGTTTTAACAAATTCCTCTCCATCTAAACCCTTGACACTATGGAAGTCCCAGTCTATGTTTGGAAAGTTTAAAAATCCCCTACCATAACCACTCTTAAATTTTTTGATATAACTGAAATCTCATTCCAAATTTGTTTCTTAATTTCCCGCTGACTATTAGGTAGTCTATAATACAATCCCAATAAGGTGATCATCCTTATTTCTCAGTTCCACCCAAATAACTTCCCTGGATGTATTCCCAGGAATATCCTCCCTAAGTACAGCAGTAATGCTATCCCTTATCGAATACACCACTCCCCCTCTTCTGTTGCTATCCTTTCTATCCTGGAACATTAATCTTTCCGTGTCAGAGTTTAAAAATAGAGACCAAGGGGAGTGTATCCATGCTGGATGACAATTTCACAGTCAGTTATTATTGGAATCAAGCTAGTTGGAGGCTTGTAAAGGTAGTAGCCATTTTGCAGATATAAACCTAGAAGCATAGGTGGCCAAACCAATTGATCTTGGAAGGTCAACTATCATCCTATTTTCAATAAGTGTATGAATGTAAGTGATTGGAGTGAAATCTGATGCACTGTATTGACATTGGATGACATAGAACAGCTAAAGTTCATACAGCAAGCTCATGTTGATGAGATCACATGAATTAATCTGTTGATGGATTAATACCCTGCAATTCCACTGATTGACCCACTGGTTCTGGAATTTGGGCAGTTTGCCACTCCGTGGGTACAACCCAAGGGCAGCAAGGAACATAATGTGCTACAAAGCATGGCCATGCCCTGTGACCTGTCTCTGTAGTTTTGCAACCTCGGTGAGAAGGGGGTGGATGAGGGAGGGGGAGGAATACATTTTCTTTAAAGAGAAGATTGAGCAGATAACGTGCAGTAAACAGCTCAGAATATCTGATTTACTGTTGCGCCTATGCCAGGCATTGCACTTGTTGAAATATGTAGTCACTAGATAATATACTGGTTGGTTGAGGGCCAAGGTTTAGTGGAATTTTCAGTACTTCTAAGAATTGCAGTACAAAGAAGAAGTGTGGTACTGAATACTGAAGATGTTGCTAAATATTAAGCGTGGAAAAACAAGCAGCATTCAGGATAGCATTGCAGAAGGTTTCACCTTTGTGTTGTTTTGTATAAGTTCCTAGATATAGGAGTATGCTGCTAATGAGGAAATCTGCAGCGATTGGATGTAACTTTAAATGATCTTTCTGCTCATTCATTCAATACCACCAGTGAGATCGATCAGAGCAAGTGCCTTGTAATCCATGCTCCAAACCAATTGCTTTATGACAACTAGGCTCAAGGGTAGCACAATGTCCTCAGCACCATTCTAAGACTAGAATACATAATTTGTTCATTCCAGTGTGATGGTAAGACATTGCTACTGAGCCCAGGGTGCTCTCTTTCATATAACTTATTCTATTGCCCCTTGGGGTGGATCTAAAGGATTCCCTAAAGTAAGTTAGGGAATTCTTCCTGATCAACTAACAGAACCAAAAGCAAAAGTTCTGGTTAGGTATCTCCTTGCTGCCTTTTGGATTTTGCTCCATGCAAATTGTTGTCACTGCTGACCAACTAGCTGTAATTACTCTTCAGAAGTATTTGGCTGTAAAATGCTTTGGGACATCAAAAACATCATGATTGTTTCCAGGGAATTAATACTGATATCTGCCAAGGTTAGTGTAAAGAGGTCT
Organism: Chiloscyllium punctatum; assembly: GCF_047496795.1. NCBI lineage: Eukaryota > Metazoa > Chordata > Chondrichthyes > Orectolobiformes > Hemiscylliidae > Chiloscyllium > Chiloscyllium punctatum. The sequence goes on along the minus strand of NC_092760.1, from coordinate 34,983,342 downwards.
TTGCCCATAAGTAGGAGGAGGCACCATAATGGTTCAGCTTTCTTCCAAGAACTTGCTCTTTCTGATGGGAACTCAGAAGTTACCACAAGGTAGAACACTCAAAAGAGCAAGAGAAGAAACTTCAATACTACTAAGTCCCAGCTTAATCATGTGTCAAAACTGATCAGACTATGAAAAGAGGCCAAGTGTCCCATAGAGCAGCCTATCTGTGAGTGAAAGGAAGAGGACTGTAATTGGTTCTGAGGCAGTAAATCATCATGTGCTTAAAAAAAACATATGTAATGCCAACTGACGAATAGACACACAAGTATTTAATGCCTTATTTCATACTTGTGGCTGCTGGTCTTGTGTTCCTAATTAGGTACTGTGTTTGAGGTAAAAACTAAAAAAAACTGGATGCTGGAAGTCAGTAACAAACAGAAATTGCTGGAAAAGCTCTGCAGGTCTGGCAGCATCTGTGGAAAGACATCAGAGTTAACGTTTTGGATCCAATGACCCTTCCTCAGAATGGAGATTTAAGGAAGAGTCATTGGACCTGAAACATTAACTCTGATTTCTCTCCACAGATGCTGCCAGATCTTCTGAGTTTTTCCAGCAATTTCTGCTTTTGTTGCTGTGTTTTAAGTTGTTTCTGCATTGACTGAAGTTCTGTTGTTCCCCAAAAATGTTTTCCCCCATTTACTGGCTAAGATATAATAAGACACTTTTTATACCTTTTCATGGACTAGATCAAACCTGAAACATTTATTGAGCTCCAAAAAGTTCTGTAAGTGCCACACATCTTTAACAATGGTTTGTATTTATATCAAAATGTGATAATTTCCAATAGATATGAGCGTGTCCTGTTTGTTACATTAACTTCAAACTTGTGCTGTTGCAAGTGGATACTGTTTAGATTGGGATAAAGCTAGATTCAGAAACTGAAAAGATTTAAAAAGAAGTGTGTCAGAGGTCTGATGAAATGAATTTTTTTAAATGATTTGAACCAGTAAGGATTTTTTTTAAAAGTACTAAGCCATAAAATATATCTACATATTATTTGTGTAGCTTGCTTTTGGCTTCCAGGAGCTACTCTTTTCAGTGAAATCCTTTATTGGGGTGATGCAGTCACATTGTAGCATTCATTTATTTTGTTTGTGTTGAAGTGTGGGACATTTTGGATTCTCCCAGAAGCAGATTCTTTTTTTAAAAAAGTCTTCTATCCTCAAATATTAATTGTCCATTAAATTTGAAACCACACCACACGAGGAAAGCATTGATTTCTACATGTGACAATATTTAAGTTGGCACAAGATAACAGGTGTAAGTTAGCAGCAGAAGTCTCTTTATTCAAACTAACTAGATACAGACTTCTACAAAGAGAAAAACCATCACCCTAAATACACCATCCATTTGAGTGAAGTCACAGCTAGTGCTTTTCAATCGCGTATTCACAACATTGAAATACTTTAACCAGGCAGTTACTACACTTTTTTTTACTGCATCTCAGGTGTCAGTTTCAGATTCAAATTTAACAATTGGCACAGTGTTGGTTACAGTAAAATTCACTGATGTGATTTTGTCATGTATAGTGACTATTGAATATATGCAGTATTATGGAAGAGATTTCACATTTTGTTGGGAAGTAATTCATTAACTCAGTGATTTATAGTTTTCTAGTCCCTTGGTTAGCTGAATGTACATCTGTGGCAGCTCTTGGTCTCTTCCTGTCCCCCAACCTCTATCTCCCATCCTGGCAGCAAATATGGGAGAGGAACAACCTGTGATTGGAAAAGCAACTTCTCTTACTTTCCCTCCATTCTATTTGGGGCGAGTGAGTGACTTCTCCCTCCCCTCCCCCACACACACACACACACACCACAGTCAGGAAGTCATTGGTTTAGTTTAATATTGTTGATGAGGTTGTGTTGGTGTGACTTCAGTGTGGTTTTTCTGGAATTTTTCTTAAGGTTGCATGCAGCTGTTGAGATGTTAAGCTCTTGTGATTATACTTGTACCTCAGCAGCAGATACATTGTGACTGTGTGCTCTGCAGCAGATCCATTATCCTGAGAGAGTGACAGAGGTAATGGACTTTGTTTCTGGAAAAAAAGAACCACTTCAGCTGTTAACTTATTCTAAAACCTAATGCTGAAATATGAAACCAGATGTCAATCTTTTACTTTACTAGATTTATTGACAGAATGTGACTTTACACACGTGTCAAAACAACAAAAAGCTTTAAATGAAATTTAGTGCACTAAATTGGGTCGAATATTATGTGCGTTTTTCTTTGATTAAGTGCCTTGAGTACATATAATCACTTCACCTTTGTATCTTTTAGCCTTAATACATTTATAATACCATAATAGCAACGTCAAAAATCACACAACACCAGGTTATAGTCGGGCAGGTTGATTTGGAAGCACTAGCTTTCAGATCACTGCTCCTTCATCAGGTGGTTGATTTATTCGTATTGTCCAGTTTGAGATTTCATCTTCAAATTTAATCCGAAAGCTAGTGCTTCCAATTAAACCTGTTAGTCTATAACCTGGTGTTGTGATTTTATTTTTAACTTTGTTACACCGGCATTTCCAAATTATTAATAGCAACCACTTGGGAACTGCTTCTAATGACTACTTTCCCCTTCCTCGCTACCAACAAACTTGTTTCTCTCTCAACTTGATTAAAAGTGCTAACATTTCGAGTTGGATATAATTTCTCTTGAAGAGACATGTCTGACTCAGAACATCAATTCTGTCAACCTACTGAGCATTTTCAACATTTTCTGTTTTCATTTCATATTTTTAGCATCCACAAGATGTTTCTTTTGCTTTAATACAGGTTGCTAATCTTTTTACAAATTCTTAATTAATTCTTAAATTCTTTCCTGTAATCCCTTGAAATATCTTTTGTTCATGTACATCACATCCACAGCATTTCTCTTGTATCTGTACCTTCCAAACAACTCCTCTGGGTTTATCAAGTATTGAGTTTCCATTCGGAGATATGTGGTTGTTTCTAATCATATTGTCCAGTTTAAAATTGAAGAATTTCATCTTCAAGTTTAAGCATCCATAATTTCTCTGACTATTGATGTGGACTAAAACTGAACTTGCTGGAGTGACTCACTAGCATTTTGCGTCCAGTGACGCTTTTTTTACAAGAGGGTAAAGTACTGGACTCAAAACTTCAACTCTGCTTTCTTCCTACAGATGCTCCCAGATTTGTTGAGTTTCAACAGCAATATTTCTTTTTGTTTCAGATCTCCAGCATCTGCAATTTATTGTTTTATGTTTATGTCGAGTAATTGGCATGTCATATTGCAAGTTAGCTCTGTCTTTTTGAGAATTTGATATTGTATTGGACACTCTCCAATTTTCCAGCACTTACCAATTTTCAGTAGAATGCTAAAATACAACTATCAACATTACTGAATCCTTTACACATTTTAATTCCAAACATAACTATTTAAATTTGTAATTAGATTAACATTGCCATTTATATATTTACTACTTGCATTCATTTCTAAGAATTTGATTCTCTAATCTGCATTAATGTCCCATCCCCGCTTGGGTATTCTTTCTTGGTGAAAGTGGGTACTGCAGATGCTGAAGATTAGAGTCTAGATTAGAGTAGTGCTGGAAAAGCATAGCAGGTCAGGCAGCATCCAAGGAGCAGGAAAACTGATGTTTCGGGCAAAAGCCCTTCATCAACAGTTTCTGATGAAGGACTTTTGCCTAGCTCCTCAGATGCTGCGTGATCTGCTGTGCTCTTCCAGCACTACTCTGATCTTGGGTATTCTTTCTCGCCTCCCTAATCCTTTGACTGACTTACCCAACCATGAAATGTAAATGGAAGAGAATCTGTAGTAGAACTGCACAAATGTATCCATTCCTTTTTTTAACCTGTGACCTTTGTGACTTCTGTGAATTATATCCTCTGTGTTTGGAATGTTGGTGCTCTCTGCCTATATCTGGGTGGCACAGTGGCTCAGTGATTAGTATTGCTGCCTCACAGTGCCAGTGACCCAGGTTAGATTCCCGTCTCGGGTGGCTGTGTGGAGTTTGCACATTCTCTCCACGTCTGTGTGGGTTTCTTCTGGGTGTTCCAGTTTCCTCCCACAGTCCAAAGATGTGCAGGGCAGGTAAATTGGCCATGTTAAATTAACCATAGTGTTAGATGCATTAGTCAGGTGTAAATATAGGATAGGGGAATGGGTCTGGATAGGTTACTTCAGAGAGTCAGTGTGGACTTTTTGGGCCAAATGGCCTGATCCACACTGTAGGGAACCTAATCTATATTTTTCTCTTCCACAACACTATTACTGCTCTTCTTTTTTCTTACACTGTCCCTTTGTATTTAAAAAAAACCTGATTGGCCAGGAGTCGAAAACAAAACAGTTTGTGGTGACATTTCTATTATGCCATTAAATTTATATCTTCCAGTGACTTAATTGCTTGTACTTTGCCCACACTGCATTGCAATACAGGTTTTTAGTCTTTTTTTTAATATAGGATAGTTACCTTTTTTGTTCAACTCAAATCTTTATTTCTATCCCCTCTTGTGACTCGTCAACTTAATTTCCTAATTGACACCCTTCTGTTCCTTCAGCCTGGTAATCATCTTGATGAAATTATTATTCTTCTATTTACCTCAGTTTTTACAATCCTGTACTTGGTATTAAAGATTTGCTTGTTTCTTAAGAGTTTAAATGCTGTGGCACACTGATTTATCCATTATGCCTATAGTTGTCTTTTCAGCTGTCTTCTTGAGTGTAACCAGAATAATTCTTATTTCATCAATAGTCCCACATCCCGAGAGAGAGAGAGAGAATAATGTCATAATGATTCTGCTGCTTTTCCTGTTTCATTAACTCTTTATTATCTCCTACATCATTGCCTGTGTTTAGTTGCAGTGTCTATTCCTTTCCATATTCCCTTGTAGTCTTTCTGAAATTTCCCTGCTATTGCATCCTGGCGGCAACAGAGCACCTGGATTACTTGACCTAGCTAACTTAGGTAATACTTTCATTACTAATTACAAAGTCTCCTATTCGTATTGCATTCCTAATTTAATGAGCACCTCTTTACAGCAGCTAACATGTCAAATTATATATACAGCACATTGCTAGGTTGGCACAATTATCTGAAATGAGAATAAAGTGCTAGAGAATCTCAGCAGATCATTAGAGGCCTAGACTTGTACAGAATGGAAACAGACTCTTTGGTTCAACTTGCCTCTGCTGACCAGATATCTTAAATTAATTTATCAAGTCCTATTTGCTGGCACTTGGCCCATATCCCTCTGAACCCTTCTTATTCATATACCCATCCAGATGCCTTTTAGATGTTGTAATTGTACCAGCCTCCACCACTTCCTCTGGCAGCTCATTCCATACATGCAGCATCCTCTGCGTGAAAACATTGCCCCTTAGGTCCCTTTTAAGTCTTTCTTCTGTCACCCTAAACCTAAGCCCTCTAGTTCTGGACTCCCCTACCTCAGAGAAAGGACCTTGCCTATTTACCCTATCCATACCCCTCCATGATTTTCTAAGTGGAGAGAGAAATTAAGTGGATGCTTTGATTGTGATGTGAATCTTCAGAACTGACTGGTGCTATTGACAAAGAGGGAGGAGGAGTGGGTGGAACAGCTTGTAATGGTGTCCAGACCACAGTAAACTGGCTGTCAGACTTTGAGACCAGCGTTTTACCCTAAGCTAGGCTTTGTGCACTCAAGTAACCTCAAAAGTCCAGTTGTGGAGCAGGCACTTTAATCCATTCTTGCATATTGGCTTTGGGAATTTTAACTGCATTCCTCCTAAACAAACCTGCTCCAGACAGGCACACTAAATGAGAATCTATTCAGAATGGAAGCGCTGAAAGATGCCTCTTAAATTCCGTAAAATTTGATTGGTAAACTGTTTATCTGCTTTGAACACATTTCTCTCATCTACTCTGGCTTTGAAGAGGTGAACTAAGCTATTGTTATGATGGCTGAATTCAAATATGAAAATGCTGTAGGGAGGGAAAAGGAAATTGTGCAATGATTGTTAGCAGCTGAGCGGAAATTGTGGAAACTGAAGTAATTTTTTTGCCATCAGATGTTAAGGAAGTGAGGGCACAATGTATTACTATTTGGATTTGCAGAATTGTTTTGCTGATACATTCTATGTTTGCTCAAAAAGCACACAACCTGCAGGCATTCAATCCATATAACATTTTTATAAATTCCTACTTTGGAAATAGAATCAGTCTGACTTAAGATTGGGATACAGACAGACTCTAACCTCACCCCTTTAATGCATTGACTGAACTGAGACGTCACCTTTTTTATAAAACCTTAAGTTATCTGGAGAACATGACTTAAAAGAAGTTCTGGGATTTACATACTAATGAAATGAAACCTGCAACCATTCTAAAAGATGAAAGACTTAACAGCAATCTAGGTTTGTCCAATATAACATTTTGATTGCATGATATTGTGATCTTTTGCTATAAATTTTGTCTCTTATGATCCTGTCCCACGAGTTACCCTCTGAAAGCTAGTACTTCTAAATAAGTCTGTTGGACTATAACCTGATGTGTGATTTTTAACTTTCTACAGTGAAGACAAACATAAAATATATGTTCAAAGTCCATAGCATTTCCTCTTTTCCCATTATTAAGATGCCAGTCGCATCCTCTGAGGGTCCAACATTTTCTTTAACTATTCTTCCTTTATACCTGCAGTGGCTTTTTATTTTCTTTTTTTTTTACCAATTTTCTCTCATTCCCCAATCTCTCCCTGTTTGTTTTTCAATTTATCCTTTTCTGCTTTATGCAATTTTAAAAAAATCTTCCAATCTACCACTAATCTTCGTAGCATTATATGCCTTTTCCTTCAGTCTCGTATAAAGGTTCTACAAGTCGTCGTCTTTACTGGTGTAATTTTGTTAAAAATTCTTAACAATCTCATTAAATGTCTGCCAGTATTTCTCTGCCATCTTCCCTTTGAACTCATTTACCGAGTACATTTTAGCTAACTGTTTTATTAATGTATTTAATTAAGTCTGACACATGAAAACCCACTATTCTCACCAATAAACTAAATTCTACAATCATTTTTGCCAGTAGGATCCTTTACACTGAGGTTTTTATTTTATTTCAATCTCGTGCATAACCAGGTTCAAAATAACCAGCTACCTCATTAGAATAATACATTTTATGTCACAAATATACTTTGAACTCATCCTCTGGGCTACCTTTGGCAATTTGATGTTTCCAGTCAGTGACAAGTTTGAAGTCAGTCATGATATTGTAGCAGTTTTCTTGTAAGTCCCCTTTGTTTCTTAATGTAATATCCTGCCTGTGGAGTTTGTTTGGGAGCCTATAAATACTCCCACCAGTGACTTCCTTTTGCTATTCCTTATTTCCATCCAAACTGTATCTGCATCTTCAATTTTGTGAAGCACAATCACTTTTCACAACTACACTGAATCTAATCCTTTTATTAACTGAGCTACACCACCTCCTTTTCATTTTCCACCTGTCCTTCTGAAATATCTAATACTGAAGCCCCAACCTTGGTCACCTTGCAACCATCTCTGTAACGGGTATCATGTCATATTTATTTATTTTCATTTTGCTATCAATTCATCCATCTTGTTCCAAATGCTGAAAGCCTTCAAATGAAAAGACTTTAATCCTTTTTTTGCTATTTGTTTGCTGCAAAGCTGAAAAACAGGGATTCCCAATGCTGGTGCTTGGGTTGTGATTATTCTATATAGCATTCACTTGTACTCAATTGATGTAAGTTTCTACTGAATGCTAACAGCTTGTTCTTGTCTATGTTTCAACATGTCTGTACAAGTTCTTACAGCCGAGACATTTTAAGCTAGGGTTATGGACTTAGTGATTTGTGTAATGTAATATAGTAACTGTGTCTAAACTCAGACTGAGCTAGCACTATGTTGAGACATGTAGAATTATGTGTGCAATAAATCCAGCACGAGCCCCACCCAGACCTCTTTTGAATCATACAAACTTGAGTTGGTAACCGAAGCAAAGTGCTATGAAACTACTCCATGAAAAAATAATTGAGTGCATCTTCTTGGATCCAGACAAGCAAAGTTGTTGCTCAGAGTATAAAAAGAAACCAGAAAAGATTTTATTTATCACAAAATGGCTTTTTTTCTTCTTTTTAGGCATTGTCGATACCTCCTGAATCAAATGCAAATGCATTGTTTGGTTTCTACTGATTCAACTGCTGTTTGCAATTGTAAATGGGTACTATAATACAGAGAGCCTTTTTGCATACCACATTGATATGCTAACAGGTTGCAGCATTAGTAGATAAAATGCAAGCTTGCACCTTAAGATGGCACATGTAAGCACACACAGGTAGGGGTTTGTGATCCATGGTTGACTATGTTAGGGGTGCAGACGGGAATGTAAACTTTGGGTTGAATCAATTCATTTGTACTCCTGCATCTGCCAAAGAGCAAAGCCACCAGATAAAGGAATCCACTTACATTGAAGGAGAAGAAGAAGGGAAAACAAAAAAAAAATCGATGAGGGATGTGGCGATCTATCATTTTATGAGCTTGCTTTTTCTTTTATATCATCTGTTGCTATTGAACAATTATTTATGTACCAGAAATAGGTCAATAAAAGGGGCTAATAAGAGTGAGGCGCTTAAAATAATTAATTTGGGGGCAGAAATGAGTTTCAAACTAAAATACATTTCACTAAAGGCAGGGATGAGGAGAAATTTCTTCTGTCGGAAGGCTGTGAATGTTAGAATTCTGTATCCAGAGTAGAGTGGAGACTGGATCATTGATTATTTTCGAGACAAATTCTTCATCTACAAGACAGTCAATAGTTATGGATGTCAAATGCCCCCACTCCAGTCCTGCTCCTGTTTCTTTTATTCTTATATCAGCTCAGAGAAAAACATGGAAGTGTCTTCAAGTCCTAAAAACCTGAATATCTACATCTAGCTGTAAAGTTCTTGATAAGAGCAGATACTTAAGTGTTACTGCTGCAATCCAATCCATTTTTCTTGCTGTTTTCTCTGCAATGTCTATTGCACACGCTCGGACCCTCTGTGCTCAAGTGGACAAATATGGCAGTCTTCAACAGAGCAGTAAATGACACTCAGGCTTTAAAAGAGGTGTCTGCAGAGATATGGATGCGCCGGTTATGATTTTCCAGGACTGCTTAGAGCAGTGCCAGCAGTTTGGATGTCTTTAAGTGTAATATTATCCTTCAAGAAAGCCAGGACTGAGAGAGGAAATGAGAGTCACAGACCACATCAACCATCAGAAAATACTGGAATCTATTACGAAGGATTCACTTAGAAATACATAGTGTAATCCATCGAAGTCAGCAAAAGGACAACTGTGTGGAGCCAGGAAATGTCCTGACCTTGTAGTCTCAAACTGCTTATTAAAATTAACCCTGGTGTAAACATTGAACTGTTTGAGGTTGGTGGAAATTCTCATAGTGAACCCAAATGAATCTTCAAAGAAACTGTTAAGGAATCTATTAACTTATTTTTACAAAAAAAAAACATGCTTTCAACGAAACAGTTTGCTATCAGGCATTTCTAAACCTGAAAAAGGTGATTAATTTCCATTGCTCATTTGTTTTGAGGCTGATGTTGAAGCTGGAATAAATTCAATATTGCTGCTGTTTTGACAAATAATATTGGGTCATTTGTTTAAGTAAAGCTTACATCTTCTGTTTTATTCCCTTGTTAAACAGTTGCATTTGTGCAAGTGCCACTGTAAACTTTGGGTGTGGAATTTAAGTTGAGTTGTATTTAATGATTTTTTTTTCTTTTTGTTTCTACTCATAACTTTTCTTAATGTTGAGAAACTTTAATGTATGGTCAATGTGTACGTGTGCACACCTGATTGAGAAAATAATCTTGGAAAGACATAATTTTACTGGGATGGCATTAAAAGGATATGATTTGGAGATGCCAGTGTTGGATTGGGGTGTACAAAGTTAAAAATCACAACACCAGGTTGTAGTCCAACAGGTTTATTTGGAAGCATTAGCTTATGGCACAGACAGGGAACACAGGGGGCTAACACCTTCAACATATTATCTGGCTGACACCAATTGTTACAGTTAACCTGAGAATGTAACTTTTTTTTAAAAGTTTTGTGATTTACACATGAAAGAAGTGAAATTATCATGGTCATTCTAACAGATGAGAGACTTAACAAACAATCAAGGTATTTTTCAATGTATAATTTCAATTACATCACACTGTAAACTTTTGCTATAAATTCTGTGTCTTACAATTGTGTCTTCTACAACCACCTGATGAAGGAGCAGCGCTCCGAAAGCTAGTGCTTCCAATTAAACCTGTTGGACTATAACCTGGTGTTGTGATTTTTAACTTTAAAAGGATAGATTGTCTTTTGAAAATGGACAATTTCTCAAGACTGAAATTCACTGTCTTTGTTCAAAGAGCTATTTGACCATGAATTTTCCTGCATTTTCCTCCTGACATTGAAGTTCCCTCCCTCTCCAATTCTGTGCCGAATTACTGAAAATTCCATTACTTGTGAA